>NC_090379.1:43513922-43833736 GCF_036365525.1 Heterodontus francisci | reverse complement strand
TTCATTAGTTTAACTGGCTAAGCTGTAAATTTAATACAGTACTTAATAGTTTCCCGGTCCTAATTTAAACCACTGCCTTAGTTTAGGGGAAAAATAAAGCCTTAAAACTCACCAACCAATCACCGACCTGCTGTCCTATAAGGTCACTCTTTGCTTTTACATCGATCAGGTCCACACTGTTCCACTGCTCTCTCTCCCTCTCTCATTCTATGCCACTGCTGGTGTCTGTGATTAGGTCACCCCTCAGTTAGTTGCTGTCCTGTGACATCACTCCTCAATTTTTGGAGTGTAGACTGGAAGGTATGCTAGCGGTGCTGCCACCTCCAATCAGGTCTGTTCTTCCCCCACTCTGCTCTATCTGCCATCATTGCTGCTGCCTCCTGCTGCATGAGTGCAAAAGACAAGGTTGAAGCATTTGCAACCATCTTCAGCCAGAAGTGCTGAGTGAATAATCCATCTCAGCCTCCTCCTGAGGTTCCCAGCATTACAGAAGCCAGTCTTCAGCCAATTCAATTCACTCCATGTCATATCAGGAAATGGCTGATCGCACCGGATACTGCCCCCGACAATCTCCCGGCTGTAGTACTGAAACCATGTCCAGAACTACCCTGCCTCCAGCCAAGCTGTCTCAATACAGCTACAACACTGGCATTTAACCAAAAAGAGGAAAATTGCCCAGGTATGGCCTGTCTACAAAAAGCAGGAAAAGTTCAATCTGGCCAATTACCACTCCAACATTCTACTCTCAATCATCAACAAAGTGATGTAAGGTGTCGTCAACAGTGCTATCATGCAGCACTTACTCACCAATAACCTGCTTGCCAATGCTCAGTTTGGGTTCCACTGTGACTACTCAGCTCCAGGCCTTGGTCCAAACATGGACAAAAGAGCTGAATTACAGGAGGTGAGGTGAAAGTGACTACCCTTGACATCAAGACTGCATTTGGCTGAGTGTGGTATCATGCAGCCCTAATAAAATTGAAGTCAACAGAAATCCTTTCCTATCCTGAGTGGTGTGAAACAGGGCTGTGTTCTCGCACCCACACTTTTTGGGATTTTCTTCTCCCTGCTGCTTTCACATGCGTTCAAATCCTCTGAAGAAGGAATTTTCCTCCACACAAGATCAGGGGGCAGGTTGTTCAACCTTGCCCGTCTAAGAGCGAAGTCCAAAGTACGGAAAGTCCTCATCAGAGAACTCCTCTTTGCTGACGATGCTGCTTTAACATCTCACACTGAAGAATGCCTGCAGAGTCTCATCGACAGGTTTGCGTCTGCCTGCAATGAATTTGGCCTAACCATCAGCCTCAAGAAAACGAACATCATGGGGCAGGATGTCAGAAATGCTCCATCCATCAATATTGGCGACCACGCTCTGGAAGTGGTTCAAGAGTTCACCTACCTAGGCTCAACTATCACCAGTAACCTGTCTCTAGATGCAGAAATCAACAAGCGCATGGGTAAGGCTTCCACTGCTATGTCCAGACTGGCCAAGAGAGTGTGGGAAAATGGCGCACTGACACGGAACACAAAAGTCCGAGTGTATCAGGCCTGTGTCCTCAGTACCTTGCTCTACGGCAGCGAGGCCTGGACAACGTATGCCAGCCAAGAGCGACGTCTCAATTCATTCCATCTTCGCTGCCTTCGGAGAATACTTGGCATCAGGTGGCAGGACTATATCTCCAACACAGAAGTCCTTGAAGCGGCCAACACCCCCAGCTTATACACACTACTGAGTCAGCGGCGCTTGAGATGGCTTGGCCATGTGAGCCGCATGGAAGATGGCAGGATCCCCAAAGACACATTGTACAGCGAGCTCGCCACTGGTATCAGACCCACCGGCCGTCCATGTCTCCGTTATAAAGACGTCTGCAAACGCGACATGAAATCGTGTGACATTGATCACAAGTCGTGGGAGTCAGTTGCCAGCATTCGCCAGAGCTGGCGGGCAGCCATAAAGACAGGGCTAAATTGTGGCGAGTCGAAGAGACTTAGTAGTTGGCAGGAAAAAAGACAGAGGCGCAAGGGGAGAGCCAACTGTGCAACAGCCCCAACAAACAAATTTCTCTGCAGCACCTGTGGAAGAGCCTGTCACTCCAGAATTGGCCTTTATAGCCACTCCAGGCGCTGCTTCACAAACCACTGACCACCTCCAGGCGCGTATCCATTGTCTCTCGAGATAAGGAGGCCCAAAAGAAGAGAAGAAGAAGAATAAAATTGAAGTCAACAGAAATCAAGGGGAAAGTCTCTGCAGGCTGGAGTTATAACTAGCACAAAGCACAATCATTGTGGTTGTTGGAGGCCAATGATTTCAGTCCCAGGACTTCTCTGCAGGAGTTCCTCAGGCTAGTGTCCTAGGCCCAACTGTCTTTAGCTGCTTCAATGACATTCCCTCTATCATAAGTTCAGTTCCATTCACAACTGCTAAATAATGAAGTTTGTGCCCGCATGGAACAAGATCTGGACAACATTCAGCCTTGTGCTCATAACAGATCAGTAACGTGCGCACCACACAAGTGCCAGACAATGACTATCTCTATCTAACAAGAGAGAGTCTAATCACCTCCACTTGACATTCAATGGCATTACCACTGCCAAATCCCCCACCATCAACATCTTGGTGGGGGGCCGGGGGGGTGGGGTGGTCACCAACCAGAAACTTAATATGACCAGCCTCATAAGTATTGTGTCTACAAAAGCAGATCAGAAGCTGGTTATTCTGTGTCAAGTGACTCACCTCCTGATTCCCCAAAACCTTTCCACTGTCTACAAGGAGCATGTCAGGAGTGTAATGGAACACTCCCCACTTGCCCAGATGAGTGCAGCTCCAACAACCCTCAAGCACTCAAGAGGTTCGACACCATTCAGGACAAAGCAGCCCACTTGATTGGCATCCCATCGACCACCTCAAACAAACATTCAATCCCTCCATCACTGGTGCACCGTGGCTACAGTATGTACCATCTACAAGATGCACTGCAGCAACTCGACAAGGCTTCTTCAACAACACCTTCCAAAACCATGACCTCTTCCACCTAGAAGGACAATAGCAGCAGGCACAGGGGAACACCGCCATCTGCAAGTTTCCATCCAACTCATTCACCATCCTGACCTGGAAATATATTGCTATTCCTTCATTGTTACTGGGTCAAAGTCCTGGAACTCCCTATCTAACAGCATTGTAGGGATACTTACACCACATGGGCTCCAGCACTTCAAGGTGGTGGTTCACTACCACCTTCTCGAGAGCAATTTGGGATGGGTAATAAATGCTGGTCTTGCCAGCAATGTCGACATCCCATGAACTAATTTTTAAAAACTAGCATTATACACGCTAGCCTGGCATGCATAGTCACGTACCAGGGACTCTGCAGGTGCACCCTCAAAAAGGGAGTCAGTGTCACTAGCTTATGCAGCTTTGGTGATAGCTTTTGTTCTGGGCCTCTAGCAAGCTGCCCTCCGAGACCTACAATGACAGAAGACGAACATCTACTGGAATTCCAGTTCAAAAAAAAACTTCTTTAGAGAATATGGTGTGTAATGGTTTTGTTATTATGTGTATGCTTGCGTGTAGGAGAAGATCGGAAGTTTTCAATAAATTTTTCTGGCTTCTGCCCACGCGTGCTGGATTGCCCAGGCCAGGGAGCGGCAACCTTTTTTTATATAAAGAGCCTTTAAAAAAAAATGCCTAAAATAAAACCTAATGGGAGCCGCAAAACAAAAAAAATTAAAGAATGGAGTAAAGGCACAAACGTATCTTAATTCTTAAGGGGAAAAAACTATTTAGCGAGAATCTAAGGAACTTTATGCACTTATTCGATGCCGTAAAAAGTCCTTTGCTTCAATTTCTCTCTGACGCATATAAGAATGACCATCTTTACAACTGAATTTCGTGTAATTTTAATCTTGTATACAGATAGGGCAAAATCCAGTTTCTACGTCCCACGATCGGGTTAAAAACTATTATTTTTATTTTCAAAGTTGAATCGTGATGCTACCCAATCTTAAATTTGCCTTCGGCTATATCAACTTTTTCCTGGAGAATCATAACGGCACATTTTCTTTCACTTCAAGGTAGATAGATATTTTTCAACAAAGGTTTTGAGCTTTGCGAACAACATTGACGCCGAACTCCATGAAGTTGTATGGCATCAGATCAAACATGGGCAAAGAAACCTCCTGTTGATTACCACCTACTGCACCCACCCCCTCGGCTGATGAATCGGTGTTTCTCCATGTTGAACATCAATTTGAAGAAGCACTGTGGGTAGCAAGGGCACAGAATGTACTCTGGGTGGGGGACTTCAACATTCACCACCAAGAGTGGCTCGGTATCACCATTACTGACCAAGCTGGCTGAGTCCTAAAGGACATAGCTGCTAGACTGTGTCTGCGGCTGGTGGTGAGGGAACCAACAAGGGGGAAAAACCTACTTGACCGCGTCCTCACCGATCTGATGCATCTGTCCATGACAGTATTTGTAGGAGTGACTATCGCACAATCTTTGTGGAGATGAAGACCCACCTTTCCATTGAGAATACCCACTGAGTTGTGTGGCACTACCATTGTGCTAAATGGGATAGATTTCAAACAGATCTAACAACTCAAAACTGGGCTTCGATGAGGCGCTGTGGGCCATCAGCAGCAGCAGAACTGTATTCAACCACAATCTGTAACCTCATGGCCCGGCATATCCCCACTCGACCATTAACACTAAGCCGGGGGATCAACCCAGGTTCAATGAAGAGTGCAGGAGGGCATGCCAGGAGCAGCACCAGGCATACCTCAAAATGAGATGTCAGCCTGGTGAAGCTACAACACAGGCCTACTTGCATGCCAAACAGCGAAAGCAGCATGTGATAGACAGGGCTAAGTGATCCCACAGCCAACGGATCAGATCTAAGCTCTGCAGTCCTGCCACATCCAGTCGTAAATGGTGGTGGACAATTAAACAACTAACAGGAAGAGGAGGCTTGATAAATATCCCCATCCTCAATGATGGGGGAGCGCAGCACATCAGTGCAAAAGATAAGGCTGCAGCATTTCCAACAATTTCAGTCAGACGTGCCGAGTGGACCTCCTCCTGAGGTCCCCAGCATCACAGAGGCCAGTCTTCAGCCAATCCGATTCACTCCACGTGATATCAAGAAACGGCTAAAGGCACTTGGTTACTGCAGAGGCTATGGGCCCTGACAACATTCTGGCAATAGCACTGAAGACTTGTGCTCCAGAATTAGCCGCGCCCCTAGCCAACCAGTTCCAGTACAGCTACAACACTGCCAGCCACCCGGCAATGTGCCAAATTGCCTAAGTATCTCCTGTACACAAAAAGCAGGACAAAGCCAACCCGGCCAATTACTGCCTTATCAGTCTACTCTCAATCATCAGCAAAGTGATGGAAGGGGTCATCGACAGTGCCATTAAGCTGCACTTGCTCCGCAATAAACTGCTCACTGATGCTCAGTTGGGATTCCATCAGAGCCACCCAGCTCCTGACCTCATTACAACCTTTGCCTCCAAAGATGGACAAAAGAGCTGAATTCCAGAGTTGAGGTGAGAGTGATTGCTCTTGACATCAAGGCAGCATGTGACCGAGAATGGCATCAAGGAGCCCTAGAAAAACTGGAGTAATGGGAATTGAGGGAAAACTCTCCGCTGGCTGCAGTCATACCAAGCACAAAGGAAAATAGCGGTGGTTGTTGGAGGTCAATCATCTAAGTCCCAGGACATCACTACAGGAGTTCCTCAGGGTAGTGTGCTAGGCCCAACCATCTTCAGCTGCTTCGTCAATGACCTTCCCTCCATTCATAAGGTGGGGATGTTCACTGATGATTGCACAATGTTCAGCACCATTCGCAACTCCTCAGATAATGAAGCAGCCCGTGTCCAGGTGCAGCAAGACTTGGACAACATCCCGGCTTGGGCTGATAAGCGGCAAGTAACATTTGTGCCACACAAGTGCCAGGCAATGACCAGCTCAAACAAGAGAGAATATAACCATCTCCCCTTAATGTTCAATAGCATTACCATCGCTGAATTCTTCCACTATCAACATCCTGGGGGTTACCATTGACCAGAAACTGAACTGAACCAGCCACATAAATACAGTGGCTAAAAGAGCAGGTCAGAGACTGGGAGTTCCGCAGCGAGTAACTCATCTCCTGAATCCCCTATGCTTGTCCAAGGTCAACAAGGCACAAGTCAGGAGTGTAATGGAATACTCTCCACTTGCCTGGATGGCTGCAGTTCCAACAGTACTCAAGAAGCTCGACACCATCCAACACAAAGCAGCCTGCTTGACTGGCACCCCACCCACCATCTTCAACATTCACTCCCTTCACCACTGGCATACAGTGGCAGCAGTGTGCACCATCTACAAGATGCTGCAGTAACCCAGCAAGGCTTCTTAGACAGTACCTTCCAAACCCATGACCTCTATCATCTAGAAGGATAAGGGTAGTAGATGCATGGGAACACCACCACCTGCAAGTTCCCTTCCAAGCCACACATGGTCCTGACTTGGAACCGTACACCGTTCTTTCATTGACACTGGGTCAAAATCCTGGAACTCCCTTTCTAACAGCACTGTGGGTGTAACTACACCCCAATGACTGCAGCAGTTCAAGAAAGCAGCTTACCACCACCTTCTCGAGGACAATTAGGGATGGGCAATAAATGCTGGCCTAGCCATCGATGCCCACATCCAATGAACGAATAAAATAAAATAACTGTTGGCCGGAATTTGATTTTTTTTGTCAACACGGAATATTTCATCCCATATCAGAAACATGAGAGACCTCTTTTGCTTGGTAGAAAAACACAATCTTGTCATCTCTAAGCTAAAGTCACTATTTTCATCTTCAATGGTTCCCTGTTTCAATGCCATTCAACCCTCTTGCTTTCCGTGATTACATTTTTTTTTCTTTAATATGATGTGTATAACCCCATCTTGTCCCGCAATTCATTTTGTAACCGAACAACTTTTTTGATGAACCTTCTCGAAAATCAGAGATATATGCAGATTAAAACATGCATGTTTTTTTTTTGCATCTTGTGATATCGATTGTTAAGGTTATTCATGTGCCAGACCACTGGTAAGTCTTGTTTGATAGACACCAATTTACTTTCATTTAAAGTGATTGTATGCAAGTTGTGTTATTTTAACATTTTAGTGTGAATATGAACAAAGAACAAAGAACAGTACAGCACAGGAACAGGCCATTCGGCCCTCAAAGCCTGCGCTGATCTTGATGCCTGCCTAAACTAAAACCTTCTGCACTTCCAGGGACCGTATCCCTCTATTCCCATCCTATTCATGTATTTGTCAAGATGCCTCTTAAATGTTGCTGCTTCCACCACCTCCCTCGGCAGCAAGTTCCAGGCACTCACCACCCTCTGTGTAAAGAACTTGCCTCGCACATCCCCTCTAAACTTTGCCCCTCGCACCTTAAACCTATACCCCCTAGTAACTGACTCTTCCACCCTGGGAAAAAGCTTCTGACTATCCACTCTGTCCATGCCGCTCATAACTTTGTAAACCTCTATCATGTCGCCCCTCCACCTCCGTCGTTCCAGTGAAAACAATCCCAGTTTATCCAACCTCTCCTCATAGCTAATGCCCTCCAGACCAGGCAACATCCTGGTAAACCTCTTCTGTACCCTCTCCAAAGCCTCCACGTCCTTCTGGTAGTGTGGCGACCAGAATTGCACGCAATATTCTAAGTGTGGCCTAACTAAAGTTCTGTACAGCTGCAGCATGACTTTCCAATTTTTATACTCTATGCCCCGACCGATGAAGGCAAGCATGCCGTATGCCTTCTTGACTACCTTATCCACCTGCGTTGCCACTTTCAGTGACCTGTGGACCTGTACGCCCAGATCTCTCTGCCTGTCAGTACTCCTCAGGGTTCTGCCATTTACTGTATACCTCCCACCTGCATTAGACCTTCCAAAATGCATTACCTCACATTTGTCCGGATTAAACTCCATCTGCCATTTCTCCGCCCAAGTCTCCAACCGATCTATATCCTGCTGTATCCTCTGACAATCCTCATCAATATCCGCAACTCCACCAACCTTTATGTCGTCCGCAAACTTACTAATCAGACCAGCTACATTTTCCTCCAAATCATTTATATATACTACAAAGAGCAAAGGTCCCAGCACTAATCCCTGCGGAACACCACTAGTCTCATCCCTCCATTCAGAAAAGCACCCTTCCACTGCTACCCTCTGTCTTCTTTGACTGAGCCAGTTCTGTATCCATCTTGCCAGCTCACCTCTGATCCCGTGTGACTTCACCTTTTGTACCAGTCTGCCATAAGGGACCTTGTCAAAGGCTTTACTGAAGTCCATATAGGTAACATCCACTGCCCTTCCTTCATCAATCATCTTTGTCACTTCCTCAAAAAACTCAATCAAATTAGTGAGACACGACCTCCCCTTCACAAAACCATGCTGCCTCTCGCTAATAGGTTCGTTTGTTTCCAAATGGGAGTAAATCCTGTCCCGAAGAATCCTCTCTAATAATTTCCCTACCACTGACGTAAGGCTCACCAGCCTATAATTTCCTGGATTATCCTTGCTACCCTTCTTAAACAAAGGAACAACATTGGCTATTCTCCAGTCCTCTGGGACTTCACCTGTAGCCAATGAGGATGCAAAGATTTCTGTCAAGGCCCCAGCAATTTCTTCCCTTGCCTCCCTCAGTATTCTGGGGTAGATCCCATCAGGCCCTGGGGACTTATCTACTTTAATGCTTTGCAAGACACCCAACACCTCCTCCTTTTTGATAATGAGATGACTGAGACTACCTACACTCCCTTCCCTAGGCTCATCATCCACCAAGTCCTTTTCTTTGGTGAATACTGATGCAAAGTATTCATTTAGTACCTCGCCCATTTCCTCTGGCTCCACACATAGATTCCCTTCTCTGTCCTTGAGTGGGCCCCCCTTTCCCTAGTTACCCTCTTGCTCTTTTTATATGTATAAAAAGCCTTGGGATTTTCCTTAATCCTGTTTGCCAATGACTTTTCATGACCCCTTTTAGCCCTCCTGACTCCTTGCTTAAGTTCCTTCCAACTATCTTTATATTCCTCAAGGGATTCGTCTGTTCCTAGCCTTCCAGCCCTTACGAATGCTTCCTTTTTCTTTTTGACTAAGCTCACAATATCCCACGTTATCCAAGGTTCCCGAAAGTTGCCAAACCTATCCTTCTTCCTCACAGGAACATGCTGTTCCTGGATTCTAATCAACAGATGTTTGAAAGACTCACACATGTCAGATGTTGATTTACTCTCAAACAGCCGCCCCCAATCTAAATTCTTCAGTTCCTGCCTAATATTGTTATAATTAGCCTTCCCCCAACTTAGCACCTTCACCCGAAGACTACTCTTATCCTTATCCACAAGTACCTTAAAACTTATGGAATTATGGTCACTGTTCCCAAGATGCTCCCCTACTGAAACTTCGACCACCTGGTTCATTCCCCAATACCAGGTCCAGTATGGCCCATCCCTAGTTGGACTATCTACATATTGTTTCAAGAAGCCCTCCTGGATGCTCCTTACAAATTCTGCCCCATCCAAGCCCCTAGCACTAAGCGAGTCCCAGTCAATATAGGGGAAGTTAAAATCACCCACCACTACAACCCTGTTACCTTTACATTTCTACATATCTGCTCCTCTACCTCCCGCTGGCTGTTGGGAGGCCTGTAGAAACCCCCCAACATCGTGACTGCACCCTTCCTATTCCTGAGCTCCACCCATATTGCCTCGCTGCACGACGCCTCCGAGGTGTCCTCCCGCAGTACAGCTGTGATATTCTCCTTAACCAGTAATGCAACTCCCCCATCCCTTTTACATCCCGCTCTATCCCTCCTGAAGCTTCTAAATCCTGGAACATTTAGCTGCCAATCCTGTCCCTCCCTCAACCAAGTCTCTGTAATAGCAACAACATCATAGTTCCAAGTACTAATCCAAGCTCTATATGTGTTCAACATTAAAAAAAGAGCATAAAAATTGTGAATAATATTTTAAGGAAAAACAGCACGTTTCCACTTTGAATAAAAAAGTAAAAAGAAATTTACAAATAAAACTGAAAGAATGCTTTTAGTCTTTGTGCTTTTGTAACAGATCTTGTAATAAATGGAATTTTTATTACAACTAACATTGTCAGTAAAGTCATCTTTAAAACAAACTTTAACTTAAAATGCGTAGAATTAAGACAATTTTTTCGGCTATCGATGCTCGTGATTAAAAATAGCTTTTAATAGTACGTTCAGAATAATTTATCATCTCAGCTATATTAGAAACAATAATGGTTGCAACCATAAAACCTGTTCCTCGAACAAAAGGCATTATCCATAACCATGGTGTCGCTATACCACTTGAATGAGTTTATTTAGAGTTTTTCGTTAAAATAATTATTTGAAACCGTAAAATGCGGCATAATGATTAGCCTTTTATGCCCACCAATAAAAACGTGGTTCTCACTTCTTCAGCAAGTGAGACAAATCCAGTGAGATATTTCTCCTAAACTCATTTATACAATTTAGTAAATTCCAGCATTAAATAATTGTGAATGCTAAATTCTTTAACATCTATAAATTGCATCATAAGATAAACTGTCAACGAGGAGACCACCCTGTTAAAAAGATAAAAGGTCGAACTGCCCTTAAGACTACAATTACCATATATTTTCCAAAATAATCCCTAAAAATGCTATTTTGAAATTTAACAGCGTAGAAACTAAACTTTTGATTATGCAAATGATTACTCAATACGGAAAATCGTGTTGCCATATAGTTTTTTGATTTGTCATTTTCTTGACTTAATTTTTTTTTAGGCTTTTTTCATGATTTCGTGATCTAACTCAAAAAAATTGGGAGCCATAAATTAGTTGAGACCCCTGGCCTAGGCACAGTCAGTATTAGAAGACCAGGCAAGTAGCAGCACTCGCCAGTAATGAAACCCACCTGTTGTTCTATCCATTTAATCTAATGGAAGGAAAATTGCATAGAATCCTTTACAGGCATTTATTTCAACCAATCTAATTTTTTGGTATTCTCTGCATTTAGGTAATTGAATCTTGATAAGAGCAGATGGCACCAGGTCGCAGTCTGACTTGGCCTCTGGCTTCACCTTCCCATATTTACTTGGAGCTCTGAATAGGGAAGGTGGCCATCTCCAAGTGATTCAAGTGCTTAAAGTTTCTCATCCTTCCTTGAGTTCAGGCCTGTTCACTGCATTAAGCGTATATTCTCCTGCAAGCAGAGTAGTAGTCTTGAGATGCCATAAATTGAATGAGCTTGTGTTATGAGACACGTACCAAACCAGGAGCCCATCCTTTGTGTCAGTAACTGATATTGCAACAGAAACTACCTGCATGATGCACAGATTTGCTGAGTGAAATCCTTTTAAGATGTCAGTTTGCCAACAGTTTCAGTTGCAAGTTGTCTCTGAAGTATAGGCATGCATGGTAAGCAATGAAAGAGATCCAAGATTGTTTGAGGGCTTGGAAAGAACCTGTAGTAAATATGCAACAAGTTGACAGGCAATACTTAGTCATATGCATATTTGGGTTATTGACATGGTACTTTTGGGTAACATTACTTGACAGTTTCCTTAAGGTATGCATTTTTTCCTGTATCTGTCGCCATAGAGGGTAGTGCAAATAATATTGACCCTGGTATGCAGTACGTGGCAGGCAGGCATGCTGCACTCCTCTCCTCATTGGAGGGTAACTTGAAATGTCAAAAAAATGCAACCCATTTTGCAACCATCTCATCTAGCAACATCTACTCTGCATCAAATGGGGAAGTTGAATGCTATACTGCTTCATCATTTCGCTGGAGATTCCTTTTCCTTGCTTTGCATTATTTTCTTTAAACATCACAGTGAATTGTCAGCTCCTTCTTGCCACCCTCAATTTTTGGAGCCAGAATTTTGTTGTCCTCCACAATGGCCATTTCCCTTTAAGTGTAATCTTCCTTTGACATGGCTGCAGCAGCACAGAAATTCCAATCCCCAAGAAATGAGCTCTCAGTAGTAGCTGCATTCCATATTGGAGCTTCCACTGCACAAATAATTAGCAAAACCCCAACCATTTTGGGGACAGCAGTTCCAAAAGCTGACAGGTTCAAAGCTGGCATCTGGAGCACCAGTACCAGTGGAGAATATATACCTATATTTCTAAATGTCAGATATAATTGATAACATAGGTGGTGTGACAACACTCAGCAATAGCTGGAGGGCCCAGTGCAGAGTCGATGGTGTCTAGATCACTGAATAGCCCCTAGCAATTCCTAATAGAACGAAACAACATATTTATGTAGATTTTCCTCATAACACAGTAAATAGTTTCACTGCTAATAAATTTATTTTTTGACTTGTAATTACTGTTAATACGTAGGCAAACATAGTAGCCAATTTCCGCATAGCACGGTTCCTTAAATAGCAAATAAATGACTAGAGACTACATTTTTTGCGGTGTTATTAAGCAGCTACAGCTGTACAATTACCCTCTTGGCTAACTAAACAGATGAAGGAAGGAATGAAATTACAGAAAATACAAAATAGCCCATGGATAAAAAAGATAAAAGAACAGAAAATATACAACAGCATTTATATTTATAGATCAATTTGTGGGACAAAAAAAACAAGGACCCTGGAAATCTGCATAGGAGAACATCCTGGCCAAAGGATTGAAATTAATCTACTTTAAACTTCTACTGTTCACCCCTGTGGACTTTCTAGTCAGGGAAGGCTCTGTATATTACATTGCAATGGCAGACACCAGCATCACCATTGAAAAGAAAGCTGGAAAGTCCATCAGAAATTGTGAGGTCGTGAGGCCCATGGAAACACATTTACAATTTTGTTTTGTTTTTTAAAATGATGTGTTTCTTGGATACCCAGGCATGTCCCATCTCTAACCCTGGTTGACATGTTACTCCTGGCCATCTCATCCAGCAACATCTACTCTCTACTTTCCATCAAATGGGGAGTTTGAATGCTATACTACTTCATCATTTTGCTGGAGATTCCTTTTCCTTGCTTCGCATTATTTTCTTTAAACCTCAGTGAATTGTCAGCTCCTTCTTGCCACCCTAAATTTTTGGAGCCAGAATTTCTTTGTCCACCACAGTAGCCATATACTAGGTCTCAATGAGGGAAGGAAAGGTGTGAACTCCCTATTCTCAGCTGCACTCTGTCTAATGCAATGGCCATGTTTGGGATGGATTGAGGCTCCAGCCCTAACAGGCATCCTAGAATCCCCAATGTAAATGCTCGGATTTCAGGCTTCCACCTACCCAGGTTCACTTCCCCCACCCAACCAAGTTACAGCAGGAGAGTGCCATAATAGCCACAGATTTTTGACCTTAATGCCTCAATATGTAATATATTGATGCATTGTCAGGTGAATTCTTCAAGTGAGAACCAGGCCTAATACTTTAAGTTGAGAGGGGAGGTGAAGAGACTGGCAAAGAGAGAATATGAGAATAGAACGGCAGTCAACATAAAAGGGAACGCAAAAATAATCTTCTAGCATGTAAATAGTAAGCAGGTAGTAAGTGATGGAGTGGGGCCTATTAGGGTAATAGGTAGGTAATATATGCTTACAGGCACAGGGCAAAGCTAGAATACTTAATAAGTACTTTGTATCGGTGTTGACCAAGGAAGAGGAATCTGACAAAATATCAGTAGAAGCGGAGAGAGTAGAGGTAATGGATAGGGTAAAGATTGAGAGGGAGGAGGTACTGGAAAGGCTGACTCTGCTCAGGGTAGATGTCACCTGGTCCAGATGGCTAGCATCCCAGGTTGTTAAAGGAAGTGGGTGTGGAGATAGTGGAAGGGCTTGCCATAATCTCCCCCAGATATGTAAAGACAGTCCTAGCAACTGCAGGCCAGTTAGCTTATCAGTGGTGGGTAAAGTTTTAGAACCAATAATCAGGGGAGAAAAAAATCAACAGACACTTGGAAAGGTTTGCATTAATAAAGAATAGCAAGCACAGATTTGTAAAAGGCTTGACTACTCTAATTGAATTTTTTTGATGAAGTAACAGAGAAGGTTGATGAAGGGAATGCGGTGGGTGCTGTCTATATGGATTTTAAGAAAGCTTTTGATAACCAGCCTTTTATATGGCATTTTAACAAAATTGAGGCTCATGGAATAGGAGGATCCGTGTCCAATTGGATAAAAAGTTGACTTAGGGCCAGAAAACAAGTCATGGTAAATGGTTGTTTTCCAGACTGCAGGATGGTCGACTGTGGTGTTCTCCAAGGCTCAGTGGAAGGACCACTGCTTTTTTGGATTTACATAAATGACTTGGATATTGGAATACAGAGTAGAATATCAGATTTTGCCGATGATATCAAACTTGCAGGAGCAGCAAACAGTGAGGATGATACAAACCACCTGCAACAGGACATACATAGGCTAGCAGAATGGGCAGAAAAGTGGCAGATGGAATTTAATATAAACAAGTGTATGCAGTTTGGCAAAAGGGATAGGGAGAGGCAATATAGACTTAATGGCACTGTTCTAAAGTATGTGCAGGAACAGAGGGATCTGGGTGTGAATGTGCATCGATATTTGAAGGTGGCCGGATATATTGAGAGAGTGGTTAGCAAAGCATATGGGATCTTGGGCTTCATAAATAAGGCAGTGAGTATAAAAACAGGGAAGTTATGCTGAGCCTTTCTAAAGCTCTGGTTAGGCCCCAACGGAAGTACTGCATCCAGTTCTGGTCACTGTACTTTAAGAAGGATGTGAGAGTCCTTGAGAGCGTGCAGAGGAGATTTATCAGAATGGTTCCAAGGATGAGGGATTTTAGGCTAAGTTGGAGAAGCTGGGGTTGTTCTTGGAGCAAAGGAGATTGAGGGGAGATTTAATTTTTTTTTAAATTTATTTTGTGGGATGTGAGCATCGCTGGCTCAGCCAGCATTTATTGCCCATCACAAATTTTCCCTTGAACTGAGTTCCTTGCTAGGCCATTTCAGAGGGCATTTTAAGAGTCAACCACATTGCTGTGGGTCTGGACTAACATGTAGGCCAGACCAGGTAAGGACAGCAGATTTCCTTCCCTAAAGTCCATTAGTGAACTAGATGGGTTTTTACAACAAGCAACAATGGCTTTTATGTTCATCATTGGGCTAGATTTTAATTCCAGATTAATTAATTGAATTCAAATTTCACCATCTACTATGGTGGGATTCAAACCCATATCCCCAGAGCATTAGCCTGGGCTCTGGATTACTAGTCCAGTGACATTACCACTACACCACTGCCTCCTACCTTGGAGGTGTACAAGATTATGTCAAGCTTAGATAATTCAGACAAGGAAAAACTGCTCCCATTAATTGATGGTACAAGTACTTGGGGACACAGATTGAAGGTTTTGGGCAAGAGGTGCAGGGGAATGTGACGAAGAACTTTTTTATGCCAGTGGTAATGACCTGGAACCCGCTGCCCATGAGGGTGGTGGAAGCGTTTCAAAAGAAAATTGGATGGGCATTTGAAGGAAATAATCTTGCAGGGCTACATGGATCGACTAGGGGAGTGGGACTGACTGGATTGCTCCACAGAGAGCTAGCATGGACTTGATAGGCCGAATGGTCTCCTTCTATGCCATAAATGACTAGGATTCTATGAGTACAATCATGCGTTATAACTCATTCAATTTTATACAAGGCCAAATTAATCAAAGATTGTGAATCTCAAATTTTTTCTTCACATATTGTATGCCATATGTTTCAATCTTTACAAAGACGTAATGCTGTATTTTGTGCTTGTGAAGGTGATGAGGCTCACTGATGCCAAATGGAACACTTTCTATTTTCGCCACCTCATGTTAGTGACAAGCAATTCTAGGTCATGTACTGTACAGTCAAGTACACAGTAAACTTCCCTCTTCTCTGCCTTAATTTCAGAAGTTCATCCATACTAAATCAGTGTGATTTTTTTTCTATTTCTCAGTCAATAGCCAAAGCACTTCATCCTGACAACAACACAGCTACGATGTGTTAATCACCACGTAGGAAAACTGAGGATGTCAGCTAGCATCCTACTACTCTTAACTACTGAGTGTTGAAGAACTATAAATACAACTTACCTTAATTAAAATATTTTCTGGCTTTACATCTCGGTGAAAAATCCCATTTCTGTGGTGAATAGAAGATTTTGTAAACAAATAAGCTGAGCCATGATTTCATTATTTATAACTTTCTAATCAATTTTATCACTATGCTATTGATAAACAGATTTCAGAAAATTAATAAAATGCTTCTTTTTCCTGTATCAAATAAAACTCCTGAATATACAATGGTTTTCTGTTATTAATAGATTTTTTTTTAATGTGCATATGCATCTTTGAATACACTGGCATTACAAATCAGTCCATAAAAATAAATGGAAACATCTTAAAAGAAATTGCAAATTAACTCAGCTTAATATTACCTAGAAAATATTTATGATGCTTATTTTCACTGCCTATACTTTCCTTACCTGTGCATGTAATCAAGGGACTTACATAGTTGATACATGTAACTCTTTATTTTACCTTCAGGTAACGGGTTCCTCCGTCCTATAAATAAGAGTGTTTTGTAAATCTCACAAAAGTCAACTGTTCGTTTAAACAATAACTTCACCAGCAGTCTGTTAGCTATATTCATAGGCTATATCATTCAAAAGCACTTTCAAAGGAGTTGCAAGGTAAGTAAAACAGCAAATAGATAAAATGGACTAGTTCTTTGGGGTATCATGTCACCATTTTCATAACTGTCTTACCTGGTCTGCTCAATTTTAGACTAATGACAGAGCCATTGATGGAAATGGCCTTAAATTTTGAGTTTCCATATGTTATATTTTGTCTTTTCCTTTATATGCACCAGCACAGATATTATAACAACCATTCCGTACTTGATGTTTATTAAATAAAGGTATGGAATAATGGCAGTGACCATGCCTAGAAATATGGTGCAACTCTAGTTATCCACACTCCCACAATCAGTGTGGTTAATTGTCCGTGAGAAGTTCAAAACATACTGACATACGAATTAGGAGCAGGAGTAGGCCACTTGGCCCTTCGAGCCTGCTCCGCCATTCAATAAGTTCATGGCTGAACTGATTACTCCACATTTCCACCTACCCCCAATAACCTTCCACCCTCTTGCTCATCAAGAATCTGCCGACCTCTGCTTTAAAAATACTCAAAGACTCTGCTTCCACTGCCTTTTGAGGAAGAGACTCGAGCAGGAGGCGGGACTGCCAGCATTTTTATCCTTTACTCACCTTTGCTATTCTACTCATCAGCAAAATCAGCTGGCATTTAAACATTTGAGCTATTATTTGGCCTACCAATTCAGAACTTTGCTATACAGTTCCCCACAGCTCCAGCCATTACTAGGCTGCTGAGTGGAACATATGTTGACTGTAACACCACTTGATGCAGTAGCTAATCCTGAAACGCTAACTACTGTAGCAAAAGTCCAGGCTCCATCGTGGAGCAAGAGCCAGGCTTGCTCTTCACTCCATGACCTGGCTTTGCATTCCCAGCACCAGCCCCAAAAACAAGATTCCCTGCTATCCTCTCCAAAGTCTCAGCTGTCAGGACATCCTGAGACCTATCCTCAAGATAGATTCAGACACATAACACAAAATATATACTAATATCTTGTTTTCTCTTCTATATCCCCTTCTGTGTGCATAGATATATAGAAATGTGTCAAGTGGTGCAGAAACACATTGGTCCTGATTTTTTACTGGGGCACAATCCCACCAAGAGTGTGATGGGATAGGACGGCTGCTTGACTGACAACATGAGATAATATTGGAATCATAGAGTCATTACAATACAGAAGGAGGCCATTCGGCCCATCGGGTTCATGCCAGCTCTTTGACGAGCATTCCAATCAGTCCCATTCTCCTGCTCTATCCCCAAAGCCCTGCAAGTTTCTTTTCCTCAAGTGTCCATCCAATTTCCTTTTGAAATTTTAATCGTCTCCACTTCAATCGTAGGCAACAAGTTCTAGGTCATTATCACACGCTGCGTAAAAAAGTTCTTCCTCACATACGCACTTCATCTTTTGCCCAAAACCTTACATCTGGGTCCCCTAGTCCTTGTACCATCAGCTAACGGGTACAGCTTTTCTTTGTCTGCCCTATTTAAACCTGTCATAATCGTGTACACCTCTATCAAATCTCCCCTCAATTACCTTTGCTCCAGAGAGAACAACCCCAGCTTCTCCAACCTAAACCACGTGGCTAAAATTCCTCAACCCTGGAACCATTTTGGTAAATCTCCCCTGCACCCCCTCAAGGACCCTCACATCCTTCCTAAGGTATGGTGACCACAACGTAATGCAATTTTCAAGTTGGGGCTTAACCAGAGCTTTATAAAGGCTCAGAAAAACTTCCTTGCTTTTAGTACTCAATACCTTTATTTGTGAAGATCCCATATGCTTTGCTAACCACTCTCTCACTATATCCTGCCACCTTCTAAGACCAAAGCACGTGAATCCCCAGGTCCCTCTGTCCCTGCACACTCTTTAGAAAAGTGCCATTAAGACTATATTGCCTCTCCCTATCCCTCCTGCCAAACTGCATCACCTCACAGTTCTCTGTATTAAATTCCATCTGATACTTGTCTGCGGACTCTGCTGGCCTACCTCTGCCCTGCTGTAGTTGATTTGTATCATCCTCACTGCCTGCCACACCTCCAAGTTTGGTATTCATTGGCAACTTCTGAAATTATAATCTGTATTCCAATATCCAAGTCATTTATGTGAACCTAAAAAAAAAACAGTGGTCCTAGCAATGACCCTTGGAGAACACGACAGTCGACCATCCTCCAGTCTGAAAAACAACCTTTACCACGACTCACTGTTTTCTGTCCTTAAGCCAATCTTTTATCCGAGCTGACATTGACCCTCCAATTCCAAGAAACTCATTTTTGTTCAACAGCCTTATATGTGGTACTTTGTCAAATGTTTCTTAAAATCCATATAGAAAACATCCATTATTTTCCCTTCATCAACCTTCTGTTACTTCATCAAAAAAATCAACCAAATCAGTCAAGCACGATCGGCATTAATCCATGCTGTCTGTCATAATTTCCAAACTCAATGTGAATTGCACAGCACAGGCAAGTTCCAAGCAGTGTAAATACCTCCGACTGGGAGTTTGCTTTTTTCACATGGAACCTGATTGCTTGCTGTAGTAAATGCTTGAAGATTCCTGGATTTTACTGAACCACAAGATAAAGAAAGGTAATTCTACTTCTTTAAATTTTATACTTTTTAAATGAAGACATTTTGCTAGAGCAAAATACCAACAGCAGAATGGATTATAAAAGGAACTGCACAAACCTCAAAGTATCAATATCAAAATCCCTTAACATGAACATAAACACAGTGACACATACCCTGAAATCAGCAAAATTCTCACCACCCTTGCTGAAAAGAATTCATGGTCACTCAACCACACCAACATACCCTCTAATTGTATTTTGCAGTGCACGGCTGATTCATCTAAATTTGCAGGCCCTCTAAATTCTTTTGTGCACACATGCAGGAGTAGTAACTTAAAAGGGCGAATTGGGATGGGCCTGCACGGGAACTTTTGGTTTGTTGCGCAGCCACACAATTTAGGAGGAAAACTGCACACCACTGACCAGAAATTTCACCATCTCCACCAAGAGTAAATGTACTTAACTTCTACCAATGTCAGACAGAAAATCCTCATTAGCCAAGAAGGTTGAGCAGAACTGAACAGCAAGTTATCATTTAGGCATGCAGAATCTCCGCAAAAGACCTTGCATAACTTGCATTTATATAGCATCTTACATGATCGTAAGATTAGCAAAGCATTTCACAGGCAATGAACTACTATTGAAGTGCAGCCTCCACCCGCTCCCCCCCCCCCCCACTCCCCAGGTCGAGGATTGGACTCTCCCACCCAAGATCAACCCCCCTCCCCTCTCCTCCAGAGGTTGGGGATTGGACCCTTCCCTCAGGGTTAAAGTCCACCAGGATTGGGGATCAGGCCTCCCCCAGGGTCAGAGATTGGACCATCCCCAAACTCGTCCCAATACATCAGCAAGTTCCTTACCAACGTCAATCAGGCTAGCTTCCTACTAGGGTTTCTGTCTTTTTAAAAAATGAGGCACGCTCATGCAGGCAAATCCAATCTTTGAGTTTCCCGATGAATACTCCACACTAAAGGCCTGTTCGGGTCTGCAAAAAAAACCCCGCCCCGACCCCAACTGGAGCACATCCGACCCGAGTCCTTCCATTTTTTCCCACGCCCAACCTGACTATCAGTTAACTTACCTTCCATTTTTCACTTTGTTGCTGATCTGTACAAGCTTAAAATAACCAACAAAACCACTTTGCTAGTCCAAAAATTAAATTAACATTGGAGCCACTTACCTGTGATACAGCGTGTCCGACCTGAGCCCGAATGCCGGACCCGGAGGTGCAACTGGACCCGACCCGAACCTGACACGTCATCGGTTCCCGTCGGGTTCGGGTCAGGCAGCTGGCCTTTACTCCACACACCACTCAGAAAAGGCAGGTCTGTCAACATCGGGCCCAAGTGTGTGAAGCAACCAACTTCTCATTTAAGCAACATCTTCCTCCAACACTGATCATCATTTAGGTGATCTGAATCCAGATCCCTCAGCCAAAAAAAAAAACCGTTGACCTGTTCTTCCCTTCACTTCTCTCCATCTTCCCCTCCCTAATTTCCTACTCTCCCTGCTCCTCCTGGCACACAAGCAGTGCTATAAAGCCACTGACCTTTTTCCCAATAATTACGTGCAGCTACAGGAACCTTCCTGAAACCTTGGGTATATCCATGAGAAAACAGAGAAGAGAGAAAAACACACAGCTTGGGTAGGGGCTGGAGGAACAAGAAAAATATGCACCACTTAATAGAACAATAAATGAAAGAATGAGACGGAGAAACAGCTGATAGGCAGGATGAGAAGGGAAGGGAGGAAAGATATTCTGTTTTCCTCTTTTGATTGCAACAAAAGAAGAAAATCAAATAAAAAAGTGAAAGGAAAAATACAGTAAGAAAAATGAAAGGAAAGAATAAAAGAGAGAAAATTTATGGAAAAGGGCCATAAATGAAAGATTAAAAACCAATCAAAAGCACAGTCTAACTTGCATAGGATTTGTATCTCAATCAATTTGTTTATTTTTGGAGAGTTCAACTATTTTATTAGGTTTCTGTGGGGTAAACATATATTTGTAAAAATGAAGTAATATATTCTACACTATACATACAAGTAAAATGTAAACAAATACATCTATTTTTATTATGAAGTCAATGTAAGCAACATCAATTTTAAGAACAAAAGAAAATGATTTCAGGGATCTGTGTTATAGAAATTTATTCAGATGGCCTAGGACCTACCTGTATGAGAAGTTTTTTCTTTCCATTTTTGCTGGATAATTCACCCTAAATCTTTCTAAAATGCTAGAAATAAATCTAAAGAAAAAATAATCTCTTTGTAATTAATTATTTTAAACCTCTCTAAGGTATTTATAAAATACCCCCCAAACAGGTACAATCTTCAAGGTATTTTTCTCAATATGAACTATAGCTTTGTACGAGGTGTATTGGATCAATCAATGCATTAAAACTGGGCTAGTTGTGACTTGCCTATATTCTGAATATAACACTAGTCTTATGATAACCTTAAAACAAGTGATTAGAATATTACTTTAATTGTATTCAGGGCTATTAGTTTCTTTGGCTGTTAATATTAAACAATTTCATCAACAGAAAATGTTACACATGAAAAATAATTTTAAATGAAATTTTCTGTATTTGATAAAATTCCCCATACAGTGGGGAGAATCGGTTACTCTCTAATGAAATTTTAAACGCAGTCATGACGAAGTCGTGCCTACCAGTGCTCTCTAAATTTGCACCCCACCTAAATTTATGGGGTCCAGCGGTGGTGCGAGGGTGGGGGAAATGGATGTTGCTAAGGCCTCCCTGATCCTGGAGCTACACAGATCAACCCCGGGTCTCATGCAGGATTTTTATTTAAAAGTCCTATCTGGGGGTCCAGTCATGTTCTTCCCCCATTTCTTTGGAGATACTGTCTGTTTCCTGCCAAAAAGTTATAACATGAGATCAGTAGAACCCCCGTGAAACTTGGGGACCCCAAACATATACAAGAATAATCGCAAGGACTAAAATATAAAAATATTTTTTAAAAAGTAATATCTAAAATAAATTTAAAAACTACTCCCTCTATGATTAAATGATAGATGCTTGTGAATGGCGATGTCATGCATCCAAAATTATAATGTAGAGGGTTGTATTTCCTTGAGTTTAGACAGTTGAGAAGTGATCTAATCAGTGCATTTAAAATGGTTAATTGATTTGATAGGGTCGATACAGATTCTATGGGGGAGAACTGCTTTAATCAATATTTATTGTGGCATTGTAAATGCATGTAAAAAGAACGGGGTCCCCAGGGGCAACAGAGTTGTATCACACTATTTGTGTCTTTGCAGAAGAGAGCTCATAATGCAAGGGAGCAGAGAGGGACAGGTGATGGTGTGCCCTTCCTTGCAATGATACCGCTGATGGAGGTGGCGATGGAGATCGGCAGGTTGGCAGCAGGCTAGGCTGTCGCAGAGGGCAAGATGGGTGTGGAGCTCACAGAGTCAGAGTTACCACGGCTGTAGACATGAATCCTTCTCAATTGTCGTTTCAGTGCTGCCCCTGTGGTCCGTGATGACCATATGAAGCTCAGGAGCATGTACTGTCAGGAGGAAGGGGAAGCATAGGATTGTTGTTAATTGCACTCGTCTCTCTCGCAGGGCCAGTAGCAGAGGCGGCACAGCAGAGGGCACCGAGCCAGCAGAGACCCCAGAGGAGGAAGTGCCAATTGCAGACGCACCATCACATCAGACCAGTGTACCCTCCACGGGCACAGATACTCACGTCAATGGGGCATGGTGCGTGGTTAGAACAGGTGACACCAGCTGGTGAGCACAGCACACATGCGCAGGAGCAGGTGAGGGAGGTAGTGACAGCTGCAGCCAATCCTCATCAAAGGAGAGCAGGCCCAACAATGTTCAGCTCCAGGCTGATGCTGAGTCTCAGGAGTCACCTGCGAAGCGGGTACTTACAGAGCAGCAGTGGGAAATGTATGGACATTTGTTAGAGTTCCCAGAGGCAGTTCGCTCACACACAATGGAGGAGTCCATCCATGCCATTAGACCATGTCTCTGGCTTACGACCACATGGCATCCTCCATTGAGAGAGTGGTGACCCGCATGGAGAGTCACATGCGGCAGGCCACTGAGAGGATGTGCATATATTGGCCTCCACAGTCGCGTCAACCTTGAACAGTGTTGAGTTGGCATGATGACTCAGACACATGGACCAGTTGATGACTGTTCGCTCCTCTAAGCAGGTGAGCGCAGGTGGGCCACGAAAATACAATTACAAAAGCTGCCCCTACACAGATGCACGTGGTTCACCCTGTGCTAGGCCCCTCAAAGCACCACAACCCAGCGATCGTCCACCATGGGCATCTAACGTACCAGAGCATCAAGGCCAGCAGGCTGCCCCCATATCAGCTCCAGCCACAGTGGGAGCACAACATATAATCACCTGGAAGCAAATGTGTAAACGCATCTCGTTGTGCAAGGGGTATCACGGGGTTGCCTTTATTTTAAGTATGGCACTGTGTTTGATTTGTTCACCACAATGTATGCTTTATGCCTTACTTTAACATCTCATGTGCTACTTACTCCCTGAGGGGACCATGACCAGATGTAATGACATGCAGCTGGAGCACATGAAAAGGGTGCTAGTGACTGTAGGGCAAGGATGGTGATGAACTTGGGAGACAGTCCGCACGGGGCCATGACCTTGTCATGGCATGGCATCGCAGGTCACCAGGGCATCCACAATGAGGCAACTGACTATGATGAATCTAATGTTGATGAGGGAGTCACTGGTTTTCTTTGCATGTCACTGGCCACAGCCACTGGCGCCTCCTGTGCTTGGCCCCCAGGTCTAGCTGGACTTCCCCCTCATTGGAGGAGGCAACGCCGTCAAGAGAATCATCCAGCGCCAGTTCAACCCCTCTGCTGAGCCAGGTTGTGCAGAGCGCAGCACACCACCACAATAGAGGAGACCCTTGAGGAACCATATTAGAAGGCTCCCCCAGAGCGGTCTAAACCTCTAAAGCACATTTTCAGAAGGCTAATTGCCTTCTCAATGGTCTCCCTTGTAGTTAGCTGCATTTGTAAGTTTCTTTTGCCTTAGTTTTGGGGTTCCGCACTGTTGTGAACAGTCATATCTTTGATGGATATCCCTTATCACCCAGGATCCATCCACAAAGGCTTTCCAGTGGAGTAAACAATTGAGGCACCTAGGACTGTCTCAGAATGAAAGTGTCATGGCAGCTTCCTGGGAACCTAGTGCACACATACAGGATCCTACTGCAGTAGTCGCACACGATCTGCACATTGAGGCAGTAGAATCTTTTCTTGTTGGTGAAAGCACCTGGCTGCTCTGAAGGAGCCTTGATGGCCACATGTATGCAACAGCCCCCAGGACCTGAGAGAATCCAACCATGGTGCCAAAGCAGATTGCCCTCCCAGCCCGACTTGCATTATCAGTCTGGAACCTTATGTACTGCACTGCCCTCACGAAAAAGGCATCCATTGCCTGCCTGATGCACTGATGAGCCGCAGATTGCGAGATCCCACAAACATCCCTAGCCAATTCCTCAAACGACCCCGTAGCGAATAAGTTAAGCGCCACGGTCACCTTCACTGCCAGACAATGAGTGCCCACCATACCTCAGTGGCCTCAACTCCTCCTCCAGCATGCCGCATAGGTCAGCAACCATCTATCTTGATAAATGCAGTCTTCAGAGACACTGGTGCTCTGACAGGTCCACGAAGTTGAGCCATTGTCTGTAGACCCTGTGCGCTGGGTAGCGCCTTCTTCAAGCATCCGACTGCCTTATTGCCCCGATGTGCCCATCACATGCGCGTCAGCACAGTGTCATGTCGCTAGTGCTCCTCAGTCACTGTAGCCTGCTCCCATGTGGCTGCTGAAGTTCATAGAAATTTACAACATGGAAGGAGGCCATTAAGCCCATCATGTCTGCATCAGTCCACAAGTAGCCGTCTAGCCTAATCCCATTTTCCAGCTCCAGGTCTGTAGCCTTTTAGGTTATGACACTTCAAGTGCACATTCAAGTACTTTTTAAATGTTGATGGTTTCTGCCTCTACCACCCTTTCAGGCAGTAAGTTCCAGATCTCCACCACTCTGGGTGAAAACTTTTCCCCTTGAAAGCCCTCTAAACCTCCTACCTCTTACTCTAGACCTATGCCCCCTGTTTATGGACCCCCTCAACCAAGAAGAATACAGCCTTCCTGGCCACTCTACCTAGACCCCTCAATTTTATACACTTCAATTAGGACTCCCCTCAGCCTCCTCTGTTCCAAAGAAAACAACCTCAGCCTATCCAATTTTTCCTCATAACTAAAATTCTCCAGTCCAGGCAACATCCTCGTAAGTCTTCTCTGTACCCTCTTTAGTGCAATCACATCTTTCCAATGTGCCCAGAACTGCACGCAGTATTCTAGCTGTGGCCTAACTAGTGTTTTATACAGTTCCAGCATAACTTCCCAGCTCTTATATTCTGTGCCTCCGAATAAAGGCAAGTATCCCATATGCCTTCTTGACCACTTTATCTACCTGTTCAGCCACCTTCAGGGATCTGTGGACATGCACTCCAAGGTCCCTCTGTTCCTCAACACTTCTCAGTATCCTACCATTTATTATGTATTCCCTTGCCTTGTCAGCCTTCCCCAATTGCATGACCTCACAATTCTACAGACTGAACTCCACTTGCCACTGTTCCACCCACCTGACTAGTCCACTGATATTTTCCTGCAGTCTACAGCTTTCTTCTTCATAAACCACCACACAGACAATTTTAGTACCGTCTCCAAACTTTTTAATCATACCCCCCTACTTCAAGTCCAAATCATTGATATATACCACAAAAAACAAGTGTCCTGCAGAACCCCACTGTAAACAGCCTTCCTGTCACAAAAACGCCCATCAACCATTACCCTTTGCTTCCTGTCTCTGAGCCAATTTTGGAGCCAACTTGTCACTTTGCCTTGAATCCCATGAACTTTTACTTTTGTGACCAGTGTGCTATGTGGGACCTTATCAAGAGGCTTGCTAAAATCCATATGGGCTACATCAAATGCACTATCCTCAATGAATTTTTGAGGAGTTAATAAGGAGGGTCAATCATGTTAGTCAGACATGACTTTCCCTTAACAAATCCAAGCTAACAGTTCCCCTCTCTCCCCTCTTGACTGGAAGAGACAAATTCTTGAGTGCAGAGCACCCATCTTCCTTTGCAGCCTTCAAACTTCAACAGGTGCCACAGCAGCCCCTGCCCCACCATCCCCCAAAACCACCCTGCCTCATCTTTCCTGGGCTTGCTGCAGGGGTCCTGGGAGAAAACCTTGTAGTTACTGACCTCTGCAGCAGTCCTTCCACCCAGCTATCCCTTCAAAGTACATTTCCTTCCAATAACAGCCTTGAGCCTTCTTGCTTGGAAACTGCGCACAACTTACTGCCTGTCAGTTACAGGCAACCATCACCTCCCGCTGTGCTCTCACCACAGTTGAGCTGACGAGTCACTGAAGCTCCACAGGACCCGTGCATAAAATTCTATAAAATTCAAATTGCTGTGCAAAATCACAATAACAGCCTCAATTAGATGCTCATCGCCAGCCAACAGGCTGCTACTCCCATTCCCCAGTCACCCCTACTAATATTATAAAAGCAAAATACTGCAGATGCTGGAAATCTGAAACAAAAACAAGAAATGCTGGAATCACTCAGCAGGTCTGGCAGCATCTGTGGAAAGAGAAGCAGAGTTAACGTTTCGGGTCAGTGACCCTTCTTCGGAACCTTGCCTGGTCGCAAGAAGACATCAGGGAGCCATCCCAACACTGTCTCCCACCAATTTCCCGGCTCCTCACACCATCCCTCGCAACCAGCTCCAACCCCATTTCCATGAGACGGGAAAATTCAGCCCAGGAAGTCTTTGTAGTCAAAAGGGGTGCTAAATTCAGATCTGTAGCACCGCTGGAGACAGAGTGGGGCACACTGCGCCTCCAGCCACTTCCAGCACTACCTATTTGGCACCCTATGCTGGAAAGGGCGTTTATGCAAGCATCCCATAACTGCACCAAAAGCCTCCTAACTGGTTTTGTCATGACAACACTAAGCCCTACTGGCTGGATTGGTGCTATGTTTGAGAACTGGGACCACGAGACAGGTCCATTCACCTGTCATTCACCAAAAAACATGCATCAGTTGCAAAAGGGGTCCAGCACTAGCATTATTTAAAGGACCTGATAAAAGCTTCTCGACAGTGACAGGAGATTGTCTGGCAGACTAGCTAATGCACTCAGCATCTTAGTATGCATCCTCATCAACATTCTCCTGTATGACAATCCATCAATATTCTCATTGCTCTCTCGCTTCCTCCTGGGACTGCCATGGCTGGGCTGGGCTGGTGACAGTGTTTGGGTATCCAAGAGCAGGAAATCAGAAAGCAGAAGATTGTGATGAGGGAAGGGGGTTGGGGTGGAAAGCAGGAGGTCCATGATCACACCATCTGCAGCTTGGTCATCATGGCAGTTAGCTGGATGTTGAGAAGGGGCATAAGGCAGTAGCATACGGTCATCCTCAATGTTCTCAGTGATGCTGAATGTCACAGGCTCTGTCGCAGGAGGCCCCACGTTGTAGGGAACCATCTCCTCCATAGGGCTCAAGAGATGCAGGCATCCTTGTCCCCAATTGGTTCTGTTCTACTCTTTCCCGTTGTGGGCCACCTTCTCCTGTAAGAGAGAGGGAAAAATGTCAGTGATTGTGTTGCACTGCTTTTGGATGATGTGCCTGCCACAGTTGAATAGTTGGAGTTATGTAGCAGCAGTAGCTGGGTGTGAGGCTGGCATCATTGGTAGATGTGTGAAGATCAGATGGAGTATCTGAATTGTTACGGACAAGTGGGAAATCGTGTGGGTGGCTTCCACTCTTCACTTCTCAACTGACCGCAGATGGCATTTTAAAAAAAGTGTTAGTCTCTGAGTGTTTAAGGGTCAAATAAACAGACAAAAGGTTTTCTCATAGGTTTTAGAAGATAGATAACTATTTATTAAAACAATACCCGAAAATGTTCACAACCTCACCCACTCACGCATACACACAAGAAAAGATGGAGTCTGACTGTTGTAAGACTTCTCACTTTGAAACCTTCTTGGTTTTCCTGGAGCAATATTTAACAATGTTGCAGGCCTGAATGTTCCTCGTCTTGGACCTGATGGAGTGTTGCAGACTGTTTTGGTTAAAACTCCAAATTTGGTGGTGGAAGCCCTGGTTCAATTTCTCAGATGGGGAGTTTTCAAGGTCACCATGCAATCTCTCTGCCTCAGTGGTTTAACGATGGTGCTGGCAGGGCTCCTTGCTTAGCTGGATTGATCTCTCAGCTTCTCTGGCTGGAATGGCTTTCTGACTCGCACCCTTCTCAAAGAAGTTACTTCTTTTAAAGTAAAACCTATCAGGTTCTGGTTTCATTCAGGTGACTCAAGACACTCTCCCCTGGGGTGTTCATACAATGTCCCAGGATGGGGGAACACTGTTAAAAATGGTGTCTGAATGTGATCCATTTTGATAAATAGATGTTATTTCATACCTATTATCTTGGACTTGGCTTCGGAGTCAGTCTGCCTGCAAAAGCCTTTGCTAGCCCAATATTTGATGATTGGGGTGATTGGCATGGAATGGGCTGTTTTACATGTCAATGTGCCTCCTCAAGGTGATTCCAGACCTTAATAATGGTCCTGCCTTCAACAAACATGTTGATTGGCAGTACAGGAGGAGATTACCTGACCTCTCCCTCCACGTTGCCGGATAAAAAAGTGTCCATTTTCTTGTAGTTAAGTTCAACAGTTTACCTTTATTTTCATAATTCCTCCAGATCATTTCATATTTCATCGTTGTTCCCTCGGTGAATGTGACAAGATGTTAGGCCAGAGTCCTGAGTGTCAGGAACTGCTGATGGGTGAGTGATGGGGGTATGGTACATTGAACAGCAGGAGAGGTTGGTGTAACGGTGGGTACAAGATTTCATGTGAGGATGCATTCACTGATCTTGCCCACCCATGTGAGATGATTGTACTTCTTGCGGCACTGCTGCCTGGCCCTTGGGACCAGACTCTGGGAATTGACCTCCCTAGTCACATGCTCCTATTCCCTTCTGAGGGTGGTCCTTGGTGGCCTCCTGGGCTCCCCGTGGAAACGTGGCTTCTCTCCTCCTGTTCACTACCACTAAGGCCTCCAGTGCCGCATCAATGACCTGGGAACCCTCTCCCTGCCCTGGTGTTATATTTTCCTTGCTTAGAATTGCAGCAGGAGCCTCCTGTGACTCAGTGCAGCTTCCCTCTAGGAGGGACAGATGCCTTTAAAAAGAGCACTGAACACTTTTTAGCAGCACGGGCCCTGTTGGACCAATGCTACAATCATTTGAATGAAGCTTCATTTAACAAATGAGGAGAAATTTTCACGCTGCCTAACTCATGGCAACAGGCACGGGGGTCGTGATTCTCAATCTGCCCGCCCCTAAAAACCGGCAGTGACTGATTTCTAGCCCAAGGTTTTTAATTATACAGATATACAAGCTTCTCAGTTACACTATTCCTTTGGGTAATGCCTTCTTAAAAGAGTTACATATATGTTTTGTAGCAGTCATACCTAGCACAAAGGAAGGTGGTTATAGTTGTTGGAGGCCCATCATCTCAGCCCCCGGTCATCTCTGCGAGAGTTCCTCAGGGCAGTGTCCTAGGCCCAACAATCTTCAGCTGCTTCATCAATGATCTTCCTTCTAACATAAGGTCAGAAGCAGGGATGTTCATTGATGATTGCAGTGTTCAGTCTCATTCGTAACTCCTCAGCTAATGAAGCAATCCGTGTCCACATGCAGCAAGACATGGACAACATTCAGGCTTGGGCCAATAAGTAGCAGGTATCATTTGCACCACACAATTCCCAGGCAATGACCATCTCTAACAAGCGAGAATCTAACCACCCATGACATTCATTGGCATTACCATCGCTGAATCCTCCATAAACATCCTGAGGATTACCACTGACCAGAAACTTAACTGGACCAGCAATATAAATACTGTGGCTACCAGAACAAGTCAGAGGCTGCAAAGTCTACAGTGAATAACTCACTTCACTACTTCCCAAGGTTTTTCAACCATCTAGAAGGTGCTAATCAGGAGTGTTGCAATACTTGCCACTTGCCTGAATGAGTGCAGCTCCAACACTCAAGAAGCTTGACACTATCCAGGACAACGCAGCCCGCTTCTTTGGCATCCCATCCACCACCTTAAATATTCACTCCCTCCACCACTAGCACACAGTGGCAGCAGTGTGTACCATCCACAAGATGCACTGCAGCAAGTCGCCAGGGCTCCTTTGACAGCACCTTCCAAATGTGCAACCTCTACTACCAAGAAAAACAAGGGCAGCAGGCGCATAGGAACACCACCACCTGCTAGTTCAACTCCAAGTCTCACACCATCCTGACTTGGAAATGTATCGCCGTTCCTTCACTGTCCCTGGGTCAATATCCTGGAATTCCCCCTGTAACAGCACTGTGGGTGTACCTAGGCCTCAAGGACTGCAGCGGTTCAAGAAGGTGGCTCACTACCACCTTCTCAAGTGCAATTAAGGATGGACTATAAATACTGGTCTTGCCAGTGATACCCACATCCCATGAACCAACTGAAAAAATGTTATTCCATAGAAAATAACTTTGCTATGATTTTGCTATTATTGAACAAGTTGTAAGCAACAAGCAACTTATTAAAAGTCAGACAATAGAATAGCACTGACCTCGTATAAGCTCATAAATATTCATGTCCATTAGTTCACATATAAGAGCAAGAGACCCAGACTTCTTATCACTGGAAAGAAACAGACAAGGAGAAACAAAACCAGTTACTTACACTTATTCAAATGTCAGAGAAATGTTAAAACACTTTAATGAAAAAAAAATTATGAACCCAATTTTCCTCCGTGTTCCATTTTCTGCTTTAATTTTAATTTTGTAATGAGGCTAAGTGCAACTTTTGTTAGATTGTAGCTGAGTGTTTAAAGATTCACAGACCTTCAATGAATCTCAATTCTCACACCAGCAGTAATTTGATAGAGAAACTGGTGTGGAGTAAAAAAAATTACAAATATATCCTGAAGGAAGGCAATGGATATCACCACAGCAAAATAGAACAAAAACAGAAAGCTGGAAATACTCAGCAGGTCAGGCCCAATCTGTGGGAAAAAAAGGCAGAGGGTAAGGGGATTAATATAGGATTAGTATAAATGGGTGGTTGATGGTCAGCACAGACTTGGTGGGCCGAAGGGCCTGTTTCAGTGCTGTATCTCTAAATAAATAAATAAACATTTCACTTCTTAAGATGCTTCCTGAAGGCTGAGATATTACAGATGAATAGCGTTTAAAAAGGAACAGAACATGGATAAGGAAAAGGGTAAAGAAACACAGTGACCTGTGTAGTGCTTGAGTGGAGAACAGGAAGAGGGTTAAATGGCAAATGTGATATTAGGAAGAGACAACAGGAGAACCTAATGAGGGGAAATCAAGGAAATAAAAGAAATACAAGACACAGACAGCGTGTAAATAGCTAAATAGAGGTACTTAGAAAAGGAAGCATGAAAAACCAGCAAGGTGGTACAGGCTCCAGTGTTCTGGGAGTTTGGTGACAGAAACAAAAACAGGTCAATACCAAGGGTGCAGACCACCCCATCAGAGCACTATTGGTGCAACCTTGATGGACTCTTGCCAATTTTTGATGCTTACCTTTCTACTTATCTCATTTCAGCTATTCAGACATTCTTTATGTCTCATACACGTCTTTGATTTCTCTCCTGTTAAAGTTGCATCTTAACCATCTCCTATCTAACTGCTGATCATCTGCAATATCTCCCAGTCCCGAGGAAGGGTTTTAAGACCTGAAACATGGACTGATCAGTTTTTACAAAAAGATGTTGCCTAAAATTCTCTGAGTATTACCAGCTTGTTTTCAAATTTTGAGCATATGCGTGCAGTATTTTATTTCTGTTTATGCAGGGAAGTCAAACATAGTTGGTGAGCAATCCTTGCAGCTCTTGTGCACTTCCCAGTGACTGGCTCAAAAGCAACACCGGCCTCCCCTCAATCACCTATTGCTAGTCATAAGTCAAAAGTATCCATCCGCCTGTCTGCCATACATTGGTGCATGGTTCAAGAAACAATAAGCAAAGGAAGAACTGCAATGTTAAAAGAGTCTATTTTGTAAAGAATAAAAGAGGCAAGAGAATTAAAAACCTTAATTAAACATCCCAAAATTTCAGATCTAAGTCACAAAGATTAGATGTGTAAGACCACACTCCTGATGATGTATTACTGATTTAAACATAAAAAATAAGTCAATCATTGCAGACAAAAAGGATAAAGAGAGTTTAATGCAGGTGAGAGTTTAATGCAGGTGAGGGCATAGATGTTATGATCAGGTGAGGAGGGGTCAAAGGGCTCCCCTCTTTTCCCTCTCCTTGTTTGACCACAACAGGTTTATTTCGTTTTGAATTGGATATACTTGCCAATTCAGTGAGTATTTAACTGCTTACGCAATATGGTCATAAAAAGAACCAAATACACAGGTTTTCTTGAGTTTAACAAAGAAAGACGTTAGCTTTATTGTACTTAAACTGATCAAAATAAAGTAAAATACACTCCAACTTTCTGCCTCTCTCACACACACAAATAGGTTAGAGTAGGGGATGACAGATTGGTCTAATTAGAGCCGAGAGAAATAAAAGGGGTATACAGTCTGTGGAGGTTGGTGACTCGGCTGGCTTCAGACTGAATTCGGTGGCTGCATGACTTTACTTTGGTGGTCCCGAGGCTTTCGGTTTGAAGATGTGGACAGCTGATTCAGTGGTTCTCCTGGAGACAGTTATGTGGCTGATTTCCTTCAAGGGGTTTCTGTCTGTAGCAAGGATATGCTTAGGTGGTCACGATCAGCAGGCAGGGTTCAATGCTTGCAAGGTGAATTGGAGAGAGAGACAGGAAAGAGGGACCCCACTTGGGCCCTCTCTTGTCAGTGTCTAGCTGCTTGTCTGGCAGCTGCAGAAAAAACACCAGCTTAAGCACACAGATGGTGGGCCTGTCACATGTCCGTCACCCAGTGATTCAAGCATGGTGACTACCAATGTGTATTCCCTTTTGCAACTTAATCAGTCCATGTCTAGGAATTCCCTTCTCACAACCAGGGTCCATTGTTCAAGTGATTAGGTTTGAGTAGTTCGTCTCCAGCAGTTTAATATTCAGGTGATGGTATTGATGCCTTGCGAATGAGAACAGGATAGGTAGTTCACTCAGATTCCCCAGGTCATTGTTCTTGATGGGTCTGTGCAGACAATCAGTCTCCACCTCAATGCACTGGAATGTGGAGTACAGTGATGCAAATTGGGGTGGCCATCTTTAGCTGCTAGTATTTTATCTAACCTTTTATCGGTTTCTTTTAAAAAAAAATTAATTCAGATTTCCGACCGCTGAATTAAAAAAAAATTCAACATAGCACATTTTCATGACAATGGGTTTGGGTGTGGGGTTAAGTCCTGCAAAAACACAAGCACGTCAGGAAGCCAACTCCAACCCGCCGACTTCCGCATTTAACTCCTGCGCGTTTGGCTGCTTGTGCACAAGCCTCTTGAGTGAGGCAGGTTGTCAATTTTAATATGTTAATCGCTTAATTATAGCGATATTAACATGGCTTTCACAATTTCACTGTGGGTCCCTTTTTTATTCATTCATGGGATGTGGGCACCGCTGGCTAGGCCAGCATTTATTGCCCTTCCCTAATTGCCCTCGAGAAGGTGGTGGTAAACTGCCTTCTTGAACTGCTACAGTCCATGTGGGGTAGGTACACCCACAGTGTTGTTAGGAAGGGACTTCCAGGATTTTGACCCAGCAACATTGAAGGAACGACGACATAGTTCTAAGTCAGGATGGTGTGTGGCTCGGAGAGGAACGTGCAGGTAGTTGTGTTCTTATGTATCTGCTATTCTTGTTCTTCTAGGTGGTAGAGGTTGAGAGAGTTTGGAAGGTGCTCTCTAAGCAGCCTCGGTGTGTTGCTGCAGTGCATCGTGTAGATGATACACATTGCTGCCACTGTGTGTCGGTGGTGGACGGAGTGAATGTTTGTGAACGGGGTGCCAATCAAGCACACTGCTTTGTCCTGGATGGTGTCAAACTTCTTGAGTACTGTTGGAGCTGCACCCATCCAGGCAAGTGGAGAGTATTCCATCACACTCCTGACTTGTGCCTTGTAGATGGTGGACAGGCTTTGGGGAGTCAGGAGGTGAGTTACTTGCCACAGGATTCCTAGCCTCTGACCTGCTCTAGTAGCCACGGTATTTATATGGCTACTCCAGTTCAGTTTCTGGCCAATGGTAACCCCCAGGATGTTGACAGTGGGAGATTCAGCGATGGTAATGCCATTGAACATCAAGGCGAGATGGTTAGATTCTCTCTTGTTGGAGATGGTCATTGCCTGGCACCTGTGTGGCACGAATGTTACTTGCCACTTATCAGCCCAAGCCTGGATGTTGTCCAGATCTTGCTGCATATGGATATGGGCTGCTTCAGTACCTGAGGAGTCGCTCGTGGTACTAAACATTGTGCAATCATCAGCGAACATCCCCACTTCTGGCTTATGATGTAGGGAAGGTCATTGATGAAGCAGCTGCAAATGGTTCAGGCTAGGACACTACCCTGAGGAACACCTGTAGTGATGTCCTGGGACTGAGATGATTGACCTCCAACTACCACAACCGTCTTCTTTTGTGCTAGGTATGACTCCAGATCTGGACAACACAATGTCCAAGACATTTGCAGGATTTCATAGTCGGTAGCCCACAAATACACAAGACTGATGTCTTGTTTGGCAGGGCCGTCAACTATGCAGATTTTTCCTGCAATGACACCAGTCAGAATGAGCACTCATGTTTGTGGCTCTCCCTGGAATTCCACAGGTGCAGGGTGTTATCAACTGCACGCATGTGGTAATTAAGGAACCCCCCCCCCCCCCGCCCGCCCCAAGTCAAGCAGGAGTTTTCATCAACTGCAAGGGCTGCTACTCCATCAATGGACAGCTGGTGTGACCCAGAAAATGGACCTTTCTTTTAAAAAGTGAACAACGCTCCAAAATGGCCACCGAAGGAAAAGGACTTGGCTTTTGAATATTCAAACTGACAGTAACAAAGGAAAATCTTCAAAGCTAAGAGGTGTCGATTGCACCCATCCCACATCTACCCTTAAACATTCCAGAATTGATTGGGTTTGTCTGAAACAAAGAAGGTGCAAGTAGCCATGTCCAAGGCCGTTGTGTGATCACCATAGCGGAAGAGACCAAAGTATCACCTACCCGGAGGCAAGATCTAACACAGTTTTACCTTAAAAAGCAGCCGAGAGAGAGGGTTGGGAAGAGAGACACCCAGAATGCAGCATCCCAGAACCTTGTTTCCATCAAACCAGAAGGCACGCACCCTTCTGCAGAACTCTACACCTTAACTTTATACAGCAGTATAAACTAGAAGTGATCCACTGTCTTCAAATGAACTTTCAACTAAGAGAGAAATCTACCAACACCTCAGATCTGCAACCAACAAGAGCTTTACTTCTAAGAGAATTCAAAAGGTTTACCGTGACTTCCTGAAACCTACTCCTCGCTTATAATCGCTTACCCCTTTTTTCCTCTCTGTCTCTTCGTGTGTGTGTGTGCATGCACGTGTGCGTGAGCGAATACGTGAGTGGGTACAGTTGCGACATTTTCAGGACGATGCATATTGATCAATAAACAACTGATTTTCTGTTTTGAACCTACAATGAAACCTGTCACTGTCTGTTCATTTGACAAACAAAACACCAAAGGGGTTAAACCCCAATAACAAAACATATTTGCTGCGGTCAGGTGGGAGTTGAACGTGGCCGTAACACTATAGACAACCAGATGTGCTGCACTCTGCACAACAATCAACTGCTAAGAGGTCTGGACAAGCAGGAGAAACAAGGCACACAGCATACAGTCTCTATCGACAATACAGAAAGGGAGCAGGCGGCAGAACCTGATGCAGCAAATGCACCAGCAGCGGTACTCATTACTGCCTGGGATGCCCTCATTATCACAAGGTTCACTTAGGTTCCACCGTTGCTCCCATCTGATAACCACTTGCAAAAGCCACTTTCTCCCCTCCCCACCAATAGCACTAACACAACAAAGCAGTCCTGTCAGCAGCCAAGCATCCCTTTTACAGCCCTCCACTGCTCAGCATCAATTCATGTCATCACAAGTGAAAAGGCCACTTGGCAGGCACCAACCAAAAATAGACAAAACAGGAAAGTGGTGGAAAGAAATTATATTTATGTGGCTGAAAAGTAAGAGAAACCTACCAATTTAACATTGTGTAATATACCCATGTGCATACACTTATGCAACTACAAATCTTTAATCTTCTGAGCGCCTCTACATGGTGCAACCCTTGTGGCTTCAGCAGATGTAGAAGCAGGCTGGTCAGGTCCTAGTTCTGGCTACTCTTTGCAGATGTCCTCTGGGTTTTGGAAACATTGAGGGTCCTGCCAAAGACTGGTCCACCAGCACCAGTGCAGGGGCAAACTCATCCATCAGGACACAAGGTAGCATACAGACTGACCAGGCTGGGGGACAATGGGTGAGAAGTGGAAATGTTGTGAGCCATGTCTCCTCTTCCATATGCCCTTTCACCATAATCCCTCTCACGGAACAGTTGAAATTCCCTGCGAGCAATGAGCTGGAGAACAGCCAACTGATCTGCAGCAAAGTGATGAACGGTCACGGCTAGGATACCATTCAACCTATGGAAGGTTTATGACTGCCATTGATGAAGACTTGCATGCACTTGTTTGATCGCTGCATTTAGTACAACACGTAGGCAGCCGCTCTTTCCATGAAGACTTCATCACAAAGGCCTGTGACATCATGCTACTCACGCTTGAGACAGGCTCCTTTAACCTCTCTGCAAGCATGCACTGTGTGGCTGGAGCGCCTATCAGTACACTGCACATCCAGAGGTATCCTGTTCATTGACTCTGCCCCTGCCTCAACTTATCTATTGTTCATCCATACCTTTATTACCTCTCGAGTTCACTTTTTAAATTCTTTTATGGGATGTTGGCATCGCTAATTGCCCTTGACAACTGAGTGGCTTGCTCAGCCATTTCAGAGGGCACTTAAGAGTCAACCACATTGCTTTGGGTCTGGAGTCACGTGTTGGCCAGACGTTGGACAGCAGATTTCCTTCCCTAAAGGACAAAGAACCAGATGGATTTTTGACAATCAATGATAGTTTCACTGCCCCATTACTGAGACGAGCTTTCAATTCCAGATTTTTTAAAATTAATTAATTGAATTTAAATTGCACCAGCTGCTGTGGTGGGATTTGAACCAGTGTCCCCAGCGCATTAGTCTGGGTCTCTGGATTACTAGTCCAGTGACATTACCACTACCCCACCTTCTCCCCCTATTCCAACATTCTTCTTGGCCAACCTCCCATCTGCCACCTTCTATAAACTTGAGCTTATCCAAAACTCTACTGCCCCATCCTAAATTGCATCAAATCCCATTCATCCATCGCCCTTGTACTTGCTGACCTACTGTGGTCCCAGTTCAGCAAAGCCTCAATTTAAATTTTTTTTATTCTGGTTTTCAAATCCTTCCATGGCCTTGCCTTTCCCTCCCTCTGTCACCTCCTCCAGCCCTACAGCCATCCAAGATCTCAGCACTCCTCCAATCCTGGCCTCTCGCACATCCACTATTTTAACTGCTTCACCACAAACGGCCATGCTTTTAACTGCCTGGGCCCTAAACTCTGGAATTCCTTCCCTAAACCTTCCACCTCTCTACCTTTCTCCCCTCCTTTAAGATGATGCTTTAAACCAAACTTTTGGTCAACTGTCCCAACATCTTGTTATGTGGTTTGGTATCAAATTTTGTTTGATAACATTCCTGAGCAATGCCTTGGAAAATTTTGGACCATTACAGGTGTTATATTAAGGCAAGTTGTTGTTGAACATCCTCCCCACATTTGTATCACCAATGGTGGCCATGACTTCAGTCATCACACTTAGGACTTCCTTTTTCAAATCTCTTTGCCTCTCCACTTTGCTCTCCTCCTTTGACATACCTTAAAACCTAACTTTTTAAAAAAGTTTTTGGTCACCTCATCCTTTGGCTCAGAATTCATGTTTGTCTAAATATACCTCTATGAGGGCCTGGGAACATTTTTCTACATTAAAGGCGCTATACAAATGAAAGTTATTATTATTGTTCTCCTATGGCTATAACTTCAAAATTATACTTTAATCAATTTTAAATGTTATATAGATCACTCATTGGCTTTTCATTCTCACAGGAAAACAAAGGGAATTGCAAAAAGCAATCCCAAAACCACAGGATAGAATTTCAGAATCTCGCAACAAAAAAAAGCAATTTTATTCAGTTACTGTGTATAAGCGTCCCTGGCCATCACTGAGCAACCAAATGATGCTAATGTTAGCTTGCAACGTGGCACAAAAAATTCTTAACTCTCTGTGGAAAGTGGCAATCGATGATTTAATGTCATAGGGCTGAATGTTGTGGTGCCCAGGGGACTTCCGGTGCCAGGCCAAAAAGATGGGGGGAATCCCGCCTCAGCCATTTGGAACACCACCGGCGCAATTTTACGATGCCCAGTAGTTAGCAGGCCGGCACCAGGAACCCCATCCCTTTAAAGACTGGGTTCCCGCCTCCAAGAGCTACCAGCCAATCAAAGGGCTGGCAGCTCAGTTTGGAAGGCCCCAGCAATCGTGGGGGGTTTGGAGGGGAGGAGGAGCCTAGAGTACAGGGGGAGAGGCTACAGGGAAGTGTTTTGCTTGCTAGCAGGATCCCTCCTCCATGAGGCACAGATTGCCCATGGAGGAGAGCCTCCCCACCAAGCCCTCAGGGCGGTTGCCTCATTTTACTGGGGGACCTCCCCGCATGGTGGTGGTGTGGAGGTGGGGGGGGGGGGAAAGAGAGCAAAAGAGGCTCTTGTGGCTGATAATAGGCCTCTGTGCTGGAAGGCCATCATCAGCCTATTCCGCCCGACTAAAGTCTGGTGTGCCGGATGGGCCCTCTGCGCCTTCCCCCCCATCCCTCGCGCAATTCTATAGGACCCTCCCACCCCCGAACTCATTTCCCTATAATCCAGCCGATAGAGTCATTATGTACAAAAGGAGGCCATTCATACCTTCGAGTCCATGCCGGCTCTTAATAGAGCAATCCAATCAGTCCCATTCCCCCGTGCTATCCACGTAGCCCTACACGTTTATTTCCTTCAAATAACCATCCAATTTCCTTTTGAAATTTTAATCATCTCTGCTTCCTCTATCCTTGTAGGCAGCAAGTTCCAGGTCATTACTGTTAAACTCCAGAAAGCTTGTTATGGAAGGAAAATGCTGGAGCCTATATTTACTCAGTTTCACATTTATTGTGCAGAGTAAAAGGATTACCAACATGTAGCTCCTCACTCAAACCCTCCACCAGTCTCAGTGAGTGTCTGCTTATAAGTGCTCAACTAAGACCCCAATTAACACCCTTCACCTACATATAATCAAAGCACTGATACACAATTAACAGATTCTCTTCTTTGTTTTACAGTACAACTTGGATTAATATGCTCAACAAACATTTTGAAATATATTGTACCCAATATGGAATTTATCACATTGTGAGACACCCCTCCTCTAGCACCCCTAACAATTTCTTTGTACTAGCATTATTTTTTGTGAAACAAAATGTGAAAAACTGATTTTGTGAATCAGTAACCTGGCAGCCAAGATGGCCACGGCAATTTGCATATGAAACAGTAACAGAGAAGACTGGAGACAACATGACTGAGGCAACTTAGCCAGAAAAATGGGGTGTTCGCTGATTAAATTACCCATGATGGCTTTTTCAACACAGCCATCAACACCCATTGACTTTGAAAGAGCCAACCCCTCCAAGTGTGACTGAACAGCTTACGGTGTGGCGCCTTGAATCTCAGAGAAAATTCAAGAAGGATCTCATTAACCAAACAAAGAGGTGTTGGGAACATCATGTGACTGCTGTGCAACTTTGGAGAGGCCAAGCTTCGTCAGCCAGGAAGTAGAACAGTAACTTAAAGCCACCAAGGGAGCAGCACACTCTCTCTCTCTCTCTCTCTCTCCAGTACAGATCCAGAGAAGGCCCAGCTGCAGCTGGTAAAGCCAAGTATACAATCACCACAACCAACAACTAGGATACAAGAGTCAAAACCCCCTCTTCCGCCTTCCAGAGCCTGAGAAGCAAGCCTGAACTGTGAACGTGGCCCAGCGAGGACTATAATTTCAACTAAGGACTCTGGGACTGCTGAACTATATTTAAATTCCATTTATTTCAGACTCTACTCCAACCACCCATCTCTGTTTTCCCTCTGTAATCTATTTGTATGTCTTTCTCTCATGTGATGTGGGCGTAAATGCGTTTAGTAACTTTAACTGGTTTAGAGTGTTGAGGACAATAAACTTGCATCTTTCTTGTTTAAACCCAAGGAAACCTGTCTGATTGGTTCTTTGGCAACTATATAGAGGAACAGGAGCAAGCACTCACTGAGGAGGCAAGTTCCATCACTGTGTTTAAAAAAAGGATAAACCCTGTTGCAGTCAACCCAGAGAAGGGGCGAAAGGGGAGTCTGAGACCCCTTGCTCACCTGGTCGTAATACTTGGAAGTTCCATCGGGAAGGACTTTTTCATGACAAATCCATCTATGTGACAAAGCTGACTGTCCCCTATCTGGTACCTCAGAATAAATTTTAGATTTTTTTTTAGATTTAGAGATACAGCACTGAAACAGACCCTTCGGCCCACCGAGTCTGTGCCAACCATCAGCCACCCATTGATACTAATACTACACTAATCCCATATTCATACCACATCCTCACCTGTCCCTATATTTCCCTACCACCTACCTATACTAAGGGCAATTTATAATGGCCAATTTACCTATCAACCTGCAAGTCTTTTGGCTGTGGGAGGAAACTGGAGCACCCGGAAGAAACCCACGCAGACACAGGGAGAACTTGCAAACTCCACACAGGCAGGACCCAGAATTGAACCCGGGTCGCTGGAGCTGTGAGGCTGCGGTGCTAACCACTGCGCCACTTTGCCGCCAAACTCTTTCCAACTCTCTAATTCCTTATGTTTGCTTCTCTTATTAGTTTATCCTGAAATTTATTGGTGGCCACTAAGACTTCACGGTAATGAGGACTTCTGCCTCTAGTTCTATTCCGAGACTGCTCTCTAGCCTTCGTTTCATTGTGGAATCTGTTCCAACTACAGCCTCTATTAGCACTTTGATGTCTTTCAGGACTACTGCTAGAAGATCTCCCTCGCACATTATTGGAGGCTCTTTGTCCAGTATGTGATCATTTCCTTAAGCAATAGTCATTTCCAGACCCACTATTAGAACTTGCACTGCGTTTTCTACCCTCGACTCATTCACCCCATTCTGCCAGTCCATGGACCTTGCTTCTTGGCCATTATCTTGAACATTTAAACAATGTTTAAGCTTGCCTGTAGATTTTCCTGCATGTCTCACAATTGTTACATCATTCCATTTATTAGACCCCTCTGGAATATATGTCACCCGCGTACCTACTCGGGACAATTGGCCTTTGGATGCAATAGCTCTTTCTTTAGCATCATGATCAGTCACATTACTATCCAATTCTTGATCTGCCATATTCTGTGCATCAGGAATTTCATCACAAAATATGAGTATTTGAGGTACAAGGTGCCTCGTTTCCCTCTATCAGCTGCTCAGATTCTCAGATTTTGTAATCAATCCCTATTAATCATGATGAATGAACTTTAAATATTTGATTTCCATGCTTGATAACTACGGTCTTACCATCACGACCAATTAACTTACCAGGACCCTTCCATTCCTTATGGCCCTCTCTTTTATAATACACCAAATCTCCTGAACTAAAGTCCACCTCCGATGGCGTTATACAATGTGTCAGAGCTCTGAGAATTTTCTCAGACCTCAGCCTTGATGAAAGCCTGTCTTCCTGCATGTAAAGCACTCAAATGTATAGGAGAATAATATTTTATTTTTTATTAGAATAATATTCTATATACTGTAGTCCTAAGCAAGGAAACTAAGTGCAAGATATTCTATCCACTAATCAATGTTACGACCAAAGCGGGAGGAGTGTACTCTCTTTTCTAGTTCCACTTCTCGACAGGTCACAACATATATTTAAATGTTTACCCGGTTACCAATACGGCCAATCATCTACCCTATTTTTTATATCCCAGAATAAAATACACCAACCAGGTTTCTTTAATAAACAAAATTATCAGTTGATTAGAAAACAAGACTTAAGCAGTAACGAAGCAAAGCATTAACACACAGATTGAAATATGAAAGTTCCCTTTTTAAAAATCCCCAATTACACTCACACACTGGAAAAAAAATACAGAAGTTCTCTCTGCGGAGGTCTGTTACAAAAAAAAAGACTACTTTGGCCAAATACTTGCTAACTCTTCACAGAAAATATAGAAGATATGGAAGGAAGTCAGTTGCCCCTTTTTGGTGTGGCGTCTGGGTATAAGGATACAGGTCACTGGGATCATTTCAGAAGCAGTCCGTTCTGGAGGTGTCGAGAATTATTCTAGTAGGCTTTCCAAGAGAAATGTGGCATCAGGGTTTTCTGCCAGCACACAGTTGAATTGCAGGATTTCTTTTTCAATTTCTCAGGAGCTATGCAGCAGCAAGGATTTTAGCTCTCCCATACTGGATCTTTGCAGGATTTCTTCAAAGGATAGAAAAGGAAGTGAGCTGGGTGGTTTCTTTTTTCCTTGGCAGGAAAACACCAACTGTCTTCAAACAGTTCACACCCCAACTGCACTGAAAACTATGTCCAAACCCCAATCAGAAAATCGACCTCCTGACCTCCATAAACCTTGGCTTCTCTGTAACCATTTTTCCCCAGGTCACCAAGGATTCTCTTGTTTACTGAGCCCAAAACAAAGATTTTCAGCACAGGTGGCTTTCAAATAACATCAAGTGTCCTTTCAATGAACTTGGTAGAAAAACACATCCATGGAATTTTTTCAGTTTTAACACACGTCCTCAAAAAAAAAATATTTTTAAAAAAGGAAGCACTTTTGTAACACCTCCATCCTTGGAGGAATGAAACACCATTTTTAAACGTGTTTCATTACAAAGAGTGAAAAAAACAGAAGATGAAAAAATGTTAAAACACATTTACACACTCATTCCATTCACTCTTTACCTGTAGCTAATACAGTTTGGCTTTGATTATTGATTGATTAGAGATACAGCACTGAAACAGGCCCTTCGGCCCAACGAGTCTGTGCCGAACATCAACCACCCATTTATACTAATCCTACACTAATCCCATATTCCTACCAAACATCCCCACCTGTCCCTATATTTCCCTACCACCTACCTATACTGGTGACAATTTATAATGGCCAATTTACCTACCAACCTGCAAGTCTTTGGCATGTGGGAGGAAACCGGAGCACCCGGAGAAAACCCACGCAGACACAGGGAGAACTTGCAAACTCCACACAGGCAGTACCCGGAATCGAACCCAGGTCCCTGGAGCTGTGAGGCTGCGGTGCTAACCACTGCGCCACTGTGCCGTCTTTGCACTCATAACTCAAAGCAAAGTTAGGTTCTAGACAAAGCATCCACAATTACATTAATTTTGCCCTCAATATGGATAATCTTTAAGTAATAAGGTTGTAATAGTAAACCCCATCAGAATAGTCTGGCATTCCGGTTTTTGAATTTTTGGCAAAGTCTATTACCAAATCAACCGACTGTAATTTTCCAAACAGAGCTTCCAATTGTTCCAAGTGGTCCTTCCAAGTGTCACTGTATACCAGTAGATTGTCAAAGTAAACTACACAGTTAGGAACACTGGTTACTACTTGGTTCATTCGTCTCTGAAAAATGGCACTCGGCATTGGAAAAGACGGTCTGGTGTGACAAAGGCCGTTATTTCTTTAGCTCGGGGTGTTAAAGGAACCTGCCAGTATCCTTTTAACAAATCTATTTTTGTAAGAAACATGGCACTGCCCACTCTGTCAACAGTCTTCCAAGCGAGGAATTGGGTAGGAATCTGCCTTTGTTACTGCATTAACCTTTCAGTAGTCTATGCAGAATCTAGTTGAACCATCAGGTTTAGGCTCTAACACCACTGGGGAACTCCAGCTGCTTTGACTGGGTTCAATCAGGTGGTTTTCCAACATGTACAGGATTTTTGCTTTCAGCTGGGCCTGTTTCTCTGGACTTAAGCGATAAGGATGCTGTTTTCTAGCAAAGGATTCCCCTACATCCACATCATGTGTGGCTAAGGTTATACATCCTGGCTTGTCCCTACAGACTTCTTTAAATGCTGTGAGTAGTCTTGTTAGGTCTTCTCGTTGTTCTGCATCTAAATATGAAAGTATAGTGTCCAATCTCTCTAACAATTCAGTATTAGCTAACCGGATAGTAGGAGGTTCAATTTGAGAATTGTCTAGGTCTCCTGCTGCCTCATCCTCACTACCCCTTTCATGCTTCTCTGTCCCTACTACCTGTGCTCGCTTATCCTCCTCCCAGCAATGATACTGTTTCAACGTATTGATATGACACAGCAGATTCTTTTTCTGGCAATTCGGGGTGTCAATCAAATAATTTACTTCACCAATTCTTTTGACCACTTTATATGGACCAGTGAACCATGCTTTCAGCGGTTCACCCTGTAAGGGCAGTAATACAAACACTTCATCCCCTGGTTGAAATGTTCAGGTCTTGGTATGCTTGTCTGCCCATTTCATCATGGTTGTTTGGGAAGCTTTCCGGTGTTCCTGAACCAGTTTGCAGGCTCTCGTGAGCTGCTCCCGAAACACGGATACATAATCTAACACAAAAGATTAAATTCTCTATTCTAAAAAAGTTTCTTTAATTAGCTTCAGAGGACCTTTTATCTCATGTCCATAAACTAATTCAAAAGGAGTAAAACCGGTAGATTCATTCGGTGAATCCCGAGTGGCAAACAAAAGAAATTCTAGCCCTTCATCCTAATCATGGGATATTCATGACAGTATGCCCTGATCATCGTTTTGAGGGTCTGATGGTACCTTTCTAAAGGTCCTTGAGTCTGTGGGTGGTAGGCTGAAGACTTTAACTGTGTTATACCCAAATTATTCATAACTTCCTGGAAAATTTTGGACATAAAATTGGAACCTAGATCCAATTGAATCTCAATCAGTAATCCATATCGAGTGAAGAACTTCTCTACCACGACCTTAGCAGAAATTGTTCTCAAGGGAATGGCCTCTGGGAACCGAGTAGCCATATCCATGACAGTGAGTATATACTGGCGTCCCACTTTTATTTTCGGTAAAGGTCCTACACAGTCTACCATCACCCTACTAAATGGTTCCCCAATAACATGTATGGGAATTAGAGGTTCCAGTTTTATGGCAGGTTGCGTTTTCCCACAAAATGGCACGTTTTACAAAACTGCACCAGGTCCTTGGAAAGACCTATACATGATTGGGTCTTCTGGATCCCCAGATGTCCCACCATAGGAATTTCATGGGTTATCCTTTATATTTCCCAGCGATACTTGGGCAGTATTCCTATCTGAGGAACAACCGTCCATTCTTTATCCGCAGGTCTGTGAGGAGGTCTCCAATTCCTTATCAGAATCCCATTTTCAATGGGAATGCCCTTTGTTTCAGCTTCTGTTAGAGCTGATTGTGCCACTTTACTTAACTCTGGATCGGCTTGCTGAGCCTTGATCAGAGAAGATTCACTGAACATTTCCTTCAGATTATCCAAATCCCCAAAGAAAGTTTCAGATATTCGGCTATCTGTTTGTGCTGCCAATTTTACCTCTGACAATGGAACTTTTTTTTAAGCCATTGCTCGGGTTACTACACATGAAGGAAAAATTCCTGGAACCTTTTCCTGTAACTGCTCTGTCTCTTTAACTTCACTTTGTTTTTCTGTGACGACTGGAGAAGCTACTCATAATGTCATAAGAACTAGGAGCAGGAGTAGGCAATTCAGCCCCTCGAGCCTGCTCCACCATTCAATACGATCATGGCTGATCTCATCTCGGCCTCAACTGCACTTTCCTGCCCGTTCTCCATAACCCTTCAACCCTTTACTAATTAAAAATCAGTCTATCTCCTCCTTAAATTTACTCAATGTCCCGGCATCCACCGCACTCCGGGGCAGTGAATTCCACAGACTCACGACCCTTTGAGAGAAGTAATTTTTCCTCATCTCTGGTTTAAATCTGCTACCCCTTATCTTAAAACTATGACCTCTCATTCTAGATTGCCCCACCAGAGGAAACATCCTCTCTACGTCTACTTTGTCAATCCCCTTAATCATCTTGTATACCTCATTTAGATCTCCTCTCATTCTTCTAAACTCTAGCGAGTAAAGGCCTAAACAGCTCAATCTCTCTTCATAAGACAAACCCCTCATCCCTGGAATCAATCTCGTGAACCTCCTCTGAACTGCCTCCAATGCAACTACATCCCTCCTCAAGTAAGGGGACCAAAACTGTCCGCAATACTCCAGGTGCGGTCTCACTAATGCTTTGTACAGTTGCAGCAACACTTCCCGACTACTTCACTCCGGCCAAATCATTCCCCAGGAGTAGCTCAACTTTGTCTACAGGCAAAATATGGACAACTCCTACAGTTACTGTTCCAGACATTAGCTCACACTCCAGGCGCACCCAATACAAAGGTACGGGTATATACTCCCTGTCAATACCACTTACTAAAACCTTGGCATCCAATGTGCTCTCTGGTGGAAAAGTTATGCCTTTCCCCAGCAAAAGAGTTAGGATGGCTCCTGTATCCCTAAGTATAACTTTTACCTGCCTCACTTGAAGGATAAGGAGTTACTTTTCCTTTTGACAAGAATTCCCTATAACTCTCAGGTATCTTGTTCACGCCCCCCACACTTACAGCGGTTTTTGTACTTGGCCTCACAGCTGCAGTCAGAACTACAGCCTGATCTGTTGTACTCCCGTTAGGGCCCTTTTCTCTGAATTGGCCTTGTGCACCCCAATAAGTCCCACGGGTTTATCCTGCAACTTCCAGCATTCTGCACGAAGGTGTCCCACCTTGTGACAATGGTAACACATGGGCTTGCAGACCTCACTTCCCCCATCAGCACCTTCCTTTCTGGCCTGAGGAGGAGATCCCGGGGCATTCCCAGCTGTCCTTTCCTGTCCCCGGCTACCTGCCTTCCTTTCACCCTCCCACCTTCTATCCTTCTCGGGTTTGTGGGAGCGACAGACAAAGGGTTTGGGCTTGTCGACAAGCTCATAATTACCAGCAATCTCAGATGCCTGTCTGGCTGTTAAAACCTTCCGGTTCTCTACATGGGTTCTTACTAACGGAGGGAGTGAATTTTTAAATTCTTCCAGGAGAATTAGTTCCCTGAGGTCCTCATACGTGGCCTCTACTTTTAGTGCCCGTATCAAACAATCAAAACTAATTTGCTCAAATTCTACATAAGTCTGCCCAGGCTGTTTCCTGAGGTCCTGAAATCTCTGCTTGTATGCTTCAGGGACCAACTCATATGCAGCAATAGCCTTTTTTGCCATCTCGACAGGTCATAACATATATTTAAATGTTTACCGATACAGCCATACAACCATACAAATTAGGAGAAGTAGGCCATTCAGCCTGTCGAGCCTGCTCCGCCATTTAATATCATGGCTGATCTGCTTCTGTCTCGAATTCCACGCTCCCATCTACCCCCGATAATCTTTGATTCCCTTGCCTAAAAAGAATCTATCTACCTCCGCCTTAAAAATATTCAATGACCCTGCCTCCACTGCCTTCTGAGGCAGAGAATTCCAAAGTCGCACATCCCTCAGAGAAAAAATTTCTCATCTCTGTCCTAAAAGGGCAACACCTAATTTTAATACAGTGCCCCCTAGTTCTGGACTCACCCACAAGAGGAAACATCCCCTCCACATTCACCCTGTCAAGACTGCTCAGGATCTTATATACTTCAATCAAATCTCCCCTCATTCTTCAAAACTCCAGTGAAAACAAGCCCAGTCTGTCCAACCTTTCATCATAAGACAACCCGCTCATTCCAGATATCAATCTAGTAAACCTCCTCTGAACCGCCTCCAACATATTCACATCCTTCCTTAAATAAGGAGACCAAAACTGCACACAGTATTCGAGATGTGGTCTCACCAATGCCCTGTATAACTGAAGCATAACATCCTTACTTTTATTTTCAATTCCTCTCGTAATAAAGGACAGCATTCCATTAGCCTTCTTTATTACTTGCTGCACCTGCATACTAACCTTTTGTGACTCATGTGCTAGACTACCTAAATCCCTCTGCACCACGGAATTCTGCAGTCGTTCTCCATTTAAGAAATACTCTTTTTATTCTTCCTGCCAAAGTGAACAACTTCGCATTTTCCCACATCATACTCCATCTGCCAGATTTTTGCCCACTCACTGAACAATCTATACCACTCACTGAACAATCTCGGTCTGCAAGCTCCTTATGTCCTCTTCAGAACATACTTTCCTCCCTATCTTTGTGTCATCTGCAAATTTAACTACCATGCCATCGCTCCCCTAATCCAAGTCATTGATATAAATTGTAAAAAGTTGAGGCCCCAGCACAGACCCCTGCGGGACTCCACTCGTCACATCCTGCCAATCAGAAAAGGACCCATTTTTGCATACTCTGTTTTCTGCCAGCCAGCCAATCTTCTATCCATGCCAATATGTTACCTACACCATGAGCTCCTACTTTGCGCTCTAACCTTTTATGTGGCACCTTGTCAAATGCCTTCTGGAGATCCAAGTACAGTACATCAACGGGCTCCCCTTTATCCAGAGCGCATTTTAATCCTTCAAAGAACTCCAATAAATTGGTTAAACATGATTTCCCTTTCACAAAACCATGCTGACTATTCCTGATTACCTTGAGTTTTTCTAAGTGCCCAGCTATAGCCTTTTTAATGATCGATTCTAACACCTTCCCCACGACAGACGTCAAGTTAACTGGCCTATAGTTACCTATTTTCTGCCTCCCCGCACCTTCCTGAATAGAGGGGTTATATTTGCTACTTTCCAGTCTGATGGAACCTTTCCAGAATCTAGCAAATTTTGAAAAATTAACACCAACGCATCTACAACCTCATTAGCCACCTCTTTTAAGACTCTAGGATGAAGTCCATCAGGGCCTGGGGACTTGCCAGCCTACAGCTCCATTAGTTTGGTCAGTACCGCTTCCCTGGTGATTGTAATTTCACCAAGTTCCTCTCTTCCTTCCACCTCCTGATTTAGAGCTATTACTGGAATGTTTGTTGTATCCTCTATAGTGAAGAAAGAAGCAAAATATTTGTTCATTTCATCTGCCACTTCCTTATTATCTACTATTAACTTACCATTCTCACGCTCTAGAGGCCTTACACTCACTTTACTTACTCTTTTCCTTTTTAAATACCTGTGGAAACTCTTGCTATCCGTTTTTACATTTCTAGCTAGCTTCCTCTCATACTCCAATTTCTTTCTCCTGATTAACCTTTTAGTCATTCTCTGCCGTTCTTGATATTCTGATCAATCATCTGACCTGCCACTCATCTTTGCACAATTATACGCTTTTTCCTTAAGTTTGATACTTTCCTTAACTTTAGTTAACCACAGATGGTGAGTCCTCCCCTTAGAATTTTTCTTTATAGTAGGAATATACTTATTCTGAGTATTCTGAAATAGCCCCTTAAATGTCTGCCACTGCTTCTCTATTCATCTATCTCCTAACCTAGTAACCCAGATCACTTCAGCTAGCTCAGCCTTCATGCCCACATAGTTGCCCTTATTTAAGGTTAAAATACTAATCTTAGATCCACTCCTCTCTCTTTCAAACTGGATGTAAAATTCAAATCATATTCTGATCACTGCTACCTAGAGGTGCTTTTACTTGGAGGTCATTAATTAATCCTGTCACATCACACAATACCAAGTCTAATATAACCTGCTCTCTGGTTGGTTCCAGAACGTGCTGCTCTAAGAAATTATCACGAAAGCATTCTATGAACTCCTCATCCAGGCTACTATTGCCAATCTGATTTTTCCAGTTTATATGTAGATTAAAATCACCCATGATTATTGCCGTTCTGTTATCACAAGCACCCAATATTTGGGCGGCACAGTGGCTGCTCACAGCTCCAGCGACCCGGGTTCGATTCTGCGTACTGCCTGTGTGGAGTTTGCAAGTTCTCCCTGTGACCGCGTGGGTTTTTGCCGGGTGCTCCGGTTTCCTCCCACAGCAAAAGACTTGCAGGTTGATAGGTAAATTGGCCATTGTAAATTGCCCCTAGTGTAGATAGGTGGTAGGAGAATTGTGGGGATGTGGTAGGGAATATGGAATTAATGTAGGATTAGTATAAAATGGGTGTTTGATGGTCGGCACAGACTCGGTGGGCCGAAGGGCCTGTTTCAGTGCTGTATCTCTAAATAAATAAATTAAATTAAAAAAAATATTTCTTCTTGTATACTTTGTCCTACATTATGGTTACCGTTAGGGGGCCTGCAGACCACTCCCACTAGTGACTTCTTTCCCCTACTATTCCTCATCTCTATCCAAATCGATTCTACATCCTGATCTCCTGAACCAAGGTCATCTCTAACTATTGCACCAATGCCATCCTTGATTAACAGTGCTACCCCTCCACCTTTACCTAGCTTCCTATTCTTCTTGAATGTTATATACCTCTCAATACTGAGGACTCAATCCTTGTCATCCTGAAGCCATGTCTCCGTAATGGCTATCAGATCATATTTATTTACTTCAATGTGTGCTATCAGTTCATCTACTTCCTTATGAATGCTATGTGCATGCAGATACAGAGCCTTTAGTTTTGTCTTTTTGCTATCTTTGTAACACCTGGTCTTGACTGTTGGTGTGTTCTTAGGTTTTTTCTTTCTGACCCTTCCTGCCATTCTCTGACCTTCATTTCCCATATTACTATTGTGCTCGCCTGCCTTCACTCTACCCCTTGATTTGCTACATCTACCCAAGCTTGATCCCTCTCCCCGCTTTTTTAGTTTAAAGTCCTCTTGACATCCCTAGTTATATGATTTGCTAAAAGATTGGTCCCAGCACGGTTCAGGTGCAGACCATCCCAACAGTACAGCCACCACTTTCCCCAGTACTGATGCCAGTGCCCCACGAACCGAAACTCACTTCTCCCACAACAGTCTTTGAGCCACATATTCATTTCACTAATCTTATGTTCCTCTGCCAATTGGCACGTGGCTCAGGTGAGGTTCTGCTCTTCAATTTGTTGCCTAACTCCTCATACTGTCTAAGCAGAACCTCTTTCCTAGTCCTACCTATGTCGTTGGTACCTATATGGACCACGACAACTGGATCCTCCCCCTCCCACTCCAAGGTCATGTCCAGCCCTGAGCAGATGTCTCGAACCCTGGCACTGGGCAAGCAACACAGCCTTCTGGACTCACGGTCTCGGCTGCAAAGAAGTGTCAATCCCCCTCATTATACTATCCCCTACTACCACTACATTCCTTTTTGCTCCCCCCACTTGAATGGCTTCCTGTACCACAGTACTACGGCCAGCCAGCTCAACCACCTTGCAGACCTCGCTTTCACCCACACAGGTTGCGAGCACCTCAAACCTGTTTGACAATTGTAAAGTCTGAGACTCCTCCACTACTGTCTGCTCGGTCCCTTTACCTGCCTCACTCCTCCCGTCTCACACTGCAGACCAAAATAGATGACCCTGTTCCAAGAGGTGTGACCGTCCTGCAGAACCAAGTGTCCAGGTATTTCTCTCCCTCCCTTATGTTGCGCAGCGTTTGCAGTTCGGCATCCAGATCAATAATTCTGATCCGGAATTCCTCTCGCTGCTTACACTTTCTGCAGATGTGTTTGTCCTGGATCGCCAAATACCTTATTTTTTTTATATCCCAAAATAAAATACACCAACCACATTTCTTTAATAAACAACAAAATTATCAGTCTATTATAAAACAAGACTTAACCAGTAACGAAGCAAAGCATTAACACACAGATTGAAATATGAAATTTCCCTTTTTAAAGTTCCCCAATTACACTCACACACTAGAAATAAAACAGACGTTCTCTCGGCAGAGGTCTGTTACAAAAAAAAGACAAAAAAAGACTACTTTGGTCAAATACTTGCTAATTCTTGACAGAGAAAAAGATATGGAAGGAAGTCTGTTGTCCCTTTATGATATGGCGTCTGGGTATACGGAGCCGGGTCACTGGGATCGTTTCAGAAGCAATCCGTTCTGGAGATGTCGAGAATTATTCTGGTAGGCTTTCCAGGAGAAATGTGGCATCAGGGTTTTCTGCCAGCACACAGTTGAATCGCAGGTTTTTTTTCAGCTTCTCAGGAGCTATGCAGCACCAGGAATTTTAGCTCTGCCATACTAGATCTTTGCAGGATTTCTTCAAAGAGGTAGAGAAGGAGGTAAGTTGGGTGGTTTCTTTTTTTTTCTTGGCAGGAAAACACCAACTGTCTTTAAACAGTTCAAACCCCAACTGCACTGAAAACAATATCCAAACCGCAAACAGAGAATTGACCTCCTGACCTCCATAAACCTTGACAAGTGGCTTCTCTGTAACCATTTCCCCCACGTCACCAAGGGTTCTCTTGTTTACTGAGCCCAAAGCAAATGATTTCCAGCACAGATGGCTTTCAAACAACATCTCGAACGTCCTTTCGGTGAACTTGGTAGAAAAACACATCCATGGAATTTTTTCAGTTTTAACACATGGCCTCAAAAAAATAAAATATTAAAAAAAGAAGCACTTTCGTAACACCAGAAAGTCAGAAAATCTGCATGCATAGCTGACAGTAAACAATACAACATAAAGATAAATATTCAAAAGATTTTACAGCATTAAACAGAGACTCTTTCTTTTCTTTCTTCTTTCTTCTTTTGGGCCTCCTTATCTCGAGAGACAATGGATACGCGCCTGGAGGTGGTCAGTGGTGTGTGAAGCAGCGCCTGGAGTGGCTATAAAGGCCAATTCTGGAGTGACAGGCTCTTCCACAGGTGCTGCAGAGAAATTTGTTTGTTGGGGCTGTTGCACAGTTGGCTCTCCCCTTGCGCCTCTGTCTTTTTTCCTGCCAACTACTAAGTCTCTTCGACTCGCCACAATTTAGCCCTGTCTTTATGGCTGCCCGCCATAAAACAGAGACTATTTTTACATTATTGGTAAGTATTGGTGCCGCACTTCATGAAAATGCAAAACATTTCTCAGATTCAGACATTTTGCTTAGCAGGCAAAATTCAAACCTACTGAAGGTATAAAACAGTCAGATCTATAAATGGTATGTTGTTTTATAAAGATAGTTAATTATAATATGTCTTAATGAAACAATACTTACTAGGCCACTTCATGTAATTGAAGAATATTAGGATGTAAACTCAGTCTGCGCATGGCTTGAATTTCACGTAGATTGTTCACTTGCTCCATGCTAATTACAAAATTGAATAGAGAACAATCGTTATCCGCGAGCTTGTTATGCGGCTGATAGATTTATATCTGAAACAAAGAGCATGAAACTACAGTTTATATCAACTGAACCTCAAAAATTCTATTACTTTGTGCAACTCATTTTATGTCTCTTTAACCAGTATAAATGGCTTAATTTGTCTGTAGATATTTACTGCATTTTAAACTGTTTGCACTGGTTACATTTGACAGCACACATTAAGTGCCTGATGTGCAATGTCACCCAGTGATGTGCCAATTTTAGAAGTGGTTGTACTGCACGTCATAGATGAAAAATTATTTTGTGAGGTGTTGGGTTTTGGTGCAGTTACCCCAGAAAAGATTGATTCTTGATATTTTGTTTGGTTCATTCCTTCTCAATTATTTTATCTGGTTAGTAACTGAGCTTTACAGATCAAGAAGACGAGATAAATCCACCAGCCCAAAGTCAGCCAAGGGTGTCAAAAGATTGGTGGGAGCTTGTGGGGGGAGTGGGGGGGTCAAAATCCAGATTTGGTCAACTCAGCACAGCACAGCCACAACAATGTCCTCCATTCACTTCACAATCAAAACCGCAAGTGATTGGGAGTGAGGTAAATGAGTAAATTGTTTGGAATCAGTTTTGGCCAAGTCCTGACATACAAAATTAGCCAATCTAAAAGTAATGAGGCAGCGGAAAGGGATGTGTCATGACTCAGCATTGACTCTGCCATTGTAAGGGAGTCAAGAGGGAAAGGCTGCAAACTGAAGGCTAGGAGGAAGAGATTGGGACCCTGACCTCTGGAAGAAATTAAAAAACAGAATGCAAAACAGTTAGCTGCTGAAAATCATAACTGCATACTGTGGCTGCAGAAAACAACCTGCTGTATCAATGGACCATCATAGAATAGACAATGCAGAGATGCACATCAGTCGTCGGGAAAATGTTAAAATCTATTATTAAGGAAGTCTTAATGCAGTTGGAAAATCATAAAATGATCAGAAAGTCAACGTGGTTTTATGAAAGGGAAATAATGTTTGACAGAGTTTTTTGAGGAAGTAACTAGTAGGGTAGGTAGGGGGGAAACCAGTAGATATTGTACACTTGGATTTCCAAAATGCATTCGATAAGGTGCCTGTTACGACCAGGTGAGCAATGTCTAGGGGACTTTTGCTATCTTTACCTGGTCTTATTGTAACAGGGTTTTTTTTTTAAATGTACTGTGTTTTGAGCTCCCCTTTGTGTGAATCCTTGTTCACGGTTTCCAATTATAAAGCAAAGAACTGAGCACAAACAGGCTTTCTTTGGTTTAAAGCAGGAAGATGAAATTTATTAACTCTTAAACTTAACTCGAATACAGTTCAAACATACGGATAAACGACGCGCTCACGCTAGCATGCACAAGCGATATAAATATGCAAACTAGGGACAGAAAAGAGAAGAAAAGTTAAGTAGAACAGTTTGAGGCAATATCTTGTTACTGGTATCTCGAGCTCGGTGTAGTCCTTAATTGAAGGTATGGTTTTGCGTTGCGTTGGGGCCCAGTATTAGTCTTAAACCTTGTTCATGTAGGAAATCTTTTTCTCTTTTAGTTTCATGTGTTTTCACAAGATTCAGTTCCGCGGGAAGAGATGAAGGCAGACAGAAGAGACTGTAATTCTTGTTTCATTGTTTCAACATTGTCTGTTTCATGGAAATGTCTTTTGGGTCAGGGCTTGCAATTTTATGTTTTAATGTTCATGTGGCGAAATAATGTGCGCCTTAGTCTTGGCAGGTGGGGTTTGCCTGACAGTGCCACACAAAAGGCTAATATGCAGGATAAGGGCACATGGAACTGGGGGGAATATATCAGCAATGGCTAAAGGATTGGTTAACGTAAAGGAAGCAGAGAGTCGGGATAAACAGGGCATTTTCAGATTGGCAGGCTGTAACTAGTGGAGGGCCGCAAAGATCGGTGCTGGGGCCTCAGCTATTTAAGATCTATACTAATGACCGAGACAATAGACCAGGAGTATTGTATCTAAGTTTGCTGGCAATACAAAGCTAGGTGGGAATGTAAGCTGTGAGGAGGACACAAAGAGGCTGAAAATAGATAGACAGGTTGAATGAATGGGAAACAAGGGGGCAGTTAGAGTATAATGTAGGGAAGTGTCAGATAGTCTTTGGTAGTAAGAACAGAAAAGCAGAATATTTTTAAAAGGTGTGAAACTTCTAAATGTTGATTTTCAGAGAGACTTGGCTGTACTCGTACAAGGAACACAGTAAGTTAGCATACATGTACAGCAAGCAATTAGGAAGGCAATGGCATGTTGGCCTTTATTGCAGGGGACTGGAGTACAAGAATAAGGAAGACTGCTACAATTGGTCAGAGCTTTGGTGAGACCATGCCTGGAGTACCACAGTTTTGGTCTCCATACAGCAAATGTTCACTGATTGGTTCCTGAAATGAGAGGCTGAGTAAATTGGCCCTATATCTCTGAGTTTAGAAGACTGAGAGGTGATCTTATTGAAACATACAGGATTCTGAAGGGGCTTAAAAGGGTAGACACCGTGTGGTCGTTTCCCCTGACTGGGGAATCTAGTACACAGGGGCAGTCTCAGGATAAGGAGTCGATCATTTAGGACTGAGATGAGGAGAAACTTCTTCACTTAAAGGGTTGTGAATCTTTGCAATTCTCTACCCCAGGGGATGCTCCATTGTTGAGTAAGGCTGAGACAGACATATTTTTGGTCTCTCAGGGAACTATAGGATATGGGGAGCAGACAGTAAAGTGGAGTTGAGACAGAAGATCAGCCATGATGGTACTGAATGGCAGAGCAGGCTCAAAGGGCCATATAGTCTAATCCTGCTCCTATTTCTTATGTTCTTATGATGCACTATTAGGTGTATGTAGCAAATGTAGTCAGAAGATAGCTGCTCAAAACAAGGCTGCAAACACTAGGATAGTAGTGGATGTTGTCTGCATGGATTTTAGTAAGGCATTTAGGGCGGCACAGTGGCGCAGTGGTTAGCACCACAGCCTCGCAGCTCCAGTGACCCGGGTTCAGTTCTGGGTACTGCCTGTGTGGAGTTTGCAAGTTCTCCCTGTGACCGTGTGGGTTTCCGCCAGGTGCTCCGGTTTCCTCCCACAGCCAAAGACTTGCAGGTTGATAGGTAAATTGGCCATTGTAAATTGCCTGTAGTGTAGGTAGGTGGTAGGAGAATTGTGGGGATATGGGATTAATGTAGGATTAGTATAAATGGGTGGTTGATGGTGGGCCGAAGGGCCTGTTTCAGTGCTGTATCTCTCTAAAACTCTATTTGACAAGGTTCCATATGGCAGACTGGTCAGAAAAATGAAAGCCCATGGGATACAGGGGAATGTGGGAGGTTGGATCCAAACCAGGAAACAAAGGGTAGTAGTTGATGGATGTTTTTGCAAATGGAAAGAGTTTCCAGTGGCGTTCCACAGGGCTTAGTGTTGGGTCCCTTGCAGGTTTGTGGTAGATATTAATGATTTGGACTTAAATGTGGGAGGCATGATTGGGAAATTTGCTGATGACACAAAAGTTGGCCGTGCAGTTGATAGTGAAGAGGATAGCTGTAGACTCCAGAATGATATCCAATGGTTTGGTTGAGTGGGTGGAAAAGTAGCAAATTGAATTCAAGCCAGAGAAGTGTGAGGTAATGTATTTCGGGAGGGTAAACAAAGCAAGGGAATACACAATAAATGAGAGGATAGTGAGAGGGGTAGAAGAAGTGAGAGACCTTGGAGTGCATGTCCACAGGTCCCTGAATGTGGCAGGACAGGTAGATAGAGTGAAGAAGGCATATGGAATGCTTTCCTTTATTGGCCAAGGTAGAGAATACAAAAGCAGGGGTATGATGCTGGAACTATGTAAAATGCTGGTTAGGCCACAGCTGGAGTATTGCATACAGTTCTGGTCACCACATTACAGGAAGGATATAATTGTTCTGGAGTGAATACAGAGGAGATTTACAAGAATGTTGCCAGGGCTTGAAAGTTGCAGCTATGAGGAAAGATTGGTTATTTTCCTTAGAACAGAGGAGGCTGAGGAGTCACTTAATTGAGATGTACATAATTATGAGGGGCCTAAATAGAGTTGACAGGAGGAACCTGTTTCCCCTGGTGGAGCGGTCAATTACCAAGGGACACAGATTTAAGGTGATTGCTGGAAGGATGAGGGGACAAGAGGAAAACCTTTTCACCCAGAGGGTGTTGCGTGCCTGGAATTCACTGCCAGGAATGATGGTGGAGGCAGAAACCCTCAACTCATTTAAAAGGTATCTGGACGTGCATCTGAAGTGATGTAACCTGCAAGCTACGGACCAGGTAATAGAAGGTGGGATTAAATTGCGCGGCTAGTTTTTTCAGCCGGCGCAGACGCAATGGGTTGATTGGCCTCCTTCTGTACCATAATTTTTCTGTAGTTCTAACCACAGGGTCTCTTTTTCTTCAGCCAAACCCATGCTGGGCCTGCCATCTATCCCACCCAGGTTCATGCTATGTTCATCCTCACCCTCTCCAGTCCTGCTGACACTGATTTCCATCTCTATCCTCTAGTCCATAATGGCACTGTGTACCTCCTCAATGCTTCCAATCCATTTGCATGGTGTCCCTCTTTCTGCACCCCACACCTCAACCATACTGGAACTGGAACTGGATGCCTCCCCCCACCCCCCGCCCCATGCTACTCCCTGGTTTTCCTCTCTGTTCCCAACCCCTACCCAAATTCCAGTACATCTCCCCATGTCAAGCCCTACCAAAGCTTCCCCCATGTTTCCTATTGAGTCCTGTTGCTGCTACGGTAAAAGTTGAAATGGCTGACTGGAGCTACATCATGTGGTTATGTAGCCACATTCAATCACTTCAGCTTTGTACTATGGCAGCAACAGGACTCAGTAAGAGCCAAATCAAGCCTCAGACTGGGACTGATTTAGTGACCTCCGATGATAAGGGCAGTTAACAAGAACATACCACCATTTCTAACTCTCTACAAATTTAAAGTAGCTACTAGCCATATAACCATGTATACACAGTGGCACAGTGGTTAGCACTACAGCCTCACAGCTCCAGGGACCCGGGTTCGATTCTGGGTACTGCCTGTGTGGAGTTTGCAAAGTTCTCCCTGTGTCTGCGTGGGTTTTCTCCGGGTGCTCCGGTTTCCTCCCACAAGCCAAAAGACTTGCAGGTTGGTAGGTAAATTGGCCATTATAAATTGTCACTAGTATAGGTAGGTGGTAGGGAAATATAGGGACAGGTGGGGATGTTTGGTAGGAATATGGGGTTAGTGTAGGATTAGTATAAATGGGTGGTTGATGATCGGCACAGACTCGTTGGGCCGAAGGGCCTGTTTCAGTGCTGTATCTCTAATCATAATCTAATCATTCCACTAAAAAAATGTCAGTAGGAAAAAGTAATGATTTTAAAATCTATTGGTGATTACTAGGCTTTATTAGTTAAAACGAATTAATTGCAATGACAACTTGTAACAATAAAATGTTTCGAATAGTGCATATAACCAAGGCTCATATCAAATAGTTTGGAATTATTTTATAATTACTTGCTCGATTCGAGTAAGTTCGACTAAGACAACGCTAAGATTAAAAAACGATTTCACAACATATTAAACTATCGTAAATAACAAATTCACAATTTTTACGGTATAATGATTTGAATTTACCTTTCGATATGATGTTTCATCTTTTTACAGGCGTAGTAGGTCCCATTTTTTAAGCTTTGCGCCTTCCAGACCTCTGAAAATGTCCCTTCGCCTATTTTAGCTATTAGTCGATATTCTTTTTTTTAAAAAAGACAGTATTTAATTAAACAAAGCAACATTGGTTTACAACAAATCTAAACTGCCTTGTTTTTATAACATTACACAGGTAGATCCCATGCCCTTTGGGCCAGCAGCAGGTAACAAATCTTCACATCTTGTTTTGCACTCACACACACTGATACCCAGGTGTGCACAAGATGGCATATCATCTGCGTGGAGCTGTGTCCAACTATGGTCGCGTGTTTCTCGGGCTGGTCTATTTCATGCAAAATATCATTCTTACTATTCATCGTCGGCTCATGGTTTAAAAATTTAAATACATTTCCGGGATCGATTTTTTTTTAGTGTAAAACCTCAGCACACAGATGAACGGGATTCAGGCAGCAAGCCGAGAGTGAGGAGGAGGGGAAGCTGCCGACCGCCATCTCATATCGGCATTGCCCTAGAAACCGGGCACGCCTGCCCTCTGACCCCTGCTCCTGGGCTCGAGCGCCGGCTGCTAGGTGGCCAGGTGTGGTCAGGGAGGGCCTCTGCCCGCACCTGCCAGGCCAACTCTCTAACCTCTGATGTGACCGCGCATCTTTTCTCTCGTAAGTCAGGGAATTTTTATTTGCCACAGTTGATATAACCCAAACGTTTGATTGTATATATTTATCTTCTAAAAACGTGAACAGTCAACATTTTGAGAGGGGGAGGTGGACGCAGTTGCCCTGCACCAAGCGCATCAACACAGCGTAAAGCTGCAAGCTCCAGCCGTCAGGTGGGGCTTTCCACGTCCAGAAGTGGATTTGGTCCCAGTTCAATGTGATAATCGTCATTTCATGCTACAGTGCCGAGTCACCCGATACTTGTGGGGTAGTTACTGCTTTCAGGCAACCTTCTCATCGAAAATCATACAGATGAGGCGATTTCACACCCGACTGAATGGGTGCCAATTGCTGTGTAAAATCATACGGCATGACGCCCCACCAAAGGTGATAAGTTTTTAAGACTAAGAGCAATCTATAATGATCTATTTCACAACCATGCTTCCATATCTTTGTAATGATTTGAGCCTCACTGTGAAAATAGAGCCCAAACTGCAACCTTCAAAGTGCAAAAATGGCATTTGTTTTTTTTTTCTCCCATGCACTTTCTATCCTGCATTTTCTTTTTTTTTCTCTACCTTGCGTTTTCTGTCTCGTTTTATCAGCTCTCTTCAAAGTCTGCTCTGTCGTAAGATTTGTGGGCACCTGTATCATTTTTCTTTTGCTTTCTCTGCCTGGAGAGTGAGAAAGCAACAGAATGGGAATGTGGAATTATTCCGGATGTATGATGTAAGTGAAAACACTCTGATAAAACTGTATGCCCTATAAATTTAACAGAGTGTGATATACATGCACTAATGTTGGCAAAATCCTGCCTCCAGCATTCTTTTGTTAGGGAATGAAAGAAAAATTTCAAGAATCCCAAACTGGAAAACTTTTACAATACAGAAAAGGTCATTTGATTCTTGGCACCAGCTCTCTGAAAGAGCTGTTCACTTAGCCTAATTTCCCTGCTCTTTCCTCATATCCTTTCCTTTTCATCTTCAAATATTTATTCCCTTCCATTTTAAAAGCTATACAATTCAACTTGTTTAATTGTCACTGCTTGGGACAACTATGCAAATTGAGTAAAGCAACAAAAATCAAGGCTGGTCTGGTGCACAACAACCTTTCTTTGTCTAAATTTTGAAAAAAAAATTCTACAAGTTTGAATACAGTATAACATTTTAAAATTACATCTTAAAAGGTGAATATAACATCTCAAAAATCAAGAAACATGCACACATCTCGGGGGGGGGGGGGGGGGGGGGTGTGACGGTTGAAGTGTGAAAAAATTGTGATTTTTTTGGTGAACATCAGAAGTCATCAAACTCCACAGTTTCCCTTGCGGTGCATAAAATTTATCAAACATTTCACTATCTTTGGCCTGATGAATCGATGCAGAATGCACAGGTCAGAAGTTACTTCTCTAGCTTGGGAATTTCCATTTCTGGCACATCTTCATTAACTACCACATCACCTCAATTTACTGGCTGCAGAAGATATGTCATGGCTGCTTTTATTTCAGACTATGAATTATTTCTAGATATAAATCCAATATGAGAAATCCTGAGGTGCAATTGATACAATATTCTTGCTTCCATCATTGGGCCCTCTAGTGTTCAGTTACAAAATATAAAGTACAATACATATCAAATATAATTTTTGTTCCCTTATTGATGATGTGCAAGACTTACATACGAATTAGGAGCAGGAGTAGGCCACTCGGCCCCTCGAGCCTGCTCCACCATTCAATAAGTTCATGGCTGAACTCATTACTCCACATTTCCACCTACCCCCTATAACCTTTCACCCCTATGCTTATCAAGAATCTATCTACCTCTGCCTTAAAAATATTCAAAGACTCTGCTTCCACTGCCTTTTGAGGAAGAGAATTCCAAAGACTCACAACCCTCCGAGAGAAATAATTTCTCCTCACCTCTGTCTTAAATGGGCAACCCCTTATTTTTAAACAGTGACCCCTAGTTCTCGATTCTCCCACAAGGGGACACATCCTTTCCACATCTACCCTGTCAAGACCCCTCAGGATCTTGTATGTTTCAGTCAAGTTGCCTCTTACTCTTTTAAATTCCAGTGGATACAAGCCTAGCCTGTCCAATCTTTCCTCATAAGACATTCCCCTATTCTAGGTATTAGTCTAGTTCAGCACCAAATTGGCTTTCCCAACCTGCATTGTGTGATATTATGTGCAATGGATGCACAGCAGGCCTCAGTGTACAATGATATGATGTTCTGACCCGATGGTGAGCATTGCATTATTGGATCCAAAGTCAATCCAAAGCATTTATTTCCCTTTACTTTGGTTGGCATATCCCTCACTTTACCATTACCATCAAGCCAGTGGACTAACCCTGGTTCAATGAGGAGTATAGGGGAGCAGGCCAGGAGCAGCACAAGGCATACCCAAAAGTGAGGTGCCAAGCTGGCAAAGCTACAACACAGGACTACAGGCATGCTGAAGGGCGGATGCAGCATGCGAAAGAGAGAGCAAAGCGATCCCAGAATTAACAGATCAGATCAAACCTCTGCAGTCCTGCCACACCCAGTCGTGAATGGTGGTGGACAATTAAACAACTAACTAGAGGAGGAGGCTCCAAAAACATCCATATCCTCAATAATGGGGGAGCCCAGCAAGTCCGTGCAAAAGACAAGGCTGAAGCATTTGTAACCATCTTCAGCCAGAAGTGCTGAGTGGATGATCCATCCCGGCCTCCTCTTGACGTCCGCAGCATTGCAGATGCCAGTCTTAAGACAATTCGATTCACTCCACATGATATCAAGAAACAGCTGAAGGCACTGAATACAGCAAAGGCTCAGGGCCCTAACAACACCTCGGCTGTAGTACTGAAGATATGTGCTCCAGAACTAGCTGTGTCCCTGTTCCAGTACAGCTACAATACAGGCATCTACCCAACAATGTGGAAAATTGCCCAGGTATGTCCTGTCCACAAAAAGCAAAACAAATCCAATCTGACCAATTACCACCTTTTCAGTCTACAATCAATCATCAGTTAAGTGATGGAAGATGTCGTCAACAGTGCTATCAAGCAGCAGTTAACAACAACCTGCCCAACTATGCTCAGTTTGGGTTCCACCGGGGCCACTCAGTTCCAGACCTCATTACAGTCTTGGTCCAAACATGGACAAAAGAGCTGAATTCCAGAGTTGAGATGAGAGTAACTGACCTTGACATCAGGGCAGCATTTGACTGAGTGTGCAATCAAGGAACCCTAGCAAAACTGAAGTCAATGGCAACCAGGGGGAAAGGTCTACACTGGTTGAAGTCATGCCTAGCACAATAGAAGATGGTTGTGGTTATTGGAGGCCAATCATCTCAGCCCCAAGACATCGCTCCTGGAGTTTCTCAGACTAGTGTCCTTGGCCCAACCAAGCTGCTTCATCAATGACGTTACCTCAATCATAGGGTCAGAAGTGGAGCTGTTTGCTGATGATTGCGCAGTGTTCAGTAGCATCCCAATATCTCAGATACTGAAGCAGTCTGTGCCTGCATACAGCATAACATGGACAACATTCAGGCTTGGGCTGATAATTGCGAATAATATTTGTGCCACACAAGTGCCAGGCAATGACCATCTTCAACAAAAAAAGATTCTAACCATCTCCCCTTGACATTCAAAAGCATTACCACCACTGAATCATCAACATCTTGGAGGTTACCATTGACCAGAAACTTAACTGGACTAGCCGTATAAATACTGTGGTTACAAGTGCAGGTCAGAGACTGGTAATTCTGCAGCGTGTAACTCACCTCCTGACTCCCCAAAGCCTGTTCACCATCTACAAGGCACAAGTCAGGAGTGTGATGGAATACACTCCATTTACCTGGATGAGTGCATCTGCAACAACACTCAAGGAGTTCAACACCATCCAGACAAAGCAGCCCACTTGATAGGCACCCCACCCACCACTTTAAACATTTATTCCCTCCACCACCGGCGCATGGTGGCAGCAGTGTGTACTGTTAAATTCCAGAAAGCTTGTGAAAGGATAATACTGTCTTTACTCAGTTTCACATTTATTGTACAGAGTAAAATGGATTACAAACAAGTAGCTCCTCACTCAAAACTCCGCCAGTCTCAGTAAGAGTCTCCATATAAGTGCTCAAGACCTCAATTAACACCCTCCACCTGCATATAATTAAACAAGTGATACACAATTAACAAGATACATTGCAACAACTTGACAAGGCTCCTTCTACTGCACCTTCCAAACTCGTGACCTCTACTACCTAGAAGGACAAGGACAGCAGATGCATGGGAACACCACCACCTGCAAGATCCCCTCTAAGTCACACACTATCCTGAGTTGGAAATATATCGCATTTCCCTAACAGCACTATGGGTGTCAAAGGTGGCAACTTATGGACGAGATGAAAAACTGAGGCCTCGTCTGCGCTCTCAGGTGGACATAAAAGATTCCACGGCACTAATTTGAAGTAAGAATGAAGCAGAAATCTGTAAACGGTAGGAAGATATCAATGGGCTAGTCAGGTGGGCGAAACAGCGGCAAATAGAGTTCAATCCAGAGAAGTGTGAGGTAATGCATTTGGAGAAGGCAAACAAGGCAAAGGGGATACACAATAAATGGTAGGATCCTGAGAAGTGTAGAGGAACAGAGGGACCTTGGAGTGCATGTCCACAGATACCTGAAGGTGGTTGGAAATAAGGTGGTCAATAAGACCTTTATTAGCCAAGGCAAAGAATATGACAGCTGGGAGGTTATGCTGGAGTTCTACAAAACATTAGTTAGGCCACAGCTGGAGTACTGTGTGCAGTTCTGGTCACCACACTATAGGAAAGATGTGATTGCACTAGAGAGGGTACAGACGAGATTTACGAGGATGTTGCCTGGACTGGAGAATTTTAGTTATGAGGAAGATTGGATAGGCTAGTGTTCAGTGCTGTAAATTTCCATGATTCAATGAAGAGTTGGGGGGGTTCTCACAAGACTCCTGACCAATATTTATCCTCCAACCAACATCTTTAAATTTGTTCATCGGATGTCAGTGTCGCTGGCTAGGCCAGCATTTATTGCCCATCCCTAATGTTTACTTTGGAACAGAGAACAAAATCGGAACTCAGTGATGCCATTGATTCTCTAGCCAGCGGAAAAGCCCCTGGGAAGGACGGCATTACCCCTGAAATAATCAAGAGTGCCAAGCCTGCTATACTTTCAGCACTGTACAAACTGCTTTGCCTGTGCTGGGACGAGGGAGCAGTACCACAGGACATGTGCGATGCCAATATCATCACCCTCTATCAGAACAAGAGTGACCGCGGTGACTGCAACAACTACCGTGGAATCTCCCTGCTCAGCATAGTGGGGAAAGTCTTCGCTCGAGTCGCTTTAAACAGGCTCCAGAAGCTGGCTGAGCGTGTCTATCCTGAGGCACAGTGTGGCTTTCGAGCAGAGAGATCCACCATTGACATGCTGTTCTCCCTTCCCCAGCTACAGGAGAAATGCCGTGAACAACAGATGCCCCTCTACATTGCTTTCATCGATCTCACCAAAGCATTTGACCTCGTCAGCAGACGTGGTCTCTTCAGACTACTAGAAAAGATCGGATGTCCACCAAAGCTACTAAGTATCATCACCTCATTCCATGACAATATGAAAGGCACAATTCAGCATAGCGGCGCCTCATCAGACCCCTTTCCTATCCTGAGTGGCGTGAAACAGGGCTGTGTTCTCGCACCTACACTGTTTGGGATTTTCTTCTCCCTGCTGCTCTCACATGCGTTCAAGTCTTCAGAAGAAGGAATTTTCCTCCACACAAGATCAGGTGGCAGGTTGTTCAACCTTGCCCGTCTAAGAGCGAGGACCAAGGTATGGAAAGTCCTCATCAGGGAACTCCTCTTTGCTGACGATGCTGCATTAACATCTCACACTGAAGGGTGGCTGCAGAGACTCATCAACAGGATTGCGGCTGCCTGCAATGAATTTGGCCTAACCATCAGCCTCAAGAAAACGAACATCATGGGACAGGACGTCAGAAATGCTCCAACCAATATCGGCGACCACACTCTGGAAGTGGTTCAAGAGTTCACCTACCTAGGCTCAACTATCACCAGTAACCTGTCTCTCGATGCAGAAATCAACACGCGCATGGGAAAGGCTTCCACTGCTATGTCCAGACTGGCCAAGAAAGTGTGGGAAAATGGCGCACTGACACAGAATACAAAGGTCCGAGTGTATCAAGCCTGTGTCCTCAGTACCTTGCTTTACGGTAGCGAGGCCTGGACAACGTATGTCAGCCAAGAGCGATGTCTCAATTCATTCCATCTTCGCTGCTTCTGGAGAATCCTTGGCATCAGGTGGCAGGACCGTATCTCCAACACAGAAGTCCTCGGGGTGGCCAACATCCACAGCATATACACCCTACTGAGCCAGCAGCGCTTGAGATGACTTGGCTATGTGAGCCTCATGGAAGATGGCAGGATCCCCAAGGACATATTGTACAGCGAGCTCGCCACTGGTATCAGACCCACCGGCCGTCCATGTCTCCGCTTTAAAGACGTCTGCAAACGCGACATGAAGTCCTGTGACATTGATCACAAGTCTTTAGGAGTCAGTTGCCAGCGATTGCCAGAGCTGGCGGGCAGCCATAAAGGCGGGGCTAAAGTGTGGCGAGTGAAAGAGACTTAGCAGTTGGCAGGAAAAAAGACAGAAGCGCAAGGGGAGAGCCAACTGTGTAATAGCCCTGACAACCAATTTCACCTGTAGCACCTGTGGAAGAGTCTGTCACTCTAGAATTGGCCTTTATAGCCACTCCAGGCGCTGCTTCACAAACCATTGACCACCTCCAGGCGCTTACCCATTGTCTCTCGAGTCAAGGAGGCCAAAGACTCGACTATGGGTGTACCTGCACCACTTGGACTGCAGTAGTTCAACAACATGGTTCGCCATCATCTTCCCAAGGACAATTAGGGATGGGAAATAAATGCTGACTTTGCCAGCGACGCTCACATCCCAAGAACGAATTTTTAAAAATCTGGGTCAATTAGGACGCTGGTACTGAAAGGCATTTTCAACTTTCAAAACGGCTGTGGGAAGCATTCGGAATCTGACTTTTTAAATGATTTAATTAAAAAATTTTTGGTATGATTCTGATAATTTATCTAACTTTTAAAATTATTAAATTTAAGTGTCTTTTTAACATGATTCTGCTATCATTTATCTGACTTTTAAACTATTAAATTTGACTGACTTTTTAACATGAATCTGATATTTATCTGAAGTTTTAAATTTAAATGATTAACGGGATTCTGATAAGGTTTATCTGTTTTAAGTCATTAAATTTAAATGACTTTTTAACATGATTCGATTATGACAGGTGCTGCAATAGTTTAGTTTTGACAGATTCTGTGGGCATGGCTTCTGTCCTCTGCACCATGTGATCTGTCCTTTACCCCTGCATTAGAAAACACTGCAAAGCTATGCTGGAGCCCAGGAGCTGGGATGAGGGAATCCTCCTGCCTTCCAGGTGAAATTCCCGCATCCCCCTCACCAACCAATCATCGTGTTAAGTAAGTGGGCACTTTAGTTGGAGGTCAGCGACTAGTGCCGTCACTTCGTTCCCGACCACAAAATCCGGCCCAATGCATTCAGATCTTTACGTATTACTTGTTATGCTTCCCAGTCACTTAAATATTTTGTGTGTGACGTTCATTTATATGAGAGCAGTGTCGTGTTCATTCTTCTGACATTTAACTGGAAGAAATTCACAGCAAAAGGCAGTGAATTAAAAATAAATAAATATGCCGTTTCACAACACTTCTCTGTTCTATAAGTAAGCTTACGTACTTACCTAAGAAGCAACGTTTCCTGGTGTTTCGGTCCTCTAAATTTAAAAGATGATATAAAGTAGTTATTATTAAGATCCTGAAGTAATTTTTCCATAAAATGTTTTGATTCACTCCTCATTAAAAATTCCATTTACAGTAACTTTGTAAAAGTCAACAAGGTATTTTGAAGTGCAGAACCCTCTCATTCTTATTCCTTACTGTATGGAAATCTACCTCTGTCCATTATCAGTTCTCTGGTGGACCCTTTTGGCTTCTCTTTTGTGTAAAAGTTCTAACTTTTTAATTTCTCTCAGAAGGTAAATCTGTTAAATGTATCCACATCAGACCATTCAGACTGTCAGTCCATGAGGTCACACCAGTTTATTATTGCATCATCTTTCAACAGTACGAGTGACAGAGATCAGGATATATTTTCTACCAATGAGGTATAATAAATATTTCCAAAGGTAAATCTACCAAGATGATAAGGCGTTATAGTCAACTTCACCACTGATGTATTTATCATCACATATGGTCAAATGATATATTCTTTTCCATAAAATAGCAGATATGTGTAATCTGATCTGCCACGCGGAGGCGACTTTGGAAGCGGAGGGAGAATTTTGGAAAGGTGTGCGTCAGCTTGTATACTCGACACAATCCCACTCTAAATGATATTGCCAGCGGTGGATTCAGAATGTTAAGAGCTACCTGCCCAGCAGGGGCACGTAGGCAATTATTGGCAATTGTGCTAAATTGGGGGCAGAATGGTCATGCTATCAGGATCTTCCCGATGGCTCTCCCTCTGTGACTGAAGTCCGGCAGATGGTTAGAGTGGCTTCCTGGTGGCAGGCCAGGGGACCAGTGAGGCCTCCTTTAATTCCCCTCATGCACCCCTGCCAACATGGAGCCTTAAGTGCCAGAGGGCCATAGCTGTGGCTGCAGGGAATTCTCCACAATGTTGGGCTGGCAGCTTTGGCAACAGTTTATTTCTTTGCATTCAAAATTCTTCATAGGCCGTTTCCATCTTGACGTGGCCTTGCGGTGTCCCACCTACAGCGATGGCATTCACCTCTCCCAGTGGAGCTTCTGGCCACTCAGAGCCATTGGCCCCCCTGCCTGCACAGCCCGCCCGCTGTCCGGACCTTAATTGGATGAGGCTCCTGTTAATTGGCTGCCTCTGGGAAGATTGCACAGACAAGCGGATCTAATAAATTATTGGGGTTGGGACCCAGAAATGGTCCCAACCTGTATTTAAAACTTTAGGCGGTAAGATTCCACCCAATGAATTTCTGTGTAAAAATAAAGCCAAACTACCACATATCGAATGTAAAGTGGTACGGTTAGGTGAGGAGGGTTCAAAGGGCTTCCGTCTTTTCCCTCTTTTCCCTCTTGTTTGACCACAACAGGTTTAATTCTTTTTTTTAAATGGATGTACTTGCCAAGTCAGTGAGTATTTAATTATTTGTGTGCTATGATCATTATAAGAACTAATCAGACAGGTTTTCTTGAGTTTAACAAAGAAAGAGGTTAGCTTTATTGTACTTAAACCGATCTAAGTAAAATAATAAATTATGCTCTAACTTTCACACACACACACACACAAATAGGTTACAGAGTGGGGAAGGGTAGATTGGTCAAGTTAGAGTCCATTGAATAAAAAGGGTATACAGTCTGAGAAGTCTGGTGATTTGGCTGGCTTCTAGCTGAATTTGGTAGTCCTGAGGCTTCCGGTTTGAAGTGATAGATGGCTTATTCGGTGGGTCTCTTGGAGATAGTGATGCGGATGATTTTACTCAAGTGGTCTCTGGTTGCAGCCAGAGTAAGCAGAGATGGTCAGTCAGCAGGCAGAGTTCAAAGCTTGCAAGCTGGAATGGAGAGAGATAGAGAAGGGAGGGACCTCCACTTGGGTCTGCACTTGTCAGAGCCCAGATGCTTTTCAGCCTGCTGCAGAGAAACACCAGCTTAAAACACACAGATTTGGGGGGGGGGGTGGTGCTTGTCACATAACAGTCACCCAGTGATTCAAGCATGGTAGTTAGCAATGTCTTTCTTCTTGGAACTAAAACAGCCTATGTCTGGGATTTCTTTCTCATAACCAGGGTCCCATTGTTCAAGTGATAGTTTTAAGATTTTAGATTTAGAGATACAGCACTGAAACATGCCCTTCGGCCCACCGAGTCTGTGCCGACCATTAACCACCCATTTATACTAATCCTACACTAATCCCATATTCCTACCACATCCTCACCTGTCCCTATATTCCCCTACCACCTACCTACACTAGGGGCAATTTATAATGGCCAATTTACCTATCAACCTGCAAGTCTTTTGGCTGTGGGAGGAAACCGGAGCACCCGGAGGAAACCCACGCAGACACAGGGAGAACTTGCAAACTCTACACAGGCAGTACCCAGCATGGAACCCGGGTCGCTGGAGATGTGAGGCTGCGGTGCTAACCACTGCGCCACTGTGCCGCCCATAATAGTCTTGATGCTTTGCTAATGGGAATAGGCAGTTCCCTTAAATTTCCCAGGTCTTGGTTCTTACTAGGACGGGGCAGACACTTCGTCTCCACCTCACAGTCCTTGGAATGTAGGATACGGTGTTGCATATAAGGTGGCCATCTTAAGCTGCTAGCAAAGTCACCTCATAGCATGTTGGCATGACAAAAGCATTGATTGTTAATTTTAATTATTCTCTTTAGCCTCTCATCGTCGCTGTCAAAATGTATCAGGAAATGGTAAGAGACCAAGTACAAAAAGAGAATTGACCTTATTTCTGATGACCACTTGGAACCTTAGCTTCTCGTACAACATATAACTTTATTCAGTGAACACAGCATGTGAATGATTCCAATTTGTGGTATACGAGAGGCTGAAGACCACACAGTAATCCTTCCAACTACCCGGACACCATAGGCTAAAAGTTCAATGAGGCTGTACCCATTTAATTAGCAGACAATGGCACCAATGTGCCCAATATCACATGTACATTCTAAACTGGAAGTGCATGCCATTTTGGTATAGTCATCAAAAGAGTCATCCAAGGCTTACATCTGAAACCGGTGTTAGGCCCTTTACATCTGGAAATGAGGGACCTAGTATCTGTTTGATGCCGCCTTTACCAATCAGTTTGCCCTGAACACAGCCATTACGAAGCCTGCTTTGTTCTGTAAAATAGGGTCTACGTATGGCATAACCACTTGACCTTAAAGGAACCTCTGGAGGCTGCCACCAATGAGGTAAGTTTTGTAAAATATACTTACTTGAATGTGGACTCGGGGGCAGTCGGGGTGCTCCTTGATAAGACTTATTTTGCCCATCCAACCTAATTTCCCAAAATGTAGTTAGCATGTGGAAATTTTCTCAGGTATATCCTGTCCACAAATAGGGTGTAAGGATAATCCCAACAACTACAAGCCAGTCAGTTTGACCTCAGTGGTGGGAAAGCTTTTAGAAATGATAATCCAGGAAAAAATTAAGTCACTCGTACAAGATTGGATTAATTAAGGAAAGCCGGCACAAATCTGTTAAAGGCAAATCATGTTTAACTAACTTGAATTAGTTTTTTGATGAGGTAACAGAAAGGGTTGATGAGGGTAATGCAGACCTCCAAAAGATGTTTGATAAAGTGCCACATAGTAGGCTTGCCAGCAAAGTTGAAGCCCATGGAATAAAAGGGACAGTGGCAGCATGGAAATGAATTTGGCTGAGTGACAGGAAACAGAGAGTAGTTGTGAACGGCTGTTTTTTACATTGGAGAAAGGTACATAATGGGGTTCCCCAGGGGTCAGTACGAGGGCCGCTGCTTTTCTTGATCTCTATTAATGACCTAAACTTGGGTGTACAGGGCACAATTTCAAAATTTGCAAATGATACAAAACTTGGAAGTATTGTTAACTGTGAGGCAGATAGTGATAGACTTCACGAGGACATAGTCAGGCCGGTGGAATGGACAGACACGCGACAAATGAAATTTAATGCAGAGAAGTGTTAAGTGATACATTTTGGTAGGAAGAAAGAGGAGAGGCAACATTAAATAAAAGGTACAATTCTAAAGGGGGTTCAGGAACAGACAGACTTGGGGGTATATGTGCACAAATCGCTGGAGCTGGCAATGCATCTTGAGAAAGCAGTTTAAACGCATATGGGATCCTGGGCTTTACAAACAGAGATATAGAGTACAAAAGTAAGGAAGTTATGATGGACATTTATAAAACACTGGCCGCAACTGGGGTATTGTGTCCAATTCTGGGCACTGTACTTTAGGAAGGATGTGAAGGCTTTAGAGAGGGTGCAGAAAAGATTTACGAGAATGGCTCCAGGGATAAGAGACTTCAGTTACATGAATAGATTGGAGAAGCTGATGTTGATCTTCTTAGAGAAGAGAAGGTTGAGAGGAGATTTGATAGAGGTGTTCAGAATCATGAATCTAGACAGAGTAGATTGGGAGAAACTGTTCTCATTGGCAGAAGAGTCGAGAACCAGAGGACACTGATTTAAGATGATTGACAAAAGAAGCGACGGCGATGTGAGTAAGAACATTTTTATGCAGTGAGTGGTTAGGATATGTCTGAGAATGTGGTGGAGGCAGATTCAATCGTGGCTTTCAAAAGGGAATTAGAATATTATCCGAAGAACAAAAAATTCTGTGCTACAGATGGGGGAGTGTGACTAGCAGAGTTGCTCTTGCAGAGAGCTGGCATGGACACAATGGGTCAAATGGCCTTCTGTGCTGTGACCATTCATCCCCTCAAGCATGTTCTGAAGTTCAATTAGATCATGGATGATCTGAACCTCAATTTCATTTACCTGCCTTGCAGCATATCCCTTGATATCCTTACCTAACTAAAATACATTGATTTCAGCCTTGAAAATGTCAATTAACCCAGTATCCACAACCTTTTTGGAGAGTAGAGTTCTAGGTTTATACAACACTTTGTTTGAAAATGTGCTTTTAGATTTCACTCTGAAATTGCCTAGCTTGATTTCACAATTATGCCCCCTTATTCTAAATCTCCCCACTACAGAAAATAATGTTTCTGCATCCCTTCGTCATTTTAAACACCTCACCCAGATCTCCTCTGGACATTCAAACCTCAAGGGAATACAAGCTAAGTTTATGGAACACGTCCTCATAATTTAACCCTTTTTTATTATGGTAAAATTCTAGTAAATCTGCGCTGTACCAAGGCCACTACATTCTTCCTGATGTTCAGTGTCTGAATGCAGTTCTCAAGATGGAGTCTAAGGCTCTGTACAACTGAAGCATAACTTCCTCCCTTTGTATTTCTGTCCATTTGAGGTAAATGCCTTATTTTTAAATTTGTTTTATCTACATGCGCAATAGTTTTAGTGTTTTGCTCTTCCAGTCTCTTGTTTCTCATCATTAAGAAAATATTATGGGGTTTTTTGGATCCAAAGGTGAATAACCATAAAGAATGGCACACAAAAGAGACCGACTGCTAGTCTTAAACCACAATTATCTTTGTCTCCACAATATTCAGTAAATATGACAATAATGTCTCACCTTTAGCTCTGAGTAAATTGCTGAGTGTGAAATGAACCAACACCTTTTGGTTGTAACATTGTTTTTCTCGAAGAGTTCCATCGTTCAACAGGTCTATCATATTTGTCATCCCGACTAAGATTGTTATTGAACACCACTTTGGCGTAAATCAGTTGCACGTAATGTTTAAAACGAGTGGAGAAATATGTCCGCCAATCCTGTGTTACAGTTTGTTTACTCTGGTTTCCAGGAGATTTTGGATTTCAACCAGTTTTTTTTTAAATTTAAACCACTCATTTCGAAATATAAATCTTCGAGAAGGATTTTTATAATTGCTGAATTACTCTTTAAAATATATATACTATATAAAAATTAGTGCTTCAGTTGCTTCTCCTAACAAATGATTTCGTCATTTGTTCCAGTCGCTAGCTTTACAGATCGCCTTGTGCCAAAACAAATATAACACGAAGCATCGTGTAGAGGATTTCAAGAACAGCTCAGTCACAGGCTACAGTTGGAATAACATTGAGCTAACAATGTTAACAACTATAAAGTCACCATAAGTTGATTTAAAAATATTCTATAAAAGGAAGTTGCTGGCATTTATTATTTCATACTTTCTAAGAAATCTGACAACAATCCAACATAGAAAACTTGCAGTTTCGATGTTCTGTAATATCTGATTCAAGTGCATAATTCAAGATTCCGTTTTTTACGACTGTCAAATTATAGATAAACAAAACTTAGTCGGTAATAGAGTGCAACTACATTATTTAAAATAAATACACTGAACGTGGATGGATATTTTACTGTTGCATAGCAGTAGCAGTACCTGTGTCAACTAGGAAATGGCGGAAATGTGGTTCAATTCTTTTGTCACTTAAATACACAAGTTAGGCGGTGGCGTTGCCGCCAGTGGACATATCGGGCGAAAGGGACAGTGAGAGAAATGGGATGCACAAATAGGCAGGCCTATGGACAAAAGGAGACTACCAACAGATACAGCAAGAAATGAGTAAATGTGCATGAGCTAATTAGGTCGTCAGGGCCTTGGGTCGAGGGCGTCACTTGAACTGGGCATCCAGCTAAATATGGTCTGTTGGCCGAGAACCATACCACATTTGGTCCCGGATTCGTTTAAAAAAATAACGGCGAGTTCACATCACACACCGTTATTACCGCATAAAGAAGCAATTTGTGGTAATGAAAGTGGTATACGTGAGTTGAGAATCACCACAAATTTCCCGATGATTGCACTGCTCCGTCGTTAGCCTCACAAAAATGGGATCTTGCTGTCAATCTCCCCATGACTGTCAAGACATTGCTGGTTTTGCACCATAAATACAAATCAAGCTGGCTGCGGAGAGTTCGGGTTGTTGGTTCTGTTAAAGGGATAATTTATGGTCCCAACATACCACTTAATCTTAGTGGCCCAGAAAGGGAACAAGTGAAACTGTGGAATCTCACTTCTGCAGGTAGTAAATTGTTCCCAGGGGTTTATTTTAAATTTTATTCTCTTACCCAACCTTTCTTCATTCTCTCTATTTTTCTTTCTGTATCCAATTTGACTCTAATTTTTTGGTGCAAAATTTACTGGAGTTGAAGGATACGGAAGAAGATCTAACTCACGTTGCTCACCGCAAGGTGCCCTTCTCCAGCAAATTCTGGGCCATTGAATTTATCCACATTTGGGGGGGGGGGGGGGACCCCCCCAAGTTGCTTTCTAATGTTTAATGAAGTACAAGGGGATTCTTTTTAATGATTTAAACGTATATATAACTAATATGTTTATTTTAACCCCAATATATTTTATCGTATTTAATTTCTTTTTTTTTAGAGATACAGCACTGAAACAGGCCCTGTCGGCCCACTGAGTCTGTGCCGACCATCAACCACCCATTTATACTAATCCTATACTAATTCCATATTCCTACCACATCCCCACCAGTCCCTATATTCCCCTACCACCTACCTACACTAGGGGCAATTTATAATGGCCAGTTTACCTATCAACCTGCAAGTCTTTGGCATGTGGGAGGAAACCGGAGCACCCGGAGGAAACCCATGCAGACACAGGGAGAACTTGCAAACTCCACACAGGAGTTTGCACAAGAAATTCTTCTTGAATTAAATTGTTGATTTGGTGCATTGTTGTATGATTACCTGGTGAAATTCTCATACCAGAGCATATAGCCCATGGAAATGAAAATATGCAGATTTTAAATGTTTAGGCCACGTTAAACAAGTTTTGAAAGGGTTTAAAAATGGAATGTTGTTCTGGAGTTCAACAGTGATCCAATCAGAACAGGACCTGTGCTAACTCTGAAGGTGACCAGTGACAGAATGTGGCATAGTTGGTACCCAATGGTGGGGGAGCCCAGAACCAGGGATCATAGTCTAAGGATACGGGGTAAACCTTTCAGGATTGAGATGAGGAGAAATTTCTTCACCCACAGAATTCGCTACCACAGAAAGCAGTTGAGGCCAAAACATTGTATGTTTTCAAGAAGGAGTTAGATATCGCTCTTGGGTCTAAAGGGATCAAAGGGTATGGGGCGAAAGCGGGAACATGCTACTGAGTTGGATGATCAGCCATGATCATAATGAATGGCGGAGCAGGCTCGAAGGGCCGAATGGCTACTCCTGCTCCTATTTTCTATGTTTCTATAGTTGTTATTTCAGGTAAGTGGATGTAAAATTCATTTAAATAACCTGGCCAGAACTACTTTCCCATAAGCTATTGGCAGTTCAAAGTAAAATTAAACTGTGCTGTCACCACAAGGCAATGTTCACTGCAATCATAGCAACAAGAACGAGTAACTGTTGTTAAGGTTTCTGTTATATCAGTGTTGCATATACAACATCTTTGTGCTACAGAGATTTGTGGAAAATATCATGGGTTGTTTTTAACCTTCACTTAGAATTTCTGGACCACGAAATGTGTTTATATGTCTACAAAAATGAATTACTTAACAGAATTTGTAGCCAACTGCAGAATGCTGTAATATTTCACAACTATAGACATTACAACAATGTAAGGGCTCAGGATATCAAGTGAAACAATGAAGACAAAGAAAACACCGCATTGTATTATTAATGATTTTCTGTCATTGAGCCAGAAAAATCGTATATACCATTCTCGCTATACGTTCTCACAACTAACAGAGGCAGATACACTACTTAAATGCATCAGATACCTAGCAACCATAATAATGCTGTACTAATGCTAAGCATTCTGGGAGGCTACTTCATAACATTCTTTTTCATATAATAAAAAGCACTATACTGCATGAAAACTTAACTGCTAAAAAGTAAGTTTAATTAAAGTTGGTAACAAAATAACATGAAACAAGAGCAAATATGTAAATAGCACACTGCATAAGAAATTGTTGAATATGATTTTTATTCCACTCCTGAGGAATAATTCACCCATAACTTTGGTGTTGGAGAGTTAGGCAGGCTCCTTCACTTGCAGAATAAACACTGTATTCATAACTATGTGTTTACTATACTTAGGCAAGTGATTTGTCATTATGGAACATCCAGTGATAATCTTTTGCCACCTATTTGAACATTATGTTAATCAATGACATAGTTTAATATTATAATTCTTCCTCTCTGAAGCAATCCAAGAGCAAAGGAAGGTTTGGTTGCTTTCAATCATTTTATGTATGAATTATGCCCGAATTTACACTTGTTCAAGTGCTAATTAAAGTATTCAGGAAACTTGTGTGCAACTCCTTCTGCTGAGAAAAAGCGTAATTTACCAGTAAAAGTACAGTATCTTCTTCTTCTTCTTTGGCCTCCTTATCTTGAGAGACAATGGGTAAGCGCCTGGAGGTGGTCAGTGGTGTGTGGAGCAGCGCCTAGAGTGGCTATAAAGGCCAATTCTAGAGTGACAGGCTCTTCCACAGGTGCTGCAGAAAAATTTGTTTGTCGGGGCTGTTACACAGTTGGCTCTCCCCTTGCGCTTCTGTCTTTTTTCCTGCCAACTGCCAAGTCTCTTCGACTCGCCACACTTTAGCCCCGCCTTTATGGCTGCCCGCCAGCTCTGGTGAACGCTGGCAACTGACTGCCACGACTTGTGATCAATGTCACAGGACTTCATGTCGCGTTTGCAGACGTCTTTAAAGCGGAGACATGGACGGCCGGTGGGTCTGACACCAGTGGCGAGCTCGCTGTACACTGTATATGTCTCTGGGGATCCTGCCATCTCCCATGCGGCTCACATGGCCAAGCCATCTCAAGCGCCGCTGACTCAGTAGTGTGTATAAGCTGGGGATGTTGGCCGTCTCGAGGACTTCTGTGTTGGAGATACGGTCCTGCCACCTGATGCCAAGTATTCTCCGGAGGCAGCGAAGATGGAATGAATTGAGACGTCGCTCTTGGCTGACATACGTTGTCCAGGCCTCACTGCCATAGAGCAAGGTACTGAGGACACAGGCTTGATACACTCGGACTTTTGTGTTCCATGTCAGTGCGCCATTTTCCCACACTCTCTTGGCCAGTCTGGACATAGCAGTGGAAGCCTTTCCCATGTGCTTGTTGATTTCTGCATCTGGAGACAGGTTACTGGTGGTAGTTGAGCCTAGGTAGGTGAACTCTTGAACCACTTCCAGAGCGTGGTCGCCAATATTGATGGATGGAGCATTTCTGACGTCCTGTCCCATGACGTTCGTTTTCTTGAGGCTGATGGTTAGGCCAAATTCATTGCAGGCAGCCACAAACCTGTCGATAAGACTCTGCAGATACTCTTCAGTGTGAGATGTTAAAGCAGCATCGTCAGCAAAGAGGAGTTCCCTGATGAGGACTTTCCATACTTTGGACTTTGCTCTTAGACGGGCAAGGTTGAACAACCTGCCCCTTGATCTTGTGTGGAGGAAAGTTCCTTCTTCTGAAGACTTGAACGCATGTGAGAGCAGCAGGGAGAAAGAAATCCCAAAAAGTGTGGGTGCGAGAACACAGCCCTGTTTCACGCCACTCAGGATAGGAAAGGGGTCTGATGAGGTGCCGCTATGTTTAATTGTGCCTTTCATATTGTCATGGAATGAGGTGATGATACTTACTGGCTTTGGTGGACATCCAATCTTTTCTCGTAGTCTGAAAAGACCACGTCTGCTGACGAGGTCAAAGGCTTTGGTGAGATCAATGAAAGCAATGTAGAGGGGCATCTGTTGTTCGCGGCATTTCTCCTGTATCTGACGAAGGGAGAACAGCATGTCAATGGTGGATCTCTCTGCTCGAAAGCCACACTGTGCCTCAGGGTAGATGCGCTCGGCCAGCTTCTGGAGCCTGTTTAAAGCGACTCGAGCAAAGACTTTCCCCACTATGCTGAGCAGGGAGATTCCACGGTAGTTGTTGCAGTCACCGCCGTCACCTTTGTTTTTATAGAGGGTGATGATATTGGCATCGCGCATGTCCTGAGGTACTGCTCCCTCGTCCCAGCACAGGCATAGCAGTTCATGTAGTGCTGAGAGTATAGCAGGCTTGGCACTCTTGATTATTTCAGGGGTAATGCTGTCCTTCCCAGGGGCTTTTCCGCTGGCTAGAGAATCAATGGCATCACTGAGTTCCGATTTTGTTGGCTGTACGTCCAGCTCATCCATGACTGGTAAAGGCTGGGCTACATTGAGGGCAGTCTCAGTGACAACATTCTCCCTGGAGTACAGTTCTAGGTAGTGCTCAACCCAGCGGTCCATTTGCTTGCGTTGGTCAGTGATTATATAGCCTGATTTAGATTTGAGGGGGGCGATCTTCTTGATGGTTGGCCCAAGAGCTCTCTTAATGCCATCATACATTCCTCTGATGTTTCCGGTGTCTGAGGCCAGCTGAATATGACTGCATAGTTGTTGCCAGTAGTCGTTTGTGCAGCGCCTGGCTGTTCTTTGTGCAGTGCTTCTGGCTGCTTTAAGTGCTACGGATGTGAACTCGCTGGGGGTTTTCTTGTAGTAACATCAGAGTAACTGACATTGAGGAAATTCAGAGCCAAATTATCTAGTCGTTCATACATTTGAGATTTGAGTGAACTTGCTGTGAAAATTGACTCCTGTATTTGCCTGCATTTCAGTGACTGTACCTCTGATTGTAAGTGCCTTGGGGAGGAATAAGGTGCTATATACACACAATTTATTTATTTTGTGATGGAATCCGCTGTGGTGTGGGACCAGTGGGAGAGCATGTGCGAGCCGCTGTCTGAACGGATGACTTGTTGAATGTCCTGTTGGGTCCACTGACCCTGGCTTCAAAGCTTGTTTTTTTGAGACAGACTCTAACTGAAAAGGAAACTAAAATTGAAACAGTAACTAAAACTTCAGGTTTCTGGGGAAACTGAACTGGTTGGAACCAAATAAAAAGGACACAAATCCATCCAATCTCAGATCTCTCAGGAGTGGAGTGTTGGCAGGCTGAAGAAAGTGAAGGCTGGATTCAGGGGCTGCTGCAGTTGTTCCTGTTCCTTAAAGTAACTGATTAACCAGACCCGGCCAGACAGTGCATTGGGTTGTCACTGAAGGACTTTGATAAAGGTAATACTGGTGGATCTACACCATCAAGAATGTTGTGGACAGAGCTGAGGAGGTTCTGGAGACAGCACCGTTCTGGGTGAAGGCCATACCCGTGGAGTTCAAATTGAAGGGGACCTGCTGTCAGATGAGAATCGGTGCCCACATCTTTGAAGAAAGAAACTGGGGATCTACTTGAAGAAGTTCAGAGCTTTGAGGAACTTTGTGGCTGTAATTGGTGCCATAAATGCTGAATGGACTGCCCAGTAAATTCGTGAGATTTATCTTTGTTGTATCTGATAATTAACGTGCAATTTGTAATGTATATATTGACCATGATTTGTCTGTTAATTCATGCTTAATTTATGTCAATTTCGGTTTGATTGTTAAAGTAAAAGTTATAAAAGTGAAATCTTGTCCATTTGTTTTTTCTATTTGGGGTTGTTCAGTAAATTTGGTACTTTTGAACTTTTAGTTTCCTTTCTGGCCTGGTAGCATTGGTAGGGCAGCTCTGAATAATTAAATATTCAATTGACAAGACATTGCTGATTTGGCACCAGAAGGTAATGTGAATTACTACTGTGACCATCTATTTAGCAAAACATCAGCTCATGTTTAATTACATGTATCATGAACATTTCATTAATTCAGAGGTAGTAATAACAATCACAGAATTAAGATTACAGTAAAGAATGAGCCTTCTTGAATTGTTTATAGCAGTTTGATACAACTGTGTGGCTTCCTAGGTCACTTCAGGGCGTAGTTAAGAGGTAATCGCATTTTGAGATGCATGTCACATATAGGCCAGATGAGGGAGGGATGGTGGGTTTCCTTTCCTAAACTACATCAGTGAAGCAGTTGGGTTTTTAGGTCAATTCAAGAACTTAATGGTCACATTTACCAGCCTTTACTTGCTAGATTTTTAAGTTGATTCAAATTCTCAAAATGCCATGGTGGGATTTGAACTCATGTTCTCCACATTATGAGTCTAGGTTTCTGAACTACTTGTCCAGTAATATCACCACTACTTAACTCAACCCATTTGTAGTTGTGGAGGAAGAAATGGGAAATGTGCAGGAGGCTAGAGTTGGCAGAGTGAAGGACATGAACTGGCATGTAGGCTTGGAGGAGATTAAGATGAAGTGAGGCAATGCCAGGAAGAGAATTATAAATGAGGATAAGGATTTTTTAAATTCAGTGTATTGGAGGACAAGGGGCTAATAGGGATTGGTGGGATCAGGGATGATGAGCAAGCAGAATTTAGTGTGGTACAGGATGTTGCTGGTAGAATTTTTAATAAGCTGGAGCTGGTGCAGAGCAGAACTGAGGTGATTGAGGAGGACATTTGAAACTTTGAGACTAAGGGTAACAAAGGTATGTATAGATGTTCAGTGGTGATGGGGCTGAGGTAATTCCGGAGGTAGGCAATTTTTTGATGATGCAAGTAAACTATTTTGATGATCAGGTATGCATTTTGACACATTTCAGGGTTGAACAGAACAATAAGATTGTCCATTACTTGGTTCAGGTTACATAAGAAATACAAGCAGGAGTAGTGCATTTGGCCTGAAGAGCCTGCTCTGCCATTCAACAAGGTCATGGCTGATCTTCTAGCTCAACTCCACCTTTCCACACTAAGGTGCCAAACAGCTGGAGAATAGGATGGGACTCAGGAGCAAGAGTATGGAGTTTTGATGGGAGCTGAAAAATTCAATTTTCCTGAAGTTAAACTGGAAAAAGTTCTGGCTCATCCATGGCTTGATGCTGGACGATCAGTCTGACAACACAGAGATGGCTAGGAACATAGTAGCAGGAGTAGGCCATTTAGCCCATCGAGCCTGCTGCGCCATTCAATACGATCATGGCTGATCATCCACTTCAATGCCTTTTTCCCACACTATCTCCATATCCCTTTATGTCATTGGTATTTAGAAATCTGTCAATCTCTGCTTTAAACATACTCAATGAGCTTCCACTGTTCTCTGGGGTAGAGAATTCCAAAGATTCACAACCCTCTATGTAAAGAAATTTCCCCTCATCTTGGTCCTAAGTGGCTTCCCCCTTATTTTGAAATTGTGTTCCCTGGTTCTAAACTCCCCAACCGGGAGAAACATTTTACCTGTATCTACCCTTTAAGTATTTTGTAGGTTTCAATGAGATCACCTCTCATTTTTCAAAACTCTAGAAAATACAGGCCCAGTTTCCCCAATCTCTCTGCATAGGACAAGTCAGTTGAACCTTTGTTGCACTTTCTCTTTGGCAATAATATCCTTTGGTAGTACAGAACTTGAGTATTGCTGAAAATAGAGACATGTTGTCAAAGCTTTTCGTCTTGCACTCATCAGCACAATCTGCAAGAATACCAATGTAAGGTAAAACAACAATTTTTTACTGTATGAGAAGAAACAGCTGATTGGTTGGCAAGTGAACATTGATTGGTAGAGATGTTGCCATGGAGAATGCACCAGTTTACAGTGACTGGCAGTTAACTGCCAAGCTTTGTTTAAAATTTAAATCAGGCAGCTTGACTCTGATTGGTCAAGGCATTGCCCTGAGGAATGAACCAGCGAATGGCTGTCACTTATTTCTTTGCAGACAGAAAGAACATGTACAAACATGTACAATCAGCACTAAAGGCCTGCTTGGGTATAAAATTGAAACCCAACCCGACCCAGGCCCGAGTCCTTTAATTTTTTTTTGCACCTGACCTGACCCAAATATTGCAATAAATTTAATGATATCAAACATGTTATTGTGCTCTACCTTGTCCAAATGGTGGTACTAGTGATCCTGTTCAGCTGTTCCGGCAGCAGGCTATTCCTGCAGATGGAGTTGTGAGGAATCATGGGTTAGCCTGATCCCGTGAGTTCCCGGAAGCAGAACTATCCAGCCCGAACCAACCCGAGCCCGGCACATGTAGTCGGGTCTAGTCGGGTTTGGGTCGGGTAGCCAGGCTTTAATCAGCACTCACTGCTCATACAATATAAAGTTGTTGTTTTCCCTTACATTGGCAATATTGCGGATTGTCCTGATGAGTGCAAGACCAAAAACTTCGATAACATGTCTCTATTTTCAGCAATAATACCCTTCCCAAGGTAAGGGGACCAAAACTGCACACAGTCCTCCAGGTGCAGTCTAACCAAAGTTCTGCACAATTGAAGCAAGACTTTGCTACTCCTGTACTCAAATCCTTTTGCGATAAAGGCTGACATACCATTAGCCTTCCTAATTGGTTGCTGCACCGGCATGTTAGCTTTCAGTGACTTATTGATGAGGACACCCAGGTCTCTTTGTACATCTACACTTTCTAATCTCTTACCATTTAAAAAATACTCTGCACATCTGTTCCTCCTATCAAAGTGGATAACCTCACATTTTTCCACATTGTATTCCATCTGCCATGTTCTTGCCCACTCACGAAGTCTGTCCGAATCATAAGACATAAGAACATAAGAAATAGGAGCAGGGGTAGGCTATTCGGTTCCTCGAGTCTGCCCCGCCATTCAATAAGATCATGGCTGATCTGCCCCAGACCTCAGCTCCTCTTTCGTGCCAGCTCCTCATAGCCCTCAACTCCCCGATATTTCTATCTACCTCCACTTTAAATACTTTCAGTGATCTAGCCTCCACAACTCTCTGGGGTAGAGAATTCCAGACATTCACTACCCTCCGAGAGAAGAAATTCCTTCACATCTCAGTTTTAAATGAGTGTCCCCTTATTTTGCAACTATGACCCTAGTTTGAGATTCCCCACTAGTGGAAACATCTTCTCAACATCTGCCTTATCAAGCCCCCTCAGAATCTTGTACATTTCAATAAAATCACCCCTCATTCTTCTAAACTCCAATGAATAAAGGCCTAACCTGTTTAGCCATTCTTGATAAGTCATCCCCTTCATCCCAGGAATCAGCCTAGTGAATCTGTTTTGAACTGCCTCCAATGCCAGTATATCCTTTCTTAAATACGGGGACCAAAACTATACACAGTGCTCCAGGTGTGGCCTCACCAACACCCTGTACAGTTGCAGCAAGACTTCCCTATTTTTGAACTCCAACTCCCTCGCAATAAAAGCCAACATTCCATTTGCCTTCTTAATTACTTGCTGCACCTGCATGCTAACTTTTTGTGTTTCATGCACAAGAAAACCTAAATTCACTTGTAACAGCCCTTCAAAACACTCCCACAGGGGATGCTGAGACCAAGTGGGCCCACATCAGAGACGCCATCTATGAGTCAGCTTTGACCACCTATGGCAAACGTGCGAAGAGAAATGCAGACTGGTTTCAATCTCATAATGAAGAGCTGGAACCTGTCATAGCCGCTAAGCGCATTGCACTGTTGAATTACAAGAAAGCCCCCAGCGAGTTCACATCCGTAGCACTTAAAGCAGCCAGAAGCACTGCACAAAGAACAGCCAGGCGCTGCACAAACGACTACTGGCAACACCTATGCAGTCATATTCAGCTGGCCTCAGACACCGGAAACATCAGAGGAATGTATGATGGCATTAAGAGAGCTCTTGGGCCAACCATCAAGAAGATCGCCTCCCTCAAATCTAAATCAGGCTATATAATCACTGACCAACGCAAGCAAATGAACCGCTGGGTTGAGCACTACCTAGAACTGTACTCCAGGGAGAATATTGTCACTGAGACTGCCCTCAATGTAGCCCAGCCTTTACCAGTCATGGATGAGCTGGACGTACAGCCAACAAAATCGGAACTCAGTGATGCCATTGATTCTCTAGCCAGCGGAAAAGCCCCTGGGAAGGACAGCATTACCCCTGAAATAATCAAGAGTGCCAAGCCTGCTATACTCTCAGCACTACATGAACTGCTATGCCTGTGCTGGGACGAGGGAGCAGTACCTCAGGACATGCGCGATGCCAATATCATCACCCTCTATAAAAACAAAGGTGACCGCGGTGACTGCAACAACTACCGTGGAATCTCCCTGCTCAGCATAGTGGGGAAAGTCTTTGCTCGAGTCGTTCTAAACAGGCTCCAGAAGCTGGCCGAGCGCGTCTACCCTGAGGCACAGTGTGGCTTTCGTGCAGAGAGATCGACCGTTGATATGCTGTTCTCCCTTCGTCAGATACAGGAAAAATGCCGCGAACAACAGATGCCCCTCTACATTGCTTTCATTGATCTCACCAAAGCCTTTGACCTCGTCAGCAGACGTGGTCTCTTCAGACTACTAGAAAAGATTGGATGTCCATCAAAGCTACTAAGTATCATCACCTCATTCCATGACAATATGAAAGGCACAATTCAACATAGCGGCACCTCATCAGACCCCTTTCCTATCCTGAGTGGCGTGAAACAGGGCTGCGTTCTTGCACCCATACTTTTTGGGATTTTCTTCTCCCTGCTGCTTTCACATGCGTTCAAGTCTTCTGAAGAAGGAATTTTCCTCCACACAAGATCAGGGGGCAGGTTGTTCAACCTTGCCCGTCTAAGAGCGAAGTCCAAAGTATGGAAAGTCCTCATCAGGGAACTCCTCTATGCTGACGATGCTACTTTAACATCTCATACTGAAGAGTGCCTGCAGAGTCTCATCGACAGGTTTGCGGTGCCTGCAATGAATTTGGCCTAACCATCAGCCTCAAGAAAACGAACGTCATGGGGCAGGACGTCAGAAATGCTCCATCCATCAATATTGGCGACCACGCTCTGGAAGTGGTTCAAGAGTTCACCTACCTAGGCTCAACTATCACCAGTAACCTGTCTCTAGATGCAGAAATCAACAAGCGCATGGGAAAGGCTTCCACTGCTATGTCCAGACTGGCCAAGAGAGTGTGGGAAAATGGCGCACTGACACAGAACACAAAAGTCCGAGTGTATCAAGTCTGTGTCCTCAGTACCTTGCTCTATGGCAGCGAGGCCTGGACAACGTATGTCAGCCAAGAGCGACATCTCAATTCATTCCATCTGCGCTGCCTCCGGAGAATACTTGGCATCAGGTGGCAGGACCGTATCTCCAACACAGAAGTCCTCGAGACAGCCAACATCCCCAGCTTATACACACTACTGAGTCAGCGGCGCTTGAGATGGCTTGGCCATGTGAGCCGCATGGAAGATGGCAGGATCCCCAAAGACACATTGTACAGCGAGCTCGCCACTGGTATCAGACCCACCGGCCGTCCATGTCTCCGCTTTAAAGACGTCTGCAAATGCGACATGAAGTCCTGTGACATTGATCACAAGTCGTGGGAGTCAGTTGCCAGCGTTCGCCAGAGCTGGCGGGCAGCCATAAAGGCGGGGCTAAAGTGTGGTGAGTCGAAGAGACTTGGCAGTTGGCAGGAAAAAAGACAGAAGCGCAAGGGGAGAGCCAACTGTGTAATAGCCCCGACAAACACATTTTTCTGCAGCACCTGTGGAAGAGCCTGTCACTCTAGAATTGGCCTTTATAGCCACTCTAGGCGCTGCTCCACACACCACTGACCACCTCCAGGCACTTATCCATTGTCTCTTGAGATAAGGAGGCCAAAGAAGAAAAGAAGAAGAATCCATGCCAGTATATTACCTCCTATCCCATGTGCTTTAATTTTGCTGGTCAACCTCTTGCGAGGCACGTTATCAAAAGCCTTCTGAAAATCAACCCCTTTATCAATTCTGTTAGTAACATCCTCAAAAAAACTCCAACAGGTTTATCAAACATGATTTCCTATTCATAAATCCTTGTTGACTATGCCCAATCAGATCCTTATGATCCAAGTGTCCATTTATCACATCCTTTAGAATAGATTCTAACATTTTCCCTACTACGGAAGTAAGGCTAACAAGTCTGCAGTTCCCTGTTTTCTTTCTCCCTTCCTTCTGAAATAGTGGGGTGACATTGCTACCTTCCAATCTGCAGGAACTGTTCCAGAATCTATATAATTTTGGAAGATGATCACTAATAAACAAACAAAGAACAGTACAGCACAGGAACAGGTCATTCGGCCCTCCAAGTCAGCGCCGATCTTGATACCTGCCTAAACTAAAACCTTCTGCACTTCCGGGGTCCGTATCCCTCTATTCCCATCCTATTCATGTATTTGTCAAGATGCCTCTTAAATGTCGCTTTCGTGCCTGCTTCCACCACCTCCCCCGGCAGCAAGTTCCAGGCACTCACCACCCTCTGTGTAAAGAACTTGCCTCGCACATCCCCTCTAAACTTTGCCCCTCTCACCTTAAACCTATGCCCCCTAGTAACTGACTCTTCCACCCTGGGAAAAAGCTTCTGACTATCCACTCTGTCCACGCCGCTCATAACTTTGTAAACCTCTATCATGTCGCCCCTCCACCTCCGTCGTTCCAGTGAAAACAATCCGAGTTTATCCAACCTCTCCTCATAGCTAATGCCCTCCAGACCAGGCAACATCCTGGTAAACCTCTTCTGTACCCTCTCCAAAGCCTCCACGTCCTTCTGGTAGTGTGGCGACCAGAATTGCACGCAATATGCTAAGTGTGGCCGAACTAAAGTTCTGTACAGCTGCAGCATGACTTGCCAATTTCTATACTCTATGCCCCGACCAATGAAGGCAAGCATGCCGTATACCTTCTTGACTACCTTATCCACCTGCGTTGCCACTTTCAGTGACCTGTGGACCTGTACACCCAGATCTCTCTGCCTGTCAATACTCCTAAGGATTCTGCCATTTACTGTATACTTCCCACCTGCATTAGAACTTCCAAATGCATTACTTCACATTTGTCCGGATTAAACTCCATCTGCCATTTCTCCGCCCAAGTCTCCAACCGATCTATATCCTGCTGTATCCTCTGACAATCCTCATCACTGTCCACCAACTCCACCAACCTTTGTGTCGTCCGCAAACTTACTAATCAGACCAGCTACATTTTCCTCCAAATCATTTATATATACTACAAAGAGCAAAGGTCCCAGCACTGATCCCTGCGGAACACCACTAGTCACATCCCTCCATTCAGAAAAGCACCCTTCCACTGCTACCCTCGGTCTTCTATGACCGAGCCAGTTCTGTATCCATCTTGCCAGCTCCCCTCTGATCCCGTGTGACTTCACCTTTTGTACCAGTCTGCCATGAGGGACCTTGCCAAAGGCTTTACTGAAGTCCATATAGATAACATCCACTGCCCTTCCTTCATCAATCATCTTCATCACTTCCTCAAAAAACTCAATCGAATTAGTAAGACACGACCTCCCCTTCATAAAACCATGCTGCCTCTTGCTAATAAGTCCATTTGTTTCCAAATGGGAGTAAATCCTGTCCCGAAGAATCCTCTCTAATAATTTCCCTACCATTGACGTAAAGCTCACCGGCCTATAATTTCCTGGATTATCCTTGCTACCCTTCCTAAACAAAGGAACAACATTGGCTATTATCCAGTCCTCTGGGACCTCACCTGTAGCCAATGAGGATGCAAAGATTTCTGTCAAGGCCCCAGCAATTTCTTCCCTTGCCTCCCTCAGTATTCTGGGGTAGATCCCATCAGACCCTGGGGACTTATCTACCTTAATGCTTTGCAAGACACCCAACACTTCCTCCTTTTTGAAAATGAGATGACTGAGACTATCTGCACTCCCTTCCCTAGGCTCATCACCCACCAAGTCGTTCTCCTTGGTGAATACTGATGCATAGTACTCATTTAGTACCTCGCCCATTTCCTCTGGCTCCACACATAGATTCCCTTCTCTGTCCTTGAGTGGGCCAACCCTTTCCCTGGTTACCCTCTTGCTCTTTATATACGTATAAAAAGCCTTGGGATTTTCCTTAATCCTGTTTGCCAATGACTTCTCATAACCCCTTTTAGCACTCCTGACTCCTTGCTTAAGTTCCTTCCTACAGTCTTTATATTCCTCAAGGGATTCGTCTGTTCCTAGCCTTCCAGCCCTTACGAATGCTTCCTTTTTCTTTTTGACAAGGCTCACAATATCCCGTGTTATCCAAGGTTCCCGAAACTTGCCAAACTTATCCTTCTTCCTCACAGGAACATGCTGGTCCTGGATTCTAATCAACTGACATTTGAAAGACTCCCACATGTCAGATGTTGATTTACCCTCAAATAGCCACCCCCAATCTAAATTCTTCAGTTCCTGCCTAATATTGTTATAATTAGCCTTCCCCCAATTTAGCACCTTCACCCGAGAACTACTTTTATCCTTATCCACAAGTACCTTAAAACTTATGGGATTATGGTCACTGTTCCCGAAATGCTCCCCCACTGAAACTTCGACCACCTGGCCGGGCTCATTCCCCAATACCATGTCCAGTACGGCCCCATCCCTCGTTGGACTATCCACGTATTTTTTCAAGAAGCCCTCCTGGATGCTCCTTACAAATTCTGCCCCATCCAAGCCCCTAGCACTAAGCGAGTCCCAGTCAATATAGGGGAAGTTAAAATCACCCACCACTACAACCCTGTTACCTTTACATCTTTCCAAAATCTGTCTACATATCTGCTCCTCTACCTCCCGCTGGCTGTTGGGAGGACTGTAGTAAACCCCCAACATCGTGACTGCACCTTTCCTATTCCTGAGCTGCACCCATATTGCCTCGCTGCATGATCCCTCCGAGGTGTCCTCCCGCAGTACAGCTGTGATATTCTCCTTAACCAGTAATGCAACTCCCCCACCCCTTTTACATCCCCCTCTATCCCGCCTGAAGCTTCTAAATCCTGGAACATTTAGCTGCCAATCCTGTCCTTCCCTCAACCAAGTCTCTGTAATAGCAACAACATCATAGTTCCAACCATCCACTATCTCCATAGCTACCATAATGCATCCACTATCTCCATAGCTACCTCTTTCAACACTCTAGGATGTAGAATATCAAGTCCCGGCGACTGATCAACCTTCAGCCCCATTAATTTCTCCAATACAATCTTCTTACTAATATTAATTTCCTTCAATTCCTCATTCTCCCTAATTCTCCCTAGTCCCTTGGATCTCTAATTCTGGGAGATTTCTTGTATCTTCCTCAGTGAAGACAGACCCAAAGTAATCATTTAGTTTCTCTGCCATTTCTCTATTCGCCATCATAAATTCTCCTGACTCTGTTTGGAATGGACCCACATTTGTCTCAGCCAAACGTTTCTTTCTTCCATACCTATAGAAGCTTTTACAGTCTGTTTTTATGTTTTTTTGCCAGTTTACATTCATATTCTATTCTCCCTTTATCAATTTCTTGGTTCTCCTTTGCTGTATTCTAAAATCCTCCCAATTCTCAGGTTTAATACTATTTCTGGAAACTTTATAGGCCTTTTCTTTTAATCTTATACAACCCTTAACTTCCTTTGTTAGCCATGGTTGACTGCCTATTCTTTTTAGGTTTTTGTTCCTTGAAGGAATGCATAGTTGCTGTAAACTATGTAATAATTCTTTAAAGACTATCCATTGCCTATGTACTATCATAACTTTTAATGTATCTGCCCAATCCACCTCAGCCAATTTGCCCTTCATACCTTCATAATTTCCTTTGTTCAAATTAACACCCTGGCTTCAGATTGAACTACCTCACTTTCAAACATAATGTAAAATTCAATCATATTATGGTCACTCATCCCTAAAGGTTCTTTTACAACAATATTATTAATTAGCCCTTTCTCATTACATAATACTAGATCTAAAATAGCCTGTTCCCTCATTGGTTCCTCAACATACAGCTCTAGAACACCATCCCTAACACACTCCAGAAACTCCTCCTCCACAGCATTAGTTTAGTTTAGAGATACAGCACTGAAACAGGCCCTTCGGCCCACCGAGTCTGTGCCGACCATCAACCACCCATTTATACTAATCCTACACTAATTCCATATTCCTACCACATCCCACCTGTCCCTATGTTTCCCTACCACCTACCTATACTAGGGGCAATTTATATAATGGCCAATTTACCTATCAACCTGCAAGTCTTTTGGGAGGAAACCGGAGCACCCGGAGGAAACCCACGCAGACACAGGGAGAACTTGCAAACTCCACACAGGCAGTACCCAGAATTGAACCCGGGTCGCTGGAGCTGTGAGGCTGCGGTGCTAACCACTGCGCCACTGTGCCGCCCGATAGCCAAGTGCTCATTAGGTTTACCCAGTCTGTTTGCAGATTGAAATCACCCATGATTACTGTATTGCTCATGCTACATGCTTCTCTAATCTCCTGATTAATACCATGCTGTTTCTTAGCTCCACTCATGGCATTAAGAATGGTGGTGATCGATGGAGAGATCCTTTGCCTGTGGGTACTGATTCTGCAGGACAACATGTAAACGAGAAAACGGAGAGACCCAGAAAGGAATCTTGGGGTATTCCAAGGGTTGCAATGCAGAGGCAAAATAAGAAGCAAACGCAGGATATGCTTCCTATCGGTACCGGGTGAAAATGGTCCTTTGGAGGTGTTCTGCAGAGGAGAAGTATGTTGGACACACCTGTGACAGTTTTTTCATAACTGCTTTAAAAAGAGAAAAACGTAATACAAAGAAAAATGCAATAGTTTACAGATGGAAGGGAGGCTAACTTTGAAAGATAACTTATAGTTTAAACTTGATGAACTCAATACGTAGAATATTTCTGGTGCATCTTGCAATATTTTGACATTGCATGGTCGTCGTGCAGTGTTTTGGTCAAATCGCTCGCCGTATGGAGTTGGCGCTTGCGCAGATGAGCGGGGAGACGGAACCGGGAGCATTCAGCTTTAACTGGCAGTGAAGATGAAGTCGCGTTTCAGCACTATCGATATCCAAGCGATCGTCTCGGAGCTGCAGAGGTATCTGGGACTGACGCTTATCTCTACCCCGTATGGGCCTGGGTAGGATCAGCTCGGTGCTGGAGCTGCTCGTCTGAAAACCCCGCCAGGAGTTTTAGAAACATTTTCGGGTTCCGGGGCCCGCGCATCTAACTGTTAATGGCTTGTATTTATATAACTTCATAAAACATCCTAAAGCGCCAGGGGTGCGAGAGAGGCTTGTAACCCCCGTCCGCCCCAATCTCTGGTTTCGGGATGGAGGTTTTAGCCCGATCCCTTTGAGGAGTGTTTCAGAAGTCCCCTCGTCAATATTGGGGCCTCTGCCCAGTTTTGGAACTTTTTTTGGAGTTTTTTTTGATTCGTTCATAGGATGTGAGCGTTGCTGAAAAGCCAGCATTCATTGTCTAATACCCTTGAGAAGGTGGTGCTGAGCTGCCTTCCTGAACTGCTGCAGTCCATGTGGTGGTGTAAGTACACCACAGCTGTTAGGGAGGAAGTTCCAGGCATTTGACCCAGCGACAGTGAAGAAACGGTGATGTAGTTCCAAGTCTGGATGGTGCGTGGAGGTGGTTGTGTTCCCATGCATCCGCTGCCCTTGTTCTTCTGGGTGGTGGAGGTCGTGGGTTTACAAGGAGCCTTGGCAAGTTGCTGCAATGCATCTTGTAGATGGTGCACACTGCTGCCATTGTTTGCTGATGGTGGAGGGAGTGAATGTTTAAAATGGGGATAGGGTGCCGATCAAGCGGACTGTTTTGCCATGATGATGTCGCGCATCCTGAGTGTTGTTGGAGCGGCAAGTGGGGAGCATTCCATCACACTTCTGACTTGCGAACAGCCTTCGGGAAGTCGCGAGATGAGTCACTCGCTGCAGAATTCCCAGCCTCTAATCTGCTTTTGTAGCCACAGTATTTATATGGCTGGTCCAGTTAAGTTTCTGGTCAATGGTAACCCCCAGGACGTGAAAGTTACTTGCCGCTTATTGGTTGGCATCCTTCCATCTACGAAAGATGATGGACATGATACAAATTATCCATTTTGGTGAAGTGTCTTCTCTTGGTGCACCTTTGCTGATGGCTGTGAAGGCCAATCCTTGAGAGGCAGGTTCTGCCAACAAGTGCTGCACGTGAAGCTGCCAAGTGATGCTGTGAGTTGTTTTTGGCGTTGGCGCCTGTTGCCAAGCTCCTGCAGCAATGGATCATCATGGTCATGCACACCAGTCCTCAGGATGTGTTTCCATTTCCCTCTTTTGCCAGCTAGTGACTCCCAGGTATGATAGTTGACATTTAGGACCTTCATGTCACGCTTGCAAGCATCCTTGGAGCAGAGCTTTGGGCACGCTACTGGTTGTCTGGCCCAAGCTATCTCACCATACAGAAGGTAATCGGGTATGCAACCATCTTTCATCCTGCGGACGTGTTCAGCCACCTCTGTTTGATTAGTGCCAACACACTTGGGAGCTCTGCCTTTGAAAGGACTGCCAGGATATACCCATAATGTGCCGCAAACAGCAAAGATGGAGATTATTGAGCTTCTTTTCCTGTTCGCTGTAAGTCGTCCATGTTCTACAGCCGTACAGCAAGGTGCTGAGAACACACGCCTTGTAAACCATCAGCTTAGTCCTAAGGGTCAGCTTGGTGTTATCCCATGCGCGTATCACAAGTCAGCCAAAGGTTGTAGCTGCTTTCCCCATGCGTGTATCGAGCTTTGCATCAAGGGACAGATTGTCTGTCACCATGGACCCAAGGTAGCAGAATTTGCTAACCAATTCCAGTGGGGCGTTATTTAGTGATCGGGGTGGAGATGCAACACCTTGTTCCATGACCACGGTTTTCTTGATGCTTATAGTCAAGGAGAACACTTTACAGGCATGGGAGAGACAGTCCATGAGTCTTTGTAGCTGAGTTTCCATGTGAATGACTAGTGCAGAATCATCAGCGTAGAGGAGTTCTCTGATCAGGGCGTGATTTATTTTTGTCTTCGTTTTCAGCCTCGATTAGATTGTAGAGCGTGCCATCTGACCTATTGTGCAAGTAGATTCCTTTCATATCTACAGGGAAGGCAATGGATAGGAGCATGGAGAAGAAGATGACAAACAGAGTGGGGGCTAGGACACAACACTGTTTCACTCCATTCTTCACTCCGAAACTGTCAGGAAGTGGAGCCATCAAACTGTACAGTGCGGTGCATGCTGTCATGGAAAGAACGGATGAAACTTAAAAGCTTCGGTGGACGGCCAATGTTTCCCAAAATCTTGTAGATCCCTGCTCTGCTGATGGTGTTGAATGCCTTACTGAGATCTGCGAAAGTAAGGTAAAGGGGTATACGCTGTTCCCTACACTTCTCTTGTGGCCCCTTATCAGCCTAAGCCTAAATGTTGTCCATGTCTTGTTGCATGCAGGCATGGACTGCTTTAATATCTGAGATGTTGTGAATGATACTGAACACTGTTCATTCGTCAGTAAACTTCCCCATTTCTGACCCTATGATTGAGGAAAGGTCATTGATGAAGCAGCTGAAGATGGACACCACCCTTCTAATGTGGCTGAGATGATTGGTCTCCAACAACCACAACCATCTCCCTTTGTGCTAGGTATGACTCCAATCAGTATTTAGAGATACAGCACTGAAACAGGCCCTTTGGCCCACCGAGTCTGTGCCGACCAACAGCCACCCATTTATACTAATCCTACATTAATCCCATATTCCCTACCACATCCCCACCATTCTCCTACCACCTACCTTCACTAGGGGAAATTTACCATGGCCAATTTACCTATCAATCTGCAAGTCTTTGGCTGTGGGAGGAAACCGGAGCACCCGGCAGAAACCCACGCGGTCACAGGGAGAACTTGCAAACTCCACACAGGCAATACCCAGAACTGAACCCGGGTCGCTGGAGCTGTGAGGCTGTGGTGCTAACCACTGCACCACCTCTTGATTTCAGTTTATTTCAGTTCTGCCAGGGCTCCTTGATGCAGCACTGGGTCAAATGTTACCTTGATGTCAAGGGCTTTCATTCTCACCTCACCTCTTGAAATCAGCTCTTTTGTCCATGTTTGGACCAAGGCTCTAATAAGGTGTAGAACCGAATGCCCCTGGTGGGACCTGAATTGAGCATTAGTGAGCAGGTTATTGCTCTGCAAGTGCTGCTTGATTGCACTGTTGACAACACCTTCCATTACTTTGCTGATGATTGAGAGTAGTCTGAGCTTTGATCTGATCCATTGGTTGTGACATCGCTTAACTGTCTGTAGCATGCTGCATCCGCTGTTTAGCATGTATGTAGTCCTATGTTGTACCTTCACCAGGTTGACACCTCATTTTTAGGTTTGCCTGGTGCTGCTCCTGGCATGCACTCCTCATTGAACCAGGGTTAATCTCCTGGCTTGTTGGTAATGGTAGAGTGAGGGATATGCTCGGTCATGAGGTTACAGATTGTGGTTGAATAGAATTCTGCTGCTGCTGATGGTACAGCTACAACCCTGGCACCTTCCTGACAATGTGGAAAATTGCCCAGATATGTCCTGTTCATAAAAAGCAGGACAAATCCAATCTGGCCAATTACTGCCCCATCAATCAGCAAAGTGATGGATGGTGTCGTCAACAGTGCTATCAAGCAGCACTTACACAGCAATAACCTGCTCGCCAATGCTCACTTTGGGTTCCACCAGGGCCACTCAGCTCCAAACCTCATTACAGCCTTGGTCCAAACATGGACAAAAGAGCTGACTTCAAGAGGTGAGGTGAGAATGACCGCCCTTGAAATCAAGGGAGCATTTGACTGAGTGCGGCATCAAGAAGCCCTAGCAAAATTGAATTCCATGGGAATCAGGGAAAACTCTCCACTGGTTAGAGTCATACCTAGTACAAAGGAAGATGGTTGTGGTTTTTTGGAGACCAAACATCTAAGCCCCAGGACATCGTTGCGGGAGTTCGTCAGGATAGTGTCCTAGGTCCAACCATCTTCAGCTGCTTCGTCAATGACCTTCCTTCCATCATAAGTCAGAAGTGGGGATGTTTGCTGATGATTGCACAATGTTCAGTAACATTTGTTACTACTCAGATACAGAAGCAGTCCGTGTCCACATGCAGCAAGACATGGACAACATTCAGGTTTGGGCTGATAAGTGGCAAGTAATATTTATGCCACACAAGTGCCAGGCAATGACCATCTCCAACAAAAGAGAATCTAACAATCTCCCTTTGGCATTCAAGGGTGTGTCCATTGCTGAATTCCCCCATCAACAACATCCTGGGGGTTACCATTGACCAAACTTAACTGGACCAGCCATATAAATATCTGTGGCTATAAAAGTAGGTCATAGGTGGGAATTCTGCAGTGAGTAACTCATCTCCTGACTCCCCAAAGATTGTCCGCAAGGCACAAGTCAGGAATGTGATGGAATACTCCCCTCTTGCCTGGATGAGTGCAGCTCCAACAACATTGGAAGCTCAACACCATCCAGGACAAAGCAGCCCTCTTAATCGGCACCCCATCCACTACCTTAAATATTCACTCCCTCCACCACCAGCACACAGTGGCAGTAGTGTGTACCATATACAAGACGCACTGCAGTAACCCGCCAAGCCTGCTTCAACAGCACCTTCCAAACCTGCGATTACCATCTAGAAGGACACGAGCAGCAGACGCATGGAAACACCACCACCTGCAACTTCCTCTCCAAGTCACACATCATCTTGACCTAGGTCTGTATCACCATTGCTTCACTGTCACCGGGTCAAAAACCTGGAACTCCCTTCCTAACAGCACTGTGGGTGTACCTACACCGAATGGATTGCAGCAGTTCAAGAAGGTGGCTCACCACCACCTTCTCAAGGGCAATTAGGGATGGATAACAAATGCTGGCCTTGTCAGTGATGCTTACATCCCATGAAAAATTTAATTAAAATTCTGCGACAGATTGATGAGGACGAGGTCAGGTAGGTTTTTCCCTTTTGTTGGTTCTCTCACCGCTGGCCATTGGCCCAGTCTGGCTGATATGTCCTTCAGGACGGGGCCAACTTGGTCAGTGGTGGTGCTACCAAGCCTTTCTTGGTGATGGACATTGACATCCCCTACCCAGAGTCCATTTTGCGCCCTTGCTACCCTCCATATTTCTTCCAAGTGGTGTTCAACATCGAAGAGTACTGATTGATCAGCTGAGGGAGGGTGATAGATGGTAATCAGCAGGAAGTTTCCTTGCCCATGTTTGACCTAACCCCATGAGACTTCATGTGGTCCGGAGTCAATGTTGATGACTCCCAGGGGCACTCGCTCCTGACTGCATACCACTGTGCTGCCAGCTCTGGTGGGACAGGACATACCCAGGGATGGTGATGGAGGAGTCTGGGACTTTGTAAGTTATGATTTGTTGAGTATGACTGGGAAATACATCCGAATCTATAGTGAGGAAGTTGCAGGATTTTGAATCCGTGACAGTGAAGGAACGGCAAGGGGTGAAAGTTTAAGGCGGTGGATTAGATAAGGAGATTACAGAAAAAATGAGAGCGAGGTCATGGAGACTTCAGTTATGAGGATAGATGGGCAAAGCTGGGGCTGTTCTCTTTTGAGAGGAGATCGAGGTGTTCAAAATCATGAGAGGTCTGGAAAGAGTAGATAGGGAGAAACTGTTCCCATTGGCAGAAAGATCAAGAACCAGGGAACAGTGATTTTAAGGTGATTGGCAAAAGAAGTAATGACAACATGAGGAAAAACATTTTTTTATGCAGCAAGAGCTTAGGATCTGGAATGTACTGCCTGAGAGTGTGGTGGTGGCAGATTCAATTGTTGCTTCCAAAAGGGAATTAGAATATTATCTGAAGAGAAAAAAATTTGCGGGGCTACAGGGAAAAGGCAAGGGAGTGGACTTAGCTGGGTAGCTCTTGCAGAGAGCTGACATGGACATGATGGGCCAAATGGCCACCTATTGTGCTGTAACTATTCTATGAAAATAAACACTGATTTTATGGTGATTATGTAAAAGTTTTTTTTGTTCACATTATTTGTCTTTATTTAAAATAATAAATTTTTGTTTCACTTAGCTTACTAGGGATGAGGGTAAACAATGTGTATGATGTGGACAACAAAACGTATCTCATTCGACTTCAGAAGTAAGTTTGGCTGTGTTACTTGTGTTTTGTTGCATCTGTCAAGTACTGTTTACAGTTAACAGAATTATGTATATTTAATGAGAATGGGTATTTGAATCAAGTTTGTTTTTTGTCAGAACAATTATTTATTGTACATCCTTCATATTTTCTAAAATGAATAGGTGGTGAGTCCATCTGAATCTAATCAAATTTGTTATTTATTTGGATTGGCTAATTTATTCAGTGCAAATAAAGTGCATCTTTCAGAAACAATGGGCACAGGACCAAGCTCATTTTCAAACACGTGTATTTGGTATCCCATGTAAACTGTCTTGAATACTTCAACATCCCTTGAATTTATACTTTCTTGCATTTAAATTCTTGTGGCTAAATACCTTCTTAAAAGCTTAATTTCCTCCCCCACCCCCACCTTCTAATTTTTGCCTTTGCAGTCTAATTGATGACATGCACTCTCCTGCAGCAGAGTGTGTGTTTGTGCAGCAGCAATGAGGTACAATTCAAGTAGGGATAACTCAGAGGTTTCAGTTCCATTCTGTCTGGTAGAATGGATTGTTTTTGCATAGTACTCCAGTCAATATCTAGAAGACTATCAACTATTGTACTTAACTACTGTTGCTGGTGGTGAAACTTGTTTCGATACTTTTGCTTTTGTATTGATTTGAAACAATTCTGAACACAAAAGTTATTTGATTCTCCTCCACTTTGGAACAGTGCATTTATTTTGTTATTTGTAAAATGTGCTTCCTATTCATCCAGATAGAAAGCAATATAATTTTAAATACAGCTATTGCCTTTCCACAAAAAAAATCAGTTACTCCTTAACGTCAAGATTTAAAGATAAAGCTCATTTGCTAGAAGTACAGTTTTGAAATAATTTAATATTTGGTTTTAAGACCAGCTAGAGTTTTTAATTCAAATTCGATGTCGCACCAATAATTATAATTAGAAGCATCAAGAATGATTTACTGTTAACATATTACTGCTTTCTTACATTATATTTAACTTGTTTGTTTCCATTCTACTTGTTCTTTCCATTTCCAACAGGCCAGAATCAAAAGCTGTTCTTTTAGTTGAATCTGGTATCCGGATTCACACAACAGAGTTTGAGTGGCCAAAGAATATGATGCCATCCGGCTTTGCAATGAAGGTACTAAATGATTGCTACCCAATAGTATCCATGATAATCTTGGAATCGTTCTATAGTTTTAACAAATTTGCAGTAACTTTTTTATGCAGCGATTGGTTAGGATCTGGAATGCACTGCCTGTGAGTGTGGTGGGGGAAGATTCAATTATGGCCTTCAAAAGGGAATTGAATAAGCATGAAGAAAAAAAATTTACAGGGCGATGGAGGAAGGGTGGGGGAGTGAGACTAGCTGAGATGCTCTTTCAGAGAGCCATCATGGACATGACGGGCTGAATGGTCTCCTGTGCTTTAACCATTCTATGATTCTATGCTGTTTTAAAATATCGTTTTGTACATTACTACATTAACAATGTGTTGGGCGCCTATATCCTTAAATATGTGATAGACTTACACAGGGTATTTTCAAGGGAATTTTCCCTGCAGTAGCATTTACCAATGCAGTAATTTCGGGTATAAATAATTGTTAAGTAACATTTTGAGCTGATTTTTTTGAATACCATGAGGTATTTCTGTTTGCATTAATTTTGTGGATGTAAGGTTTAAAGTTATCAAATCAATGGAAGCAGGAAAAGTATAGTATCAGAACCAGTTAAAAGATTTAATTTTACTGCTGTTAAAGGGTAGATAATTGTTCTGGGGGGACTTAGAAACTACTTTTAAATGTCAGAATAATTTGTCCTTTATGAATTCTATTGTTCCCATTGGCGGAAGGGTTGAGAACCAGAGGACACCAAATTAAGGTGAATAGCAAAAGTACCAACAGAGATATGAGGAAAAACCTTTTTATGCAGCAATTGGTTAGCATCTGGAATGCATTGCCTACGAGTGTGGTGGAGGAAGATTCAATTATGGCTTTCAAAAGGGAATTGGATAAGCACAAAGAAAAAAAATTTACAGGGCGATGGAAGAAGGGTGGGGGAGTGAAACTCGTTGAGTTTCTCTTGCAGAGAGCCATCATGGACATGACGGACTGAATGGTCTCCTGTGCTGTAACCATTCTATGTTGTTTTAAAATATGGTTTTGTATATTACTCCCTGACATGCTTAAAAAAGTTCTACCTCAGTTATTTTGTTTATTTTGAAATTATGTTAAGATGCAGCAGATTTTCCTGCTTCCTTGAGTCTTGATTCAATCACAAAATAAGAATCCTTTCCCTAGTTACTAGGATGTTTGATTACAGCAAATTTCTACTAAAACTGATGGGACTTTTCTTTTGGTTGCAGTGCCGTAAACATCTAAAGTCACGAAGATTGGTCTACATCAAGCAACTTGGTGTTGATAGGATTGTAGATTTTCAGTTTGGCTCTGATCAAGCAGCCTACCACTTGATTGTTGAACTGTACGACCGAGTAAGTTGCAATAAAAATTAATTATTCTTTGAAAAATAATTGTTATGACCAGGTGAGAAAGGGGTCTAGGGGTTCCCTCTCGGCCTTTGCCTGGTTTGACCGTAACAGGGTTTAATTTTAAACACAGTGTTTTTAGCTCCCCCTCAGTGAATCCTTGCTCATTGCTCTCCAATTGTAAGGCAAAGAAATCAACCAGACAAGTTTTCTTAGATTTAAACAAGAAAGGTGGAAGTTTATTAACCTTAAACTCTACTTCAGTTGACGACTATGAATACGCGACGCGACCACACTAGCATGCATACGCGATAAACACACTCGCTGATAGAGACAGAAAAGTAGAAAGGGAAAAGGCAATAGCTGGGATTTATTTACTGTCCTTTGAGTTCAATATAGAGTGTTTGATTGCAGGTCAGGCCATTTCGTTGGGGCCCAGTGCATGCTTTAAAACTTGTTTCAATGTAGGAGTCTTTTCTCTGTTGAGGTTTAAGTGACTTCAGTGGATCCGGAGAGTCGAGAGAGAGAGCTAGCCAGGAGAGAGGCTCTCTTCTTCCAAATTTAGTTGCAATCTCACCCAAACTGCCCTGTGAGCAGTTCAAAACCGAAAACCTGGGCCAGCAGGTTAGTCATGTGACTAGCTGTTTTAACAAACACTTGCCTTTGTGGATTCTCCATCTTAGCAGACTGAAATGCTGGCTTTCTTACACATTCAATGTCTGGTGATCAAAATCCATTTGGGTTAATTGGATCAGGGAGCTATTCTATTGTCTCCAGGCATTGCCTCTTAGTATGCAAATGTTTTCCAGCCACTGCTGATCTCTTCAAACAAGTCATCTCTTCCTTTCAGCAACAGTTTAAAATGCATGTTCATATGACAAAATTAATATGCCTCATTCTTGGCAGGTGGGGTCTTCATGACACAATATAGTCAAATATACTTGATAGGTTCATTGTTGTAAGTAATTGACAACATTAAAAGTATTTTCTGCATGTAAGCTGAAACCTATCTTGGGCATTCTTCATTATTTTGTCTTCCATGTATCTTGGGATAAGCCTCAGGTCTCTAAACAGTAGTGCAATTGCCAATGGTTGTCCAGTAGGACCAATTAGCAATTTATTCTGCACTAGATTGAACTAGTTGGAATATTTGTCATAGCTCCTATTTTAATCTATGAATTGCAGTAGGTGCGTTCTTGAAAAGTGCCATGATAAGAAATGAGGATAGAGATATTACATGTAACAATTATTCAATTTTTAAAATAAAAATGATTAATGCAAGAAAATTTCACTTACCTTAGATGGCAGTGGTGGTGGTTGCTTGTTGTTTTGGTGGATGGGGTAGAGAGGCGTGTGGTGGTGTTATTGGGGCGTCAAAGGCATAGGGTCATCAGGATCATCAACTAAAGATGATCATAGAATCATAGAAAGGTTACGGCACAGAAAAAGGATGCTTGGCCCATCGGATCTGTGCCAGCCGAAAAACGTTCCACCCATTCTAATCCCACCTTCCAGCATTTGGTCCATAGCCCTGCAGATTACGGCACTTGAGGTGTATATCCAGACTTCTTTTGAATGAGTTGAGGGTTTCTGCCTCAACTACCTTTCAGGCAGTGAGTTCCAGACCCCCACCATCCTCTGGGTGAAAAAACTTTTCCTCATCTTCCCTCCGATCCTTCTACCAATCACTTTAAATCTATGCCCCTAGCCAATGACTGCTCTGCTAAGGTAAGTAGGCCGTTCACATCAACTGTATCCATGGCCCTCACAATTTTGTACATCTCAATCAAATCACCCCTTGCCCTTCTTTGTTCCAAGGAGAACAACCTAGGCCTATCCAATCTTTTCTCATAGCTGCATTTTTCCAGTCCCGGCAGCATCCTCGTAAATCTCTTCTGTACCCTCTCTAGTGCAGTTACAACCTTTCTGTAATGAGGTGACCAGAACTGTACACAGTACTCAAGTTGTGGCCTAACCAATGATTTATACAGTTCCAGCATAATCTCCCTGCTCTTGTATTCTATACCTCGGCCAATAAGGGAAAGGATTCCATATGCCTTATTAACCATCTTATTGACCTGTCCTGCTACCTTCAAGGATCTGTGGGTCGGTTCTGGGAACTGCCTATGTGGAGTTTGCAAGTTCTCCCTGTGACCGCGTGCGTTTCCGCCAGGTGCTCCGGTTTCCTCCCACAGCCAAAGACTTGCAGGTTCATAAGTAAATTGGTCATTGTAAATTGCCCCTAGTGTAGGTAGGTGGTAGGAGAATGGTGGGGATGTGGTAGAGACTATAGGATTAATGTAGGATTAGTATAAATGGGTGGTTGTTGGTCGGCACAGACTCAGTGGGCCGAAGGGCCAGTTTCAGTGCTGTATCTCTCTGACTGTATGACATTTACTCTAGGTCCCTCACTTCCTCTACACCTCTCAGTATTTTCCCATTAATCTTGTATTCCTTTGCCTTGTTTGACCTCCCCAAATGCATCACCTCACACTTCTCCAGGTTGAATTCCATTTGCCTCCTTTCTGCCCATCTGACCAAACCATCAATATCTTCCTGCAGCCTACAGATATCCTCCTCGCTATCTCCCACACGGCCAATCTTTGTGTCGTCTGCAGACTTCTTGATCATGCCCCCCACATTTACGTCCAAATCGTTAATATATACCACAAAAAGCAGGGGACCCAGTACTGAGCCCTGCGGAACGCCACTGGAAACAGCCCCCCCAGTCGCAAAAACACCTGTCAACAATTAACCTCTGTTTCCTGCCACTGCACCAATTTTACATCCACCTTGCTGCATTTCCCTGGATCCCATGGGATTGTATTTTTTAACCAGTCTGCCATGTGGAACTTTGTCAAAAGCCTTGCTAAAATCCATGTGGACCACATCAACTGCACTACCCTCACTTATCTTCCTTGTTACATCAAAAAATTAGATCAAATTGGTCAAACAAGATCTTCCCATAACAAATCCATGCTGACTGTCCTTGATTAATCTGTGCCTTTCTAAGTGACAGTTTATCCTGTCTCTCAGAATAGATTGCAATAATTTGCCCACTACTGAGATTAGACTGACTGGCCTGTAATTATTAGGCCTATCCTTCGCTCCCTTTTTAATCAGAGGTACAACGCTGGCAGTCCTCCAATCCTCCGGCACCACACCTGTATCCAGTGAGAACTGGGAAATAATGGTCGGGACTTCCGCTATTTCCTTTCTTGCTTCTTTTAACATTTCATCCGTCCCTGGTGATTTATCAACTTTCAAGGATGCTCATCCCATTAATACGTCGTCTCTCCCTATGTTGATCACTTCCAATACTTCACACCCCTCTTCCTTAACTATAATATCTGTATCGTCCCCCTCTTTTGTGAAGACAGATGCAAAGTATTCATTAAGAACAATACCAACATCTTCCGTCCCTGTACAATGGTTACCTTTTTGGTCTTTTCTGAGCCCTACTCTTTCCTTAGTTATCCTCTTACTATTAATTGATTGATAAAACATCTTTGGGTTCACTTGATTTTGCTTGCCAATATTCTTTCATGCCCTCTCTTAGCTTTCCTAATTTCCTTCTTGATAGCATTAGATCCAAGGAAGAGAGATCGCATTAGATCCAAGGAAGAGGCATATAAATTTGCCAGAAAAAACAACAGACCTGAGGATTGGGAGCAGTTTAGAGTTCAGCAAAGGAGGACCAACGGATTGATTAAGAAGGGGAAAATAGAGTACGAGAGCAAGCTTGCGGGGAACATAAAAGCTGACTGTAAAAGTCTCTATAGGTATGTGAAGAGAAAAAGATTGGTGAAGACAAATGTCTTACAGTCAGAAATAGGGGAATTTATTATGGGGAGCAAAGAAATGGCTGACCAACTAAATGCATAATTTGATTTTGTCTTCACAAAGGAGGACACAAATATCATACCAGAAATGTTGGGGAACACAGGGCTTAGTGAGAGAGAGGAACTGAAGGAAATCAGTGTTAGTAGAGAAATAGTGTTGGGGAAATTGATGGGATTGAAGGCCGATAAATCCCCAGGGTCTGATGGTATGCATCCCAGAGTACTTACGGAAGTGGCCCGAGAAATAGTGGATGTATTGGTGGTCATCTTCCAAGATTCTATAGACTCTGGAACAGTTCCTATAGATTGGAGGGTAGCTAATGTAACCCCACTATTTAAAAAGGGAGGTAGAGAGAAAGCAGGGAATTATAGACCAGTCAGCCTGACGTCGGTAGTGGGGAAAATTCTAGAGTCCGTTATCAAAGATTTTATAGCAGAGCACTTAGAGAACAGTGGTAGAACCGGGCAGAGTCAGCGTGGATTTACGAAAGGGAAATCATGCTTGACAAATTTACTAGAATCCTTCGAGGATGTAACTAGTAGAGTTGATGAGGGGGAGCCAGTGGATATGGTTTATTTGGACTTTCAGAAGGCTTTCGCCAAAGTCCTACATAAGAGATTAGCGTGTAAAATTAAAGCGCGTGGGATTGGGGGTAGTGTATTGCGATGGATAGAAAATTGATTGGCAGACAGGAAACAAAGAGTAGGGATAAATGGGGCTTTTTCCGAATGGCAGGCGTTGACTAGTGGGGTACCGCAGGGATCGGTGCTAGGACCCCAGCTATTCACAATATATATTAATGATTTAGATGAGGGAACTAAATGTGAAATCTCCAAATTTGCAGATGACACAAAACTGGGTGGGAGGGTGAGTTGTGAGGAGGATGCAGAGAGGCTTCGCGGTGATTTGGACAAGTTGAGTAAGTGGGCTAATGCATGGCAGATGCCGAATAATGTGGATAAATGTGAGGTTATCCACTTTGGTAGCACAAACAGGCAGATTATTATCTGAACGGCTATAAACTGAGAGAGGGCAATATGCAGCGAGACCTGGGTGTTCTCGTACACCAGTCGCTGAAGGTAAGCATGCAGGTGCAACAGGTGGTAAAAAAGACAAATGGTATGTTGGCCTTCATAGCGAGAGGATTAGCGTACAGGAGCAGGGATGTCTTGCTGCAATTATACAGGGCCTTGATGAGGCCACACCTGGAATATTGTGTGCAGTTTTGGTCTCCTTATCTGAGGAAGGATGTTCTTGCTATAGAGGAGTGCAGCGAAGGTTTACCAGACTGATTCCTGGGATGACGGGACTGATGTATGAGGAGAGATTGAGTCGGTTAGGATTATATTGGCTGGAGTTCAGAAGAGTGAGGGGGGGATCTCATAGAAACCTATAAAATTCTAACAGGACTTGACTGGGTAGATGCAGGAAGGATGTTCTCAATGGTGGGGGAGCCCAGAACCAGGGGTCATAGTCTAAGGATACGGGATAAACCTTTCAGGACTGAGATGAGAAATATTCTTCACCCAGAGAGTGGTGAGCCTGCAGAATTCGCTACCGCAGAAAGCAGTTGAGGCCAAAACATTGTATATTTTCAAGAAGGAGTTAGATATATCTCTTGGGTCTAAAGGGATCAAAGGGTATTGGGCGAAAGCAGGAACAGGTTACTGAGTTGGATGATCAGCCATGATCATAATGAAGGGCAGAGCAGGCTCGAAGGGCCGAATGGCCTACTCCTGCTCCTATTTTCCATGTTTCACCCTTCCACTTTCTATACTCCTCTCAGCTTTCTGTAGTGTTGAGTTCCCTGCGTGGGGCATAAGCTTTCCTTTTCTGCCTTATCTTACCCTGTAAGCTCCTTGACATCCATGAGACTCTAGATTTGGCCGCCCCACCCTTTTTCTTTGTGGGAACATGTCTACTCTGAACCCTTTGAATCTCCTCTTTGAATACCTCCCACTTGATTTACCTTCAAGTAGCTGTTTCCAGTCCACTTTCGCTAAATTACACCTTAGTTCAGTAAAATTGGCCATGCCCCATTGAAAACTTTAACTGTTCTGTTTTGTCCTTTTCCATAATTATGTTAAAACTAACTGAATTATGATCACTACCACCAAAATGCTCTCCCACTGCCACGCCTTCCACCTGCCCATCTTCATTTCCTAAAACTTAGTCTAAAACTGCACCCTCTCTTGTTGGACTTGCTACATACTGGCCAAAAAAGTTCTCCTGAATGCACTTCAAGAATTCTGCTCTCTCAATTCCGTTCACAGTAAAACTATCCCAGTTAATATTGGGGTAGTTAAAATCCCCTACTATTACTGCCCTATTGTTCTTGCACTTCTCAGAGATTTGCCTACATATCTGCTCTTCTATCTTCCTCTGACTGTTTGGGGGCCTATACTACACTCCCAGCAGTGCGATTGCCCCTTTTTTGTTCCTTAGCTCAATCCATATGGCCTCATTTGATGAACCTTCCAACATAACCCTTCTCACAGCTGCAATAGTTTCTTAGACCAAAGTTGCCCCTCCTTCCTTATCCCCTTCCCTATCACGCCTGAAAACCTTGTAAACAGGAATATTGAGCTGCCATTCCTGCCCCCCCTCAAGGTATGTTTCTGTAATAGCTATGATATCATACTGTCAAGTGTCTATCATGTGCCCCCAGCTCATCTGCTCTATTTGCTATATTCCTTGCATTGAAATAGATACCCTTGAGCACTGCCAAACTCTTTTGATGTTCTAACCTTTGTTTCCTCTGTCTTCCAGACTCCTCCATTAATTTTCTGCCTTCCATTTTCATTTATGATTTTGTCCCAACTGAGTCTACTCTCAGGTTCCCATCCCCCTGCCAAACTAGTTTAAACCCATCCCAACTGCACTTGCAAAACATCCTGCGAGGAATTCAGTCCTGGCTTTGTTCAGGTCCAACCCGTCCGGCCTGTACAGGCCCCATTTCCCCAGAGCCAGTCCCAATAATCTAAAGCTCTCCCTCCTGCACCATCTTTCCAGCCACGCATTCATCTGTCTTATCCTTCTATTCCTGTACTCACTGGCGCTGGCACTCTGAGTAATCCAGCGATTACTACTTTTGAGGTCCTGCTTGCTAATTTCTTACCTAGCTCCCTAAATTCTAACTTCAGGACCATAATCCCTCTTTCTACCTGTGTCGTTGGTTCCAATGTGGACCACAACTACTGGCTATTCACCCTTCCCCTTCAGGATGCTCTGCAGCCTGACATCCTTGACCCTGGCACCAGGGAGGCTACACACCATCCTAGATTAACATCTGCGGCCACAGAAACACCTGTCTGTTTCCCTGACCAATGAATCACCTATCACTATGGCTCTTCCAGTCTTCCCTGTACTCCCCTGTGCAGCTGAGCCACCCGTGGTGCCATGGACATGGCTCTGGCTGCTCACCCCTGTTGAACCATCACTCTCATCAGCATTCAGAACTGAATACCTGTTGGATAGTGAGATTCAATCAAGGGTCTCCTGCATGTTTCTTTTTGACTGCCTGGCGGTCATCCAGTCCCTCTCTTCCTGCATAATCTTGAACTGTTGGGTGACCACATTTATAAAAGTGCTAGCCATGTAGCTCTCATCCTCATTAATGCACCGCAGTGTCGCCAGCTGCCGCTCAAGTTCCAAAACCTGGAGCTCAAGCTGCTTCAATTGCTGATAGTTCCTGCACAACTGGTTATCCAGGATACGGAAAGCATCCTGGAGCTCCAACATAGCACAGGAGGTACACTCTCGAGGTTGAAGCAACCCTCCCATACCTTCCTTTGTTGGGTGACCCTTTGCTACCGCTAAAAATAAATGTTACCAATACTAAAACATCTTAGAACAATTAATAAAACCTTACTGGTACTGATAAATTCTACTACTAATCAATACGGTTCACTAGTTAAAATAAACCTTACTCAAAAAAAAAGACTCACCAGCTACTCCTTTGTTCCTTATTATTAATACTTAATTTTTTTCTCGTTTTTAGTCTGCTAGTTGTTGAGACACAGTCCCTAAGCTGCAAAACTCACCAGCCAATTACCTACTACTTTCCTGTGATGTCACACCTTTTTTTTTCGCTTTCCAAATGCGGGCTGCAATTGGTTACAGGCAACAGCGAGCCCCACTGATTTACGCCCTGTTAGTCTTGCTGATTCACACTGCTCTGACTGAGTGCAGTCAAATTTACTTTTTCTTAATTAATTTATAGTTCCCCTCCTTACCGAACACCCTCACTTACGAAACTCCCTTCTTCACGCTCTGTGCCCTCCAACAGAGTCCCCTGAAGTTATACTCTGAAACAATGCTGTGTCAGCTGTGCTAGAGCTCAGAAACCAGTTTAAGCTGGCTACCTAATTAACTAGGTACAGCTACTCTCAGAGAGCTTGTATATCCCTGTATAAAACTCTAAGAAACCTAACTTATCTTTAACTTAAAGAAGAATTTCAATTAATTGCTAAATGTAAACAAAATCAAAACTAGATTTGAGAGATTAACCCTTAAAATCCACTCACTTACTAAACTCCCTTCTTCACACTCTGCCGTCCAACAGCACTCAGTGTAGATGACGGAGATGGAGCCAAATGGGGCTGCGCATCTTCTCCTTCGGAGGTCGAAGGCCTAGGAACATCAGGATCTTTGCTTGAGGATGCCTTTTTAGTAGATTTTATAAATTTGTCAAGCAACAGTTGTGTTTCTAATCCCTTTTTTTAAATAAAGCTGACGATAGCGATGCATGGCATCATTCGTTAGTCTGGCTACTTCAGAGTTGCGTTCTCTATCTGCATTATACAGTCATCGAGTCATTGATTGTCTCTGCTTCTATCACCCTTGTGGGCTGCGAGTTCCAGGTCATTACCACCCACTGCGTAAAAACGTTCTTCCTCCTCATCTTCATCAATGATTGTTAGTGCTTGCTCAACATGATGGAAAGCTTTTGACAATCTCTTGGTAGTCAATACGCGAGCAGCAGGTGCAACATCAGAAACCTCCTGTTCTTCTCCCATTGCTCATCTAGTTGCATCAATTCTTTGTTCGACAACTCCTCCTTGTATGATACAGCATGTCCTCCACGTCAGCCTCCTCCACCTCCTCAAAACCAACCTCTTTGGCTAAGCTGATGATCTGACGTCTCATTTTGGTCATGTCCTCGACCATCTGGAAGCCTCTGAAGTCATGAAAACATTCAGGCCACAATTTTCGCCAAACCGTACTCATGCAGGCAGACGATACTTCAGCTCGTGACTCGGTAGTGATATCGATGGCATCCTTGATATTGAAGGCACGCCAAAACTCCTTAATCGTGGGTTTCCCTTCACCGTCTGTTTCCTTAATTAATTTGGCAACGGTGCAGCGTAAATAATACACCTTGAATGCGGCTATCGCACCCTGATCCATGGGTTAGATCAATGATGTTGTGTTGGGTGGTAGGAAAACAACTTTAATGTTCTCTAAGATATACAATGTTTGTAGCATCACTGGGAGCATTGTCAAGAATCAGGAGAATCTTGAAGGATAAATTTTCTCTTGCGCAATATTCTTGCAGTTCTTTGTGGAGGTAAACAGTAAGCCATTCTATGAAAATAACCCATGTTATCCAGCCTTTTGTGTCCAATCGCCAGATAACAGGAAGATGTTCCTTCGAATAGCCCCTCAAAGCTCTGTGTCTCAGCATGATAAACCATTAATGATTTAAACTTTAACCTTCAGCATTTCCACCAAGCAAAATATTGCAGTGATCTTTGGCAGGTTTAAAACTAGGCACAGTTTTTTCTTCTTTGAAGATGTATGATCTTGATAGCATACATTTCCAGTGAAGACCGGTCTCATCCAACATTCATCACCACTGCTTAGCGGTATAGCCACCTTCAATAATTTTTTCCTAGAGTTTAGGGAAATTTTTGGCTGCTTCGGTATCAGCAGCAGCAGCTTCACCAGTCAGTTTAATATTATGTGAATTACTGCTTCTCTTAGTGTTCGAACCACCCATGACTTGCAACAAAACGTCTTGTTTCAGATGCACCAGGTTCTTTTTTCAAGTCTTCATACAAGCTTTTAGCTTTCTCTTGTTTGACGAGCAAGCTTAGGGACATATTTTGTTGATTTTGACATTCAATCCAGGTATTCAACAATCTTTCCATATTTTCCACTATGTTTGATTGCGTGCAAAATATTTTTGCAGCGCTTTCAGGGATCATTCTTTTGCAACTTGCTTTAATCTCATCTGTGTTTGCACGATTTGTCCTTAAGATTGATTCACTTAGACAGAGAACTCGCCCTATGTTGGCGCATTCACCTTTCTCATATCTCTCTAATACTTCCAATTTAACCTCCAACGAAATAGATTTTCTTTGTTCCTTGCTCACAGAGACGCTTTTATCACTCGGTCACTTTGTGATCATCATTTCAATGGATGGCGCCGTTAGAGTAGGATAAATCGAGAAAAAGTTTGGCAAGATCCGTACAATTACACACAGTAAAGAAGGCAGGACAAAGAACTTGGATGAGATGAGGATACACAGTGTACTGTATCCTTCTGTGCGTAGACCCACAATTCACATACCGCTCGGCCGCGCAGCAAAGTACTGCACCTAGTTCATCATGGACCGACTGCTCAGAAACTGTGTCCCATGTTGTACGTAAAGTGTTCACCATAGAAAAACCGTGTTACTGGCAAAAGCGCATTGTGTGAAAACGCGTTAAGTGAGGTATTACTATATATGTCCTCACTGGAGCATTTTGTTGTTCAAACCTAACGTTCTTTCATACATGAATTCTCCAGCTTTAAGTTTTCTAGAACTTATATTGAGATAGTTTGCATCAATTCTAGTGGAACCACACAGAGATTCTCTACCACTCTACACTGTCTTTCCTGTTTTGCTGGTAGGGAATCAGTTATCAGTCAGAGAAGTAACTAAGACAGTGGTTAGCACACTCGAGCAACTTGGTTCAAATGAAGATAAAAGCAAAATACTGCGGATGCTGGAAATCTGAAACAAAAACAAGAAATGCTGGAATCACTCAGCAGGTCTGGCAGCATCTGTGGAAAGAGAAGCAGAGTTAACGTTTCGGGTCAGTGACCCTTCTTCGGAACTCCAAATGAAGTTCAGATTAACAGTTTGAATGTTTCCTCCTTCCCAGGTGACTGCAATGTATTTTGTAAAATTGTTTGGGTAATCTTAACTCACCTTCCAGGAGAAATGACTGCATAATATAGATTACTCATAGTTTGGCACAAGATAGCATTAGAGCAGCTATCTTGTTCAGAGGTGATAGAGAAGACTGATCCAACAAGTGAAAAAAAATTACATTAATGTGGATTAGAAGGTACTCGTCAGAACCTGGTGTTAAGACCCATTGTTGGGGAAGAGTGTAGATAGCTTCATTCTAGGATTCCACACTAGGAGGGATAGATGGTATTCCTTTCAGTCAAGATCAAGAGTCAAGAAGGGTGTGTTGCCTACCCAGTGCCATGATAAAGGACATCTTAAATAGCTGTAAAAGAATCTGGAAAAGGATGGGGGAGGATCCATTGGTTGTGCTCCATGTCAGAACCAACGACATAGGAAAGATATGGGAAGAGGCCCTGCTAAGGGACTAACAGGAGTTAGGAGCTAAATTGAAAAACAGAACCTCAAGGGTAATAATCTCAGGATTATTACTCAACCTATGTGCAATTGGCAAAGGGTCAAACAGGTTAGGAAATTTTACTGAGTGGTGTGGGAAAGAAAAGTTCAATTTCATGGGACCTTTGCACCAGACCTGGTACGGGAAGGAGCTGTATTGTTGGGATCGGCTGCATCTGAACAGGGCTGGGACCAAGGCCTTACCAGGATAACTAGGGCTGTAAATAAGACTTTAAACTAACAACATGGTGAGAGTGGGGGAAGGGGAGGAGTTGCTAGAAATGATTGAAACCTAGCAATAAAAGAAAAGGAAGGAATAAGGATAATGGCCATATATCAGATAAATTCATAGAGTATATAGGTAAAATAACTACTGAAAAATGTACAGTCATAGAGTCATTTATGGCATAGAAGGAGGTAATATGGCCCATTGAGTCCATAGTGACTCTCCAGGGAACAATTCACTCAGTCCCAGTCCCCTGCTTAATCCCCATAGTCCTCATCAAGTGCTCATCCAATTTCCATTGAAATCATTGTCTCCGCTTCCACCACCCTCATGGGCAGCAAGTTCCAGGTCATTACCACTTGCTGTGTAAAAAAGTTCTTCATCACATAACCCCTTGCATCTCTTGCCCCAAACTTTCAAACTGTGGCCCCTTGTCCTTTTTTCCATCAGTTAATGGGAACAGTTTCTCATTAGCTAACATTCCTAAGCATGTCATAATTTTGTGCACTTCTATCAAATCTCCCCTCAATCTCCTTTGCTCCAAGGAGGAGAACCCTAACTTTTCCAACTTAACCTTTTAACTAAAATCCCCCATCCCTGGAACCATTCTGGTAAATCTCCTCCTTTCAAGGACCCTCAAATCCTTCCTCAGGTGTGCTGACCAGAACTGGACGCAGTACTCTAGTTGGGGCCTAACCAGAGCTTTATAAAGGTTCAGCAGAACTTGCCTACTTTTGTATTCTATGTCTCTATTTATGAAGCCCAAGATCCCATATGCTTTGCTAACCACTCTCTCAATATATCCTGCCACGTTCAAAGATTGCTGCACATGCACCCCCAGGTCCCTCTGTTCTTGCACGCTCTTTAGAATGTTGCCATTAAGTCTAAATTGCCTCACCCTATCCCTTCTGCCTATCCATGTCCAGTTGCAGGCTGTTCGTATCATCCTCACTGTTTGCCACTCCTCAAAGTTTAGTATCATTGGAAAACTTTGAAATTTTACTTTGTATTCCAAGATCCAAGTCATTTATATATACCAAAAAAGAAAGGAATAAGAAAAACAATTTAAGCTGTTGATATAACAATGTACATAGTATTCAAAACAAAATTGATGACTGGAGGCAGTAATTTTAGAGGGGATTGGATATAGTGGGATTGATTGAAGCATGATTACTGAAGAGCAAATAAATGTTGTCATATATAGTACAGAAGATAAGAAGGGATCCATCTCCCTAATAGGGATATACTATAGATCAGAGTGGGAGGGAATTGAAGGGAGAAATATGCAGGCAGATCTACAAGGTGAATAGCAAGTATAGAATAATAATCATGGGAGGTTTCAACCACCCCCAAATAAACTGGCAGGGAAGAAGTGACAAGAGGAAGAAAGGGAATTAAGTTTTTACAATGTATACGGAACTTCTTCCTCACCGAGTACTTAAAATGTTCAACAAGAGAAAGAAAATCACTGCTGGATCTTGTAATGGGTAATGAACCAGAACAGATAGAAAGATATAAGAGTAGGAGAGTATCTCAGCAGTAGTGATCACAACATTTTAAGATTCAAAATTAGAACTGAGAATAATTCAATATCAAAATTTGTAAATAATATTAAACTGGGGATATAGCTAACACTAAGGAAGAATGCAACATAATACAAGAAGACATTAGAAAATTTGGAGACAGGATCGTTAAGTGGAAAATGAACTTTAATATGGATAAATGTGAGGTTATGCACTTTGGAAGGAAGAGCAGTAACATCACCTACATCTCATAAAATAAAAAAAAAACTGGGATAGAGGAGCAAAGTGACCCAAGGTTACAGGTTAACACATCATTAAAAGCAGCATCGCTGGTTAACAAAGCACTGGATTTTGTTTCTAGGGATACAGAACTCAAAAGTAGTGAAGTTATGTTAAATTTCTACACGGCCCTGGTCAGGCTGCACTTGTAGGACCGTGCACAGTTCTTGTCTCCATACTATATAAAGGACATAGAAAGTGGGGGGGCGGGAAATTACAAGGGTGGTACCGGAACTGAGAGATTACAGCTATCAGGAAAGATTGATCAGGTTGGGGCTGTTTTCTTTTGAAAAGACACTGAGAGAAGACCTGGTAGAGGGTCTTTAAAATTATGGGTTGGACAGGGTAGATGTGGAGAGAATGTTTCCACTTGTCGAAGAATCCAAACTTAGGGGCCATAAAAACAAACTAGTTCCTAATAAATCCAATAAGGAAATGAGAAGAAATTTCTTCAAGATAGTGGCTAGAATGTGGAACTCTCTACTAGAGGAAGTGGTTGAGGCAAATAGCTTAGCTGCTTTCAGAGGAACCCAGAGGACTACATGAGAGAAAGGGAATAGAATGACAAGCCGAAAGGCTGAAATGAGGTGGATGGAATGGAGGAGACTCATGTGGTTTATAAACACCAGCACAGACGACTTGGTTTTTGTGCTGTGTATTCTATGTAATTCTGCATCTTTTCCAGTGTTACAGTTGACTTCAGAGTGCTCAATGCTGACCGGTACAAAGAATATAAAGTTTTATGTTCTCAATTTCCTATGATTATTAAAATTAAGCTGTCAAATTCAAATGTTGTACCATAGGTGCTTGCACTTTATTATTTTCAAGATATTTAAATCTACCTGCAATTATTAATTTCTACCAGAATATTGTACCTTAATATTTCCGACCTGTGTGTTCGCAGGGTAACATAATTCTCACTGACTATGAATACACAATTCTAAATCTTCTGCGATTCCGCACTGACGAGGTAGAAGATGTGAAATTTGCAGTTCGTGAGCGATACCCAGTTGATAATGCCAAAGGTTCACAGCCTCTGCTATCTTTAGAGAGGTACTATCATCATGTGCATTACTCAAAACTAATGAACTCTAAAAATATTTCCGACATTGCCTTTAACTTTGTCTCATTTCTGGTGGCTGAAGTGTTGCATTTTGCCTCATGAACAAAAGTACCTAACTTGATTTTGTTGTAAAGATAGATTTTAAAATGTGATAGGGTCTGTACTGCCTAAACTTTAGAAGGTCCAAAGTTTAGGAGATCAACTGTTGCACATTGAAGCACTTCTTTTCTCCCTCTTTCTCCCATTCACATGCTCGGTATAAAGTTGGAATTATTTGGGTTTGTCCAGACAGCTTGCCAATCTGTAAATAAGTCACAATTTGTCCCTTTCTTTGTAATCCACTCTAGCCCTAGAATCCTCCAAAATCTCTGCGCTGCTCCAATTCTGGCCTCTGTGCATCTCCAATTTTACCTGCTCTACCATTGGTGGCTATGCCTTCAACTACTTGGGTCCGAAGCTCTGGAATTCTCCCCTTAAACTTCTACTCCTCTCTCCTCCAAACACATAAGCGCTCCATCACTAAGACTGCCTACTTCCACCTTCAAAACATCGCCCGACTCCAACCTTGCCTCAGCTCATCTGCTGATGAAACCCTTATCCATGTGTTTGCTACCTTCAGACTTGACTATTCCAATGCTGTCCTGGCATCTTCCACCCTCCATAAACTTGTGCTCATACAGAACTCTGCTACCCAATTCGTTAGTCTCACCAAGTCCCGTTCATCCATCACTCTGTGTTTTCTGACCTACATTAGCTACCAGTCTGGCAATGCCTCAGTTTTAAAATTCTCGCCCTTGTTTTCAAATCCTTCTGTGACCTCACCCCTCCCTATCTCAGTAACCTCCTCCAGCCCTACACGCCTTTGAGATCTCTACGCTCCTCCAATTCTGGCATCTTGTCCATCCCTGATTTTAATTGATCTGCAATTGACAGCCGTGCTTTCAACTGTCTTGGCCCTAAGTTCTGTAATTCCTTCCCTAAATCTCTCAGCCACTGTACCTCTCTTCATTTAGGTAGTTCCTATCTCTTGACCATGCTTTTGGCCATCAATCCTGATATCATCATCTCTGGCTCGGTGTTAAATTTTGATTGATAATGCTCTTGTGAAGCAACTTCCGATGTTTTGCTAAGTTATTGGCACTATATAAATGCGTTGTTTTATTTTGAAATTGTTATATATTCGGATGTAAAACTGTTTCTTGCTGTCAGTGTTTCAGAACCTATTTTAATGAATACGCCATAAATGTTACTTTAGGCATAATGAAGGGCAATATATTAATGCATCACACTGGAGCTGTGTTTGTATCTGTAATTTCCAAAAACTGACCAATCGCCTTGGAGATATTGAGTCATAAAGTCATTTATGGCATAGAAGGAGGCCATTTAGTCCATTGTTTCCATGCCGGCTTTCCGCAGAGCAATCCAGTCAGTCCTATTCCTCCACACTATTGCCGTAGCCTTACAAGTTCATTTCCTTCAAGTGCCCATCCAATTTCCTTTTGAAATCATTGATTGTCTCCACTTCCACCACCCTTATGGGCAGCGAGCTCCAGGTCATTACCACTCACTGTGTAAAAAAGTTGTTCTTCAGAGTCCCCCTGCATCTCATGCCCAAAAACGTCAATTTGCGCCCCTTGGCCTTTAAGCATCAGTTAGAGGGAACAGTTTTTTCTCGTCTACCTTATCTAAGCCCGTCATAATCTTGTACACCTCTATTAAATCTCCCCTCAATCTCCTTTGCTGCAAGGAAGAGAACCCCAGCCTTTCCAGCCTAACCTTTTAACTAAAATCCCCCATCCCTGGAACCACTCTGGTAAATCTCCTCTGCACCTTTTCAGGGATCTCACATCCTTCTAGCTGTTTAGTGTTGGAAAAATATAGAGCAGAAGGAAGGAAATTACAGGAGGAGATTTTCAAGTCGGGCGCAGAATGGGCATAAAGTTGATGTGCGCCTGCAGCTCCAGACCAAGGCCAGAGTTAGGAGGCCCAAGCCATTTCAAGTTCGAGCCTCATTTTAAATAATCGTGTGATTTTCCTTGCCAGATTACTGCCCAGGTGCTGAAGGCAAAAATCTACCCCATATATTTTATTCAAAGTCTGGCACTCTGTTTATAATTTTAAACTTCACTCACTTATACTAAGAATTACTGGCTGTACCAGTCATTAATTATAACACTAATGCTCCAGTATCTTTTCAAGCCCATCTTTAATATTTGTTTCACCAATTTGAAGTTGTTAGAGACTCCGTGATGGATGACATCAGAGCAGTAATGAGTCCTTTTTGGGTTTAGTTAAAATATGGAGGGGTGAAACATTCAGTGGGTTTCGTCCAGGTGCATTTCAGTTTGTCATTTGCTGAAAGGTATTGGATTGATTTTCCTCCCCCATCCTCTGACTTGGGTCAAGTTGGATGAAGCACACCCTGAATAGAACTTAAACCACTTATATTTTAGCGAGTCTGTTCTTTACTGTGCCCCAACATACTGCTGGCAAAATTATGCCCCTTGGAATGGGAATTCATCCAGAATTGGAAGAAAGTATTTTGATACTGCAGGAGTGGTGATTGCCACCAGCCTGGTGGCTATCTAGAGATAGCCAAAAGTTTTCTAGCCCCAGCAATCCTGTTTGCTGGCCCTCAAAAGGAAGCATTTACTTGTCTAGGAGTATGAGATGCTGTTGGTAGCCAGCCCTCCAGTTTACTTCAATCTGAGAGGCTTAGAGCAACCTCCAAATGCACTTCTTGGGGCCACATCAACATTTGGGGCTGCAGCAGGCAAAGCCCCCAAAAAATGACACTGGAGACATTCTGAAGTCAATTCCATTTACATTTTATTTCAATAAGACCACTGTTCTGCGGCAATACCACTCTGCCTATGCTATGGACATATTCCAGAGTGCACACAAAGTGTAAAGGGGAGACCTTTGCATTGATCCCAGGAAATAAATTTACCAGATTCAGTGTGGTGGAAAATCGCCCCCACTACATAATTTTAACTCTGATTGATGTGTCTGTATATTGCAGTAATTAATCGAAATTTGTGCGGTTGCCAATTTTTGTAACTGCTGAGATTTCTATTCTACAGGTTGACAGAAGTCTTGGCTAATACACCAAAAGGGGAACAAATAAAGAAAATGCTCAACCCCCACCTATGTTAGTAATATTTTTGTTTCTAAGTACAATAGATAAGGTATCAGATAATCAGGAAATCTCTGAGGTATCAATATGCTAGTTGTATTATAATATGCTTAAGGACGGTAATTTACTGAAACCACCATTGAATAAAAGCAAGAAAATTATGTTCTTAAGTATTACTAATGCGAAAGCAAAATACTGTGGATGCTGGATATCTGAAATAAAAACAGAAAATGCTGGAAATACTCAGCAGGTCAGGCAGCATTTCTGGTGCTAGAAACAGAATTAACATTTCAGTTCGAGCTATAACAAGTTTTAAGCAAGACAAAGCTTCTGTACTGGGTTAAAACCTCTTACAGCTCTAAATTTTTCCCATTCTGATAAAAGGTCATTGAGTTGAAATATCAACTTTGTTTCTCTCTCCAGGTGGTGCCTGACCTGCTTTTATTGCTTAAATGGTACAGTTGTGTTATCAGTATGGTGACTGATATGAAAAAGTCATAAGCTGGTATATATTCAGTCTATATAGTCCTATATCATGAATCTAAAATGTACTGTAATCATGATAATCAAATACATAGGACTTGCTAGATGCAAGAGGTTCATCTTGTTGACCTTTTACCATCTTGGTAGGCGCATTATACAACACTAATAGAGTTGTTGACTAGTCAAGACAGTCAATCTCTATCGATTCATCTGCAATGTTCCAGACATGAGGCAAAGAAAACTTCCAGTGGTGAGAAGCTTTGGGAACCATAGGTCCCATGTTACAGTTACAATATGTCATGCTTAATTTCAGGATTACGCAGACATGTTATGTAAGAATGAAGATCAAAAGTGTTCTTAAGACCGGTATAATAAGCCATCCTACAAATTAGCATTTCAACAACAGCCTTCAGCTGTCTGGACCCTACTCCATTGAATTCTCTCCCCAAGCCCTTTCTATCCACTTCTATCTCCTCCTGTAAAAACTTACTAAAAATCTATCTTCAACTAAATTTACAGTTACCGAACCTAATCTCTCCTCTGCTATAGCATCAGTTTCCTACACGACTTTGTGAAGTGCTTTGCAGTGTTCCTTTATGTTAAAATATATAAAAGTGAGTTGTTAGTGTTGCATTCTCCTCAAAAACAGAACATACATTGATTATTTGGTATTGGTGGCATGGATTGTCCCTACCCCCACATGTCAGTGGCTCTTGGCAGCGAGTTGTTCTTTCCACCTTTCTGTTTAAGTAGATGATGCTGAGCCAGGGAGGTGGTTGAAAATGCACAATATAGTATACTGAGCACCCATGAAAAGGTGAAGACAAAAGTGAAGGAATGCAAGGGTTAAACGGAGCAATTCATGATCGTAATAGTTGGTATCGTGCATAAATATGAGATCACGTTGCTGTCTTCTAGCTTGCCTGACCTGTAAAGGTAATCAAATTTCTTATGAAATTTAAACCACGTAGAACCCACAATGCTCTTTGCATTGATGGAATCTGCCACATTCTGCCAAGTTTGTTGCTCTACTATCTTGCTCACCCGATGCCTATCTTGTTGCACCACGATTTCTGTAGAAACTTATCAAAGCATGGTGGTTTTCTTCTCCACGGACTGCTACCAGACATGTCTTCACTGCACAATTAATTTATTCAACAATGTTCCAAAGTGCCACCTACCCTTTAAGCTGCAGTATTTATTGCAATATCACACAAATTCCCTCCTCCATTGGGAGAGTGCCCAATCACAGGTGGCATTTGATCATAACATGATAACCTCAATTGGTAAATATGGGTTTTTTATTCGTTCTATCAGAACATCAGATCTGATGAATGGTCACACACTTGAAACATTAATTCTGTTTCTCTCTCTAGATGCTGCCAGACCTGCTGCGTATTTCCAGTATTTTCTGTTTATAATTCATCGTTCAATTAGGCACTTTACAATCTTCTGGACTCAACATTGAGTTTAACAATTTCAGATCATAATCTCCGCTCCCATTTTTTTGGATGGCAGCTGTTGGTCATGATACTGCTATTTCCATTTACACATCCTCTAGACCCATCTTTTGTTTCTTTACTTGTCCTATTACCTTCTCCTTTTGCGTTGCATGATCATCGCTTCTGACATTTAATCTGTCCGGTTTTCCACCTTTATCACGGAACTTACCTTTTGTTTTTTCCTTCCCTCTCCCTGCCTTGCTTAAAACTTTTTACATTAGTATCTTTTTCCAGTTGTGATGAAAGATCATCAACCCGAAACATTACAATGTTTCTGTCTCCACAGATGCTGCCTGACCTGCTTAGTTTTTCCAGCATTTTCTGTTTTCATTTCAGATTTCCATCTGCAGTTTTTTTTAAGCTAATAACTGTCTTTGAGTACATGATTAATAGTAAGTTATAGAAATTGCAGACCTAATGGTGAATGATGGGGAGGTGGAGCAGGGTTAGTGGTGAATAATGGGGAGGTGGAGCAGGGTTAATATAGGGCAAAGGGGAAGTGGAGCAGGGATAATGGTGAATAATGGGGAGATGGAACAGTGTTAATGGTGAATAATGGGAAGGTGGAGCAGGGTTAATAGTGAACAATGGGGAGGTGGAGCAGGGTTAATGGTGAATAGTGGGGAGGTGGAGCAAGGTTAATGGTGAATAATGGGGAGGTGGAGCAGGGTTAATAGTGAATAATGGAGATGAGGAGCAGGGTTAATGGGGAGATGGAGCAGTGTTAATGGTAAATAATGGAGATGAGGAGCAGGGTTAATAGTGAATAATGGAGATGAGGAGCAGGGTTAATAGTGAATAATGGAGATGAGGAGCAGGGTTAATGGTGAATAATGGGGAGGTGGAGCAGGGTTAATGGTGAATAATGGGGAGGTGGAGCAGGGTTAATGGTGAATAATGGGGAAGTGGAGCAGGGTTAATGGTGAATAATGGGGAGGTGGAGCAGGGTTAATGGTGAATAATGGGGAGGTGGAGCAGGGTTAATGGTAAATAATGGGGAGGTGGATCAGGGTTAATGGTGAATAATGGGGAGGTGGAGCAGGGTTAATAGTAAATAATGGAGATGAGGAGCAAGGTTAATGGTGAATAATGGGGAGATGGAGCAGGGTTAATGGTGAAGAATAGAGCTGTTGGGCAGTGTACTGACATGAAAAGCACAGAGCTTGGCATTTTTATTTTCCATGCCACAGTTGGTATCATGTCTGAGGACATAGTCAAGTTGTTGGAATGGGCAGACAGGTGGTAGATGAAGTTCAATGCAGTGAAAGTGAAGTGATTCATTTTGGTAGGAAGAACATGGAGAGACAATATAGAATAAAGGGTACAATTCTAAAGGGGGTGCAGGAGCAGAGGGACCGAGGTGTATATGTGCATAACTCATTGAAGGTGGCAGGACAGGTTGAGAGCGCAGTTAATAAAGCATACAGTATCCTGGGCTTTATTAATAGGGTCATAGAGTACAAGAGCAAGGAAGTTATGTTGAACTTGTATAAGACACGAGTTTGGCCTCAGCTGGAGTATTGTGTCCAATTCTGGGCACCGCACTTGAGGAAAGATGTGAGGGCACTAGAGAGAGTACAGAAAAGATTCATGAGAATGATTGCAGGGATGATGAATTTCAGTTATGAAGATAGATTGGAGAAGTTAGGACTGTTTTCCTTGGAGAAGAGAAAGCTGAGAGGTGATTTGATTGAGGTATTCAAAATCATGAAGGGTCTGAACAGAGTAGATGGAGAGAAACTGTTCCCACTTGTGAGAGGATCGAGAACGAGAGGGCACAGATTTAAAGTATTTGGTAAGAGAAGCAAAAGTGACATAAGGAAAAACATTTTCACGCAGCGAGTGGTTAATGTCTGAAATGCGCTGCCTGAGAACATGGTGGAGGTAGGTTCAATTGAAGCATTCAAAAGGGAATTAGACAGTTATATGAAAAGGAAGAATGTGCAGGGTTATGGGGAGAAGGCAGGGGAATGGGACTGAGGGAGAGCCGGTGCAGACACGATGGGTCGAATGGCTCCTTCTGTGCTGTAACGATTCTGTGATTAGCAGCCGATAATCTGTCAGTTGAGTTACATAGAATACATAGTCCAGAAACAGGTCATTCAGCCCAACTGGTCTGTGCTGGCATTTGTATGCCACGCAAGTCTCCTCCCATTCCATCTACCTTATCTAAGTACAGACCGATCAGTTCCATTCTATCATCAGCAAAGATAGCTTCTGTGTTGAGAAATTTTTCATAAGGAAGTCATGGGAGATTGTTGCTTTCTTATCTAAGAAGTTCAAAGCAAGTTTATTTGTTTCTCATGATGAAAGGTCACTGACCTGAAATGTTTACTCTGCTTCTCTCTCCACAGATGCTGCCAGACCTGCTGAGTATTTCCAGCATTTGCAGTATTTTGCTTTTATTATTTGTTTCTCATGTTATTTTACAGTAACATTATCAATGTGGATCTGATTGATTACATTTTTTCTTAGTAGTTTAATCTGACACCTCTGTTTAGGCTGTACCTAGGTATTTCTCTCATACTAGGCACCAAGGAACACTTCTGTATTCGAGCCCTCACTCCTTATGATCTAATGTGTGATTTTTTTTTCCTGCACATCAGAGTAAGTGTAAAACAGAAACACATTTCACTGTATATAACTTACTGAATATAACGTGAACCTTGTGTTCTCATAGACTAGGAAAGTGGAAGAATGTGCGCTATAAGATCATGATGTAGGTTATAAATTATGATGTAGGTTTATTAGAAGTAATCGATAAGAAGTAGGAATAGACAATACAGCAACTTGTGCTATTTAACAGAACTTTTAACTCTGTGATACAATAATAACAAAATACACAACACTTGACAAGCTCTAATGATGACACTAACTGTTGTAATGGCCCTCACAGCTCAAGAACACCTCCACTGAGCTACAATACAGTGATACAAGATAGAACTGTCAAACTGAGAGTAATGACTTCAGGTATATCTCTGCTTGCTCATCATCTTCCACCTGCCTGCTTGCCTCAGAGATTTCCTGCAAGACCTTCCCCAATGGTAGGAGTGATTTACTCAGTAAATCAAAATTGTTTAATTCCAGGACAAAGGGAATCAAAATGGTGCTGTCACAAATACAGCTGTCACTTGTAGCAAGGCTTAAAGGCATAATGCTGGCTTCCCATACACATCTAAACAGCTTAACAAACTAACAACGATAACTATACAGAAGCGCTTCTGATTGGATCAGTTCTATTGGATTTGTAATTCCAAAGTTTTAACACAATGAGCTAGAATCTGCATCCAACTGTCGAAGGTCATTTTCAAGTACGTGCGGGATGTGGGTTTTACCCAATTCAGCACTGAGCCTGCAATAAAATATATTAAAAGTGGGCAGACACATTTCAGAATAGATACTGAAAACATATTGATTTTCTTATGATTTGAAATGTGATGAAATTTCCTATCCGTTTAAAAAATCTTTTTCATTTTAAAGCTTATGGAGCAACATTGATCGAGCATTGCCTCATGACGTTTGGATTCTCTGGCAGTGCAAAAGTAGGCCAAGACTTTGATTTGTCTAAAGGTATGTTTAGAGGAGCAATTAAATTTTTCCAACAGCATTTATGAACTTTGATTTTTATTATAGTTCTATTTAAAATAATCCATTTTATGAATATAGTTTAAACTTTAAATTAATGACATAGTATTGTCAACGTAATTGGAATCTCTGGTATGAATAACGAAAGGGAGTAATTTGAATTTGTTGGAAATTGGACATGTTTTTACTTATTTTCTGCTTTAATTTTCAAAGCTTTAAATTCTGTCTTTGTTCGTATTAATTTTTAGTTTTCATTTCTAGATGGAGAGAAACTTTTGGCTGCTCTACAGAAGGCTGAGGAATTTACTGCGATGACAAATAACTTTAAAGGACAGGTAGACTTATGTAGTATTATCTACTTAGTGATGCTAAGTCTCTCTCTTTTCTGTAAGTTATTTTGCCTCATTCTGTAATTGGATCTCCCTGTTTCAGATACCATCCTGACCTAGTCTCTGCTTGTGCTTCCCTGTATATATTGCTGGTCTGGATATAGCCTTGGAGAAAGCGATGTCAACATTTGTAGATGATGTGAAATAGGAGATAAAGTTAATTCTTTAGCATGCCTAAGGAAACTGCAAAAATATATTGATAAGATGAGATAATAGGCAGATCAAATTTAGTGTTCGTAAGCTTGAGGCGATACATTTTGGTTTAGAACAAATAACAACAGTGGAAATAGACTTAGTGCTTTGGAAAAGCCTAGAGATTTTGGGTGTGTGTGCAGGGTGGAGCCTCGCAGAACATTACCGTCAACATCTCAAGTTGATGAGACATTTTTAAAAAAAGCTAATGGCATTCTAGGTTTTATCACACGAGGTATACAACGTACAAGCCAATACTAATGATGAACCTATATTAAAAGTTAATAAGACCTCAGATAGAGTACTGTACATCGCACTGGCCTCCACGCTACAGGAATGTTAATGAAATTTGAGAGAGGATGTAACACATACTCACTGGGATGCTACTTGGTATGAAGAAATACAAATAGAAAAGAGACTTGAAAGATCGGGACTGTTTTTGTTATAATGATGTAGATTATGGGGTGATATGAAAAAAAGTTTTAAAAATAATATAAGAATGCGACAAGGTAGATAAAGCGTACTGTTTCCAGTAGTTGAGGGGTCTAACATTAAATGCAGGCAAGACACTTAGAAAAGAATAAGAGGACCTTCTTTGCACACACAGTTGTGAGGATATGGCAACATTCAAGATGAAATTGGATTGATAGATGCATGGAGAATAAATGCTACCATGGACTGGTTGAGCCAGATGGTCTGTTTCTAAGTTATAACTTCTATGTATTTCCATGAGTGACACAACTGAGATCAAAAATTCAATCATGAATATCTGAGGTTTCACAGAGCCATCTTGCATCACTTTATGTTGATGGCTTCTTGTTTCCACTTGTTGACACTTATTGTTTTAATGCAAACTCTTATGCAGAGTCAAATTCAGACTCAGGGTAACAATTTGAACCCTTATAATGATATGAAACTCTAACAGGTTGTTCGTTCAATCTTGTTTTCTTCGGTTAATTTTGAGAGCCAGGGTACAGTCCTCCTTTAAAAAAGCAAAATACTGCAGCTGCTGGAAATCTGAAATAAAATCAGAAAATGCTGGAAATACTCAGCAGGTCGGGCAGCATCTGTGGAAAGAGAAAGAGTTAATATTTCAGGCGGTAATGACAAAAGACATCTCTTGTCCCATTACCACTCCGTTTGGCCTTGCACCATGAAACCTGTTGTCATTTAATCCCTCCTGCCCTCCACTAATCACAGATCTTCCCTTTTATTCCTTCTTCCCACCCTCTCCCCTTTCACTTGCTCAAAGCCTATTACATTTCTAACTTTTCCCCGTTCTGATGAAAGGTCACACACCTGAATCGTTAACTCTGTTTCTCTCTGCACAGATGCTGCCTGACCTGCTGAGTATTTCCAGTGTTTTCTGTTCTCCTTTACTCCTTTTTTTAGTTAGATTGAGGGTTCACTGATGAGAGTTGTGTTTTTAAAAATCATGTAACTATTTAAATTTTAAACTATTTATAACCATGAAATACACAAAACTTGTATTATTTTTGGTATTTGTGTTTAGGGTTATATAATACAGAAACGAGAAACAAAGCCAAGTTTGGATCCAAGCAAGCCACCTGAAGAGTTACTAACGTAAGTCTAATACCTTTTTCACTGTAGTTTGGTTGTAGAGTTTTTAGGTGTGTTTTTATTTAAAAAATGTTTTTATCTTTTACAGCTATGAGGAATTTCATCCATTTCTTTTTGCACAGCATGCGAACTGTTCTTGCATTGTATTCGACTCATTTGATAAGGTGATAATACGCTTCTGGATTTTATATATTTTGTTTTTTATCTTATTGTTTGTTGGGTAAAATTTCAATCTTATTCAGGTTGCTTGTGAGCAAGATTTCTCGTAAGCAGTGCAGTTCTCAAAGGTACCCTCATTGTATGATCTTGGCTGTAATTTGAGTATTCTTGCATGACTTCCATTATTCTTTCTATTTATTATTGCTTTCAGGATTCTACATTTCAGTTTTGGTGTTAGTATACTGTTTTAATATGGATTGGGTTTTCAGTAACTCAGTACTTTTTATAGCAAAAATGGAGGCAAAAGTATCAGTGACTAAATAGCATTTCAGTCTTTAAAGTGGGATTATTCAGTTGCAATATCCACAAAAGAGACTCAGCATTTTTTTTTAAATGAATGACCTTTTTTGTTGGGAACACCTGGCTCACATTCTTGCACCATGTAAGTAAAAGCCAAAAATGAGAACACTGATTTTTTTTGTTGCTAATGACAAGTTTAATGTTATTTCTCAATTCAACACAAATTGGTCCTCTAACCATAGGCTTTTATAAATAAAGAGGAAAGAAAGAACTTGGATTTATGTATGTTGTGTAAGAATGTAAATCAAATTTTCCCTTTATGTATTCTTTCATGGAGATTGATTATGTATGTTGTAGTTCTATGCTTGATAGAGGAAATGCTATAAAACAATCACTGGCATTTTGTCCCATTTGTAGTTTAAAACTGTTTTAATGGTTGTTGAGAACTGGTGGTACAGGATTAACAGTTATGCCTGGTGGCATGTTATAGATAAAATTTATGCTGCAAATACTGCTTTCAGTGGAATTCTCTTGCCATCCAAACATTGAAGATGAAGTGCAAATAAATAGATTTTGTACTATGCTGATATTTGAGTTTAAAAGTTAAAATCTTTAACTTATTTGTATATTAATAAAATCCTTTGCAAAATTAACTAAACTTTATAGTGGAAAAACACTGTCAAATAAGAACTATTATTCCAACAATAGACAGTACATAACTGAATTATACAAACCAGGAATGTCCCAATTTCATTCCTTGTCTGTACTGAGTTAGTTTAAGTCAGCTAGGATGCAGATAGGGATAGTACAGCCGGTCTCCGTGCTCGTAGGTTAAGGAATTTCTGCTCCTAATCACTATCTAGCAGCTTCTATTGGAAATGCACATGTAGTTTGGGTGAAGGCAGGATTTGGCTTGGGTGTGATATCCATTCTATGCTGAATAGTTTGCTAACACTCGATACCAAAGTTCAAGGACCACTTTGGGAAGCGGAATAGGAGGGTGCCTAACACCTATGCAGCAGAACCCCAGCATCATAAATACTACTGTCTGTTTCTCATTCATGTTTAATTTTTTTATACTGACTTTGTAAAAATACATTTTTTGTTCAGGCAGTTGATGAATTTTACTCAAAATTAGAAAGCCAGAAAATAGACCTAAAGGCTTTACAGCAGGTAAGGTTTAACTGCCTTTAAACAACCTTGACAAATTGCACAATATTTTAATTATTGAATGTATATTGTTGAAGTTCTTTCTTCATCTTCCCTCACCAGAGTTAAAGGGATGTCTGTCTCTGTCATGCTAAGTAAAGATTACACCAGATTTGTTAAATGACTTTTCATTCATCTTTGAGGTCCTTTTCAAAATGGATCTGCTGAAACTAATGAGTATCTGACAATTTGTAAACATAGCGTTCTAAAACATATAAATGCATTGCCCGAGAACCTTAAAAAAAAAAAATTATCAGATTTTTGCCAATGTTTGAAACTATTTTCATCTTAGAAAACATGATAATGGAAACTAAGTACCTAATTTATCACATCCCTAACCATTTTATTGCATTTTCAACGAACTTGTTAGATTGTATTCTATCGAAACTAAGTATTTAAGAAAGGTCTGGATCAATCCATGTATCTAGAATAATAAAAAAAATTAACAACTCTAGCATTTAACAGGTTAGTTACCAAACTTCAAAAAAATCATCTGATTGGATTGCTTTTGAAAGCAGACATGCTGGAAACTGCGCATTAGCATATTAACATGACAAACCGTGGAAAGTTCTAGCCCTGCCTACAGTTGGTTAAAATATATATGAAGCTGCTCTTATTTGAATTTTGTATTTCTATAGAGCATTTTGTGTTTGCAGAGTGACATAATTTCATCCGAAAATGGAAGAGCAAATTATTATTTTGATTGTATGAAAAATGTACTGATGTTTCAGTAATATTTTCACTTTTGTGATAGCTATGCTTAAAATGTTTTTTAAAATGTTATGGAGTAACTTATATACATATGGGGCTAAATGTAAATACTGTTGCACAGCTGCTAAATACCATTTTCATTGTGGAGTACTGCGTTGAGACTTAGGTGTTTGAGGAAAATTTTGTCAAACTGGTTTTCGTCTTGTACCACAAAGCTGTGGTCTCAGTGCTACTAGACATTCATGTTAACATTTACAAAGATAGGGATTTTAATTTTAAATTTTTCACCGCCTGGGAACAAAATGATCCTCTGCAAGTACATTAGTACTCCCCCCTCTTCAGATATAGCCCATCCTTGTCCTTACAGAATAGCTCCAATCTGTCCTAGAACTGCGCCAGTGCCCCGCAAGGTAAAATCTTTATTCCTTGCGCCGCATGGTTATTCGTGCATCGAGCTCCGTAATCTTCCATTCCTAGCATGTGGCTGCGCATGAAGAGCTGAAATGTTCACCCTTGAAATCCTACTCCTAAACTTGTTTCCTAATCTCCTAAATTAATTTTACAGTCTTTCTTTATTTACATCATTTTAAAAAGCTTTAACCAAGCTTCTCTGTTTTAAGCACCTTTCAATAATAAGCATGCTAGGGTCTATTTGTACCTTTGTGTCTCTTTGTGGCTTTCAGTATGAAAACAGTTCTCCCATCTCAATTATAATCAGAATGTTCTCCTGTTTTATTATTAACTTTTAAATCATTGGAAGTTTTATTAATTTTATTTGTGCATTGCCCAACTTAAAACTTTCTTGCACGTAATGCATTATGTTGTATGGTGACTGTTACTTCACTTGTTTACATACGAAGTTTATCTTTGGCTCAGAAATCAGAATCTTTGCACTTTATTCACAATAATTGTACACAAGATTTAGTATTGCATTATAACAGTTTCATTAAATAAAAATAAAGAACATGACTCAACCAGCAATTCCAAGGTTCTGCAAACATTAGGACTCCGATTCTGTGGAGATTCTTCTAGTCTCCAGCCCTGACTTTGGCAAGAGACGATGGTAACAGTGTAAAGGCTGAAACTAGTTGTTTACTCCTTTACTTGCTAGTTTTGCTGGGCTCCCACCAAAGTAGAACACCCCCACAGAATTTCAGGTTTATTCCTTGGTAAGGATATTATAAGAGCATGACCTGTAAGCAGATTAATACATAGTTTACAAGCACTTTCAAAAGAGGTGAAAATATTTTGAAACCTTCCATGTGAAAGGACATACAATTGATGCTCACTGTAGACAAAATGCGTGGTATGCACAATACCTTATATTTCATGTTTCAAGGAAAAACAAGCATTGAAGAAACTGGAAAATGTTCGTAAAGACCATGAGAAAAGATTGGATGCCCTGCAAGTGAATCAGGTAAGACTAATTATAAACTTGTAACAGTATATACAGTATGATAGTTAATTGTAAACCTGCTTTGAATATTAATCTATCAATTATACGGCTGCAGTAATCTTTGGGGATACTGTGCATATGTAATTATTATTTTTTATGTATGAATTCCTTATTTTTAGATTGAAGAGCCAATATCTTTTTATCTCACAGGTTGAGATGATCAGCTGTAGCCTTTTCCTTACCCCATCTTCAACCTCTCTTCTCTCCATCCCCCATCCATCTAGTCCTCACTGGGTTTCTCTCCTCTATGAGAATGATCTTCTCCATACCTAACTCCTAACCACTCAATCACCCCTTCTTGCCCCAGTGCTCACTGACATTATTAATGACTTTGCACAGGCTCCAGTTCCCCCCACCATCCCAACCCCCTGTCCCCATCACTCTGTCCTCAACAATCCTACAGTTAGCCCCTCCTTCTTCTCCCATTTACCTTAACTAGCTTTCTTTTGCTCCTGAAAATTTTGTGAGGTTGCCACCCATCTTGGTGTTTCACTCCGCCCCTCTCTTTCCCCCCCCCCCCCCACCCCAAACCATAATTTCATGCCTGTACCCTTCAGTCTGGCTTCTGCCCTGCCCACAGCACTGAGGCTAAGTTGTTCAAATTTACCAGCAATATCAAAGAAGTGCCTCCTGGCCAGGCAATGAAGGGACTCCATGAAGAGGGTGATGATGAAGACACAACACTGTCACTAGATTTCATGTTCACAGCACTGTGGGTGTACCTACACCGTATGGAGTGCAGCGGTTCAAGAAGGCAGCTCAAGACCACCTTTTCATGGGCAATTAGAACTGGGCAATAAATGCTGGCCTTGCCTGTGACGTCACATCCCAAGAATGAATTTTAAACAAAAAAAAAAGGCAACAGCTCAGATAGTGGCACAGCACCTATCTTAGACGATAGATTAGAGGTGGGATCTGCTTGTGAAGAGTGTAACCAGCAATATGCATGCAGTCAGTGGCACCCTACACCATCAGGAAGAGTGCAATCTTAGCAAAGCCCATGCGCGCTCTGCCTGCTGGTCTCTGGCAAGAGATTATGAAATATGGTCAGCTTTCTTTTAATAGATAGCATCAGTGACCTCCCTAATGAATAGTGGATGGCAAACTGCAAAATTTTACAAATATCTCCACCCCGGAAGGAGCCAGACGTAAAAGTTCATTGCCATGGTCACCTTCTCAGCCACTGACAATACGATCCTTGCCCTGCTTTGAGGTTGCAGTTGTAGTTGCAGCAGGTGACAGATTTCAGTGAGGACACCTTTATTGAAACACAGATATCTTACACTGTTCCTCACTGAGATTCAGGTAGGAGAGTTGCTCCCTGAACACTCTGGACGGATATGTCCTCCTGCTGAATGCACTTCTGTCTCCTCCTCCCTCTTCTGGCAGCTGTCCTACTCTGTGTGGCCTTTGCTCATTCTCTCAGTCATGCTGTATTCCAAAGTGAATGCCTATTTGTGCGCATGTGTTGGGAACAACTGGTTTCTGCAGAAGCCTTGAAGTCAACAAAAAGTCCTTCATCGCCTGCCACACCACTACCTTTAGACTTTCGTAACTTGAAAGAAATATAGAAAGGACTAAGCAATTGTAAAATCATAGCAGCAGCCGGAAGAAATCAACTAGCAACTCACCTGTAAGTAGTTGATGATGCCTTTAAATAGCACTAGTGGGGGTGTCCTTCCTGCTGCTTAACGTGTTCAGCTGTGCGAGGTTCCGAGAGGGTGTCAGCTGGAGCGTTGAGCTCCAAAGTGGCATCGCAGACATCAAATCAGTATTGTACACTGAGTGATGTCATAATCTGCCTTTTTTACATATTTCCAGTGGACGTGAGCTGCGCCAATGTCCTCACCAAGGTGGCATCTGGCATGATTCACAGCAGAAGTCTATATATGTCATTTTGGTTCCCGTAATGCCCAGAGAATTGGTACTAGTGAGTCCAAATTTGCACCCAAATTTAGAGCTTCTGACCCCATATCTTCTCCATCATAGAAACCATTGACTCCCACCTTCATAATTTCACATACCTTAGACCATAAACTGTTGAAACCTACATCCATGCTTTTGTTACCTTCAGACTTGGCTATTCCAATGCTCTCCTGACTGCCCTTATCCTCCATAAACTGAGCTCATCCAAAGTTCTGCTGCTTGTATCTTATCCCACACCAGGGCCTGTTCACCATTACCCCTATCCTCACTAACCTACTTTGGCTCCTATTCCCCCAATGTCTCCGATTTAACACTCTGATCCTCTTATTTACATTGCTTCATGCCCTTGCCCAACCCACTCCCCACCCTCCCACCCAGATGCTCTGCCTAGGCTCCATGTTCTGAAATTTGTTCCCTATACTTCTTAACTCGGTTTCTCCTTAAAAACCCACCTTTTCAACCAAACATTTGGCTCCCTCCTATTTTTTCTTTGACAACATTTTTTTATTATACCACTGCAGGGCCTTGGAACATTTTTCTATGTTAAAGGTGATATATGTGTGTGTATGTTGTAAAAATATAAATAATTTTATATCTACATTTCTTTGTTTCAATAGGAATACGATAAGATGAAGGGAGAGCTAATTGAGATCAATCTGAGCATCGTTGATAAAGCTATTCAAGTGATACGCAGTGCCTTAGCTAATCAGATTGACTGGACAGAAATTGGAAGCATTGTAAAGGAAGCACAGGAACAAGAAGACCTTGTAGCTTGTTCCATTAAAGAGCTGAAGCTGAATACCAATCATATCACGATGTTGCTAAAGTAAGCTTTTTACTTTTATCAATCTAAGCTCTTAATCTAAGAAATATAATTGAAGATGTACTGTATATTGACGAAGGATTTCAACACACAAAAATTATCACAAAAATTAATAGTTTGCAATTCTGAAATAGTTTTTTTTTGTCTCCTCCATTTTGTCTTATTCTAGTTTATGGTATTTTGGAATACCTGCTGATGTGAATCTTGTTGTTCAGATTCCAAGATGAATGACTCTCTTTGCACTGATAGTTATGGTATCAACAAAATACCAACATTTCTATACAAAAGGAAACTGTTTGAGCTGCTTGCAAATCATCTTGGAAAATTATTTTTTGAGAAACGTCGTCAGTCAATATAAAAATGCATGACTATGGCCCTGAAAATTTCAAATTTATGGTGTAAATTATGGAACTTTCCTGTTGTTATTTTCTAATTATCCTTAATTACATCAGAATGGAGTAGAATGCCCACTGGAAATGTAACTCAGGATATTGTTATTCAATAATAAGAGCCCTTGAAACTTTCCACACACAAAATAACTGATAACAGCATATTGTTACATGCACCCTAATCTCATGATGGATGTTGAGGTTAGGGACAGATGTTTGATTACTCTAGGTCAAGTCGGCATAAGGAGGGAGGAAGTGTTGGGTATTCTAAAAGGCATTAAGGTGGACAAGTCCCCAGGTCCGGATGGGATCTATCCCAGGTTACTGAGGGAAGCGAGAGAGGAAATAGCTGGGGCCTTAACAGATATCTTTGCAGCATCCTTAAACACGGGTGAGGTCCCGGAGGACTGGAGAATTGCTAATGTTGTCCCCTTGTTTAAGAACGGTAGCAGGGAAAATCCAGGTAATTATAGACCGGTGAGCCTGACGTCAGTGGTAGGGAAGCTGCTGGAGAAGATACTGAGGGATAGGATCTATTCCCATCTGGAAGAAAATGGGCTTATCAGTGATAGGCAACATGGTTTTGTGCAGGGAAGGTCATGTCTTACCAACTTAATAGAATTCTTTGAGGAAGTGACAAAGTTGATTGATGAGGGAAGGGCTGTAGATGTCATATACATGGACTTCAGTAAGGCGTTTGATAAGGTTCCCCATGGTAGGCTGATGGAGAAAGTGAAGTCGCATGGGATCCAGGGTGTACTAGCTAGATGGATAAAGAACTGGCTGGGCAACAGGAGACAGAGTAGCAGTGGAAGGGAGTTTCTCAAAATGGAGACGTGTGACCAGTGGTGTTCCACAGGGATCCGTGCTGGGACCACTGTTGTTTGTGATATACATAAATGATTTGGAGGAAAGTATAGGTGGTCTGATTAGCAAGTTTGCAGACGACACTAAGATTGGTGGAGTAGCAGATAGTGAAGGGGACTGTCAGAGAATACAGCAGAAAATAAATAGATTGGAGAGTTGGGCAGAGAAATGGCAGATGGAGTTCAATCAGGGCAAATGCGAGCTGATGCATTTTGGAAGATCCAATTCAAGAGTGAATTATACAGTAAATGGAAAAGTCCTGGGGAAAATTGATGTACAGAGAGATTTGGGTGTTCAGGTCCATTGTTCCCTGAAGGTGGCAATAGAGTGGTCAAGAAGGCATACGGCATGCTTTCCTTCATCGGACGGGGTATTGAGTACAAGGGTTGGTAGGTCATGTTACAGTTGTATAAGACTTTGGTTCGGCCACATTTGGAATACTGCGTGCAGTTCTGGTCGCCACATTACCAAAAGGATGTGGATGCTTTGGAGAGGGTGCAGAGGAGGTTCACCAGGATGTTGCCTGGTATGGAGGGCGCTAGCTATGAAGAGAGGTTGAGCAGATTAGGATTATTTTCATTAGAAAGACGGAGGTTGATGGGGGACCTGATTGAGGTGTACAAAATCATGAGAGGTATAGACAGGGTGGATAGCAAGAAGCTTTTTCCCAGAGTGGGGGATTCAATTACTAGGGGTCACGAGTTCAAAGTGAGAGGGGAAAAGTTTAGGGGGGATATGCGTGGAAAGTTCTTCACGCAGAGGGTGGTGGGTGCCTGGAACGCATTGCCAGCGGAGGTGGTAGATGCGGGCACGATGGAGTCTTTTAAGATGTATCTAGACAGATACATGAATGGGCAGGAAGCAAAGAGATACAGACCCTTAGAAAATAGGCGACATGTTTAGATAGAGGATCTGGATCGGCGCAGGCTTGGAGGGCCGAAGGGCCTGTTCCTGTGCTGTAATTTTCTTTGTTGTTTGGGGTCAATGATCCATGTCAATCCCTCTGAAGGTTTATGGTTTGGTTGGAATTGTTATTGTTATTGTTCCCTATAAATAACTTGTTGAATAAACTAATAGGTTTTGGAATTGTGTATTTTGTTGCAAAGGTTGTGTAAAAAAGCTGTGTAGATTGTAGAACATGTTTGTATATATGAAGTATACTCTTGGAACTTCTGACATTCAGTCTAAACCCCTTATGAGGAATCAAATTGATCTTTCTCCTGAACTAGATTTCTACCGCATACATCTTAGTTTGTAGATGCTTTAAATTTAGCTGACCGTTGAATCATTTTACACACCGCAAACCAATTATAACAAGGAAAGAGTACACTACTGAATTAAGTGACTAACTTCTAATTACCAGAGCTTTAAAGATACAGATACATCAGCTGATACTTTGTAAATATCTTGCGATATTCATCATAAGGTTAAGCATTGGAGAGTACATAAACCTCTTAAGTGTTTAATATAACCTGTTGTGTTATGTACCTAAGACAAGAAAAGGCTATTGGGTCTATTTCCATAGTCATCTTGTCTGCCTGAATAAGGTTACCTCTCAGATGCCTCTGTTCCAGGCTAGAAGGCCCATGTTTCTCCAGTATTTCCTAATAACTCAGACCCATGACATTAGGGGTCAGCCTGATAGCTCTTTCCTGCACTGCCTTCGCCACATGTACTTCTCTATTGTGACCTGGCGACCAGAATTAAATGGAGTATTTGATGTGTGGACAGATCACATGCAGCACTGTGCACTTTTAATTTTATCATCATTCACAGGATGTGGGCATCGTTGGCAAGGCCCGCATTTATTGCCCATCTCTAACAACCCTTGAGAAGTGATGGTGAGCCACCTTCTTAAACCTCTGAAGTCTATGTAGTGAAGGTACTCCCACTGTGCAGTTAGGTTGTGAGTTCCAGGATTTTGACCCAGTGGCGATGAAGGAACGGTGATATATTTCCATGCCAATATAGTGTGTGACTTGGAGCTGGTGGTGTTCCCATGCACCGGCTCCCCTTTTCTTTTAGGTGGTAGAGGTTACAGGTTTGGGAGGTGCTGTTGAAGAAGCCTCAGCAAATCTTGTAAATAGTACACATTATGGTCACGGTATGACTGTGGTGGATGAGTGCCAGTCAACTAGGGTGGATAGTATCGAGCTTCTTGAATGTTGCTGAAGCTGCACTCATCCAGGCAAGTGGAGAGTATTCCATCACACTCCTGAGTTGTGTCCTGTAGATGGTGTACCAGGCATTGGAGAATCAGGAGGTGAGTTACTCAGTGCAGAATGCCCAGCCTCTGACCTGCTCTTGTAGCCACTATATTTCTGAGGCTGGTCCAGTTAAATTTCTGGTCAATGGTGACTCCTAGGATGTTGATGGTGGGGGACTCAATGATGGTCGTGATGTTGAATGTCGGGAGGTGAGTAGACTTTGTCTTGTTGGAGATTGTCATTGCTTGTCACTTGTGTGCCGTGAATGTTACTAGCTACTTACCAGCCCAGCTTTAATCCTGAATTCCTCTGACTTCTATTGTTTTGGCTATGTATAGTTCAACATTCTGTTGGCTTTGTTGATTGGACGTGTTTAGCATTGAGCTGCTAATATTCTTTTCAACTATCTCAGCACCATTCATGGACTATGTGTGTTGCTCCTTTTCCCTTCCTTTATACAATACTTTACACTTGCCTGCCTTAATTTTGTTCTGCCCAAATCTTATGAAACCAGGTTATTTTTGTAGTAGGATAATAATGTTTATTTTGTTAATATTGTTGCATTAATAATGGATACATACTGAAACTGTTATGCTCATCTTTATTGACAGCTTTCATGTTCTGAAATTACGGCAATGGAAAATGAAAGCAAGAGTGTTATTGTTTTAGAATTTGGAAGAAAATTATATCAAAGAATTAATGACATTTGCTGTCTTGTTACTAGCCTAATCATTATTCCTGCCAAGGCAGTTTGTTAGAGAGTTATGCCCTTTTAAATAGCCAGTTACTTACAGATGAAAGTCATAAGGGGAAATTTAACTCCCGTACACTAAGAGGCCGAGTCCATTTTAACAACTCTGCTTCATTCAAATAGAACTGGTGAGCTGACGTCCCCCCGTCAAACTGGTATCCAGAGACAGGTTCGGACTGGCACAATATTGAATAGCCCAGAGGCCACCCAGCCAGCAGTAGGGCAAGTCATCACCAAATTCTTGGGAACAAAGAATGGGGGCGCTAGTGGCAGCAGCGATCTGAATTATTTTTGTGGGGCTTGGAGTACTCATCAGATATTTGCTTTGGGGCCAACAGCCTCTACTGAATAAAGCATCAACAACAAATTCTGTGACCAGTAGTTCATGATAAGACCCCAACGTTTGATAAATTCATGAGGCTGTTGCCTGAACTGGGGAGGTGCCTTGGCTCCCCACCTTTAAGATAAACCAAAGCATACCTTGTGGCTTAGTTTCTGCACCACCCTGTTCCTGCTGAGTCAAGGGCATTCTGCATTTATGCAACAGTTGATTGGGACTATGCTCAGCAAACAGGGAGATCTGCTTGTCTTACAACTGCCATGTCATTCAATTTTTAAAGATTTTGATAGGAAGTCAATTGAAAATGTCCTTATTAGAGAGTTGAGCTTTGATGGATTGAATGGCCTTTTCTCACCCTTGACTCTTGAATTCTTGTTAATAAAATGTTTTCAAATAGAAAATGAAATGTCAGAGACTGTATCTTGTTATTGTTCCTACCTTTTGCTATTTTTGTCTTCTGCCTCGTATTTTAAAGGACAGGAAAGTGGGACGGTTTGGGATGTGGATTATTTTGTGCTCTGTCTCTATCCACTAGTATATAATTGTAATTCTGTACACTGTTTAGAAACCCATATACAACTGATGATGAAGATCAACAAGATGTTGACCTGGATGAAGATGTTCAAAATGAGCAAACAAAAGGCAAGAAGAAAAAGAACAAAAATAAAAATCAGAAGAAAATGGTACAGAAATACAAGCCAATATTAGTAGATGTGGATCTTGGTCTGTCTGCCTATGCTAATGCAAAAAAGTAGGTGTTCATCTAGAAAACTTAAAATACCTGTGATACTTTGATGCTTTCTCTTTAATTGGATAGATAAACACTGTTGCTTTAACTTTAAATTTTAAATTTGAGTTTGTATTCTATTCACATTTCAAATATTTAAGATTTAAGTTATAATTTCACACATTTTCTAATTGAATATTTTATCAATTATTATTGAAATATTTGACGTAGAATATTTTACCAATAATGAGATTTCTGTATGTGAAAGAATGTAACTTAATGGTGAGATAGTCTCTTGAATTTCAGTTTGAAGAAATTGATAAAACTTTGAATCATGTCTTTGAGGAAATTGTAGAACACTGCACCATGGACTGCTAACTATCGAGCGTTTTGACGTGTAATGCTTGATTTTACACATTCTGAAGTGTTCCCATGTACAATAAATAAGAGCTCCCAATTTTATGTAAGCTTCTCTTCTGCCTCAAAGTTCAAAACTATCGGCAGAGATGAACTGTAACTTATGACTCTGCCACTGATGCTCAAGTTAATTACTAGAAAGTGCATAATAAGGGGTTGGGTGCCCTGCTGATTATTATTCTTGGTCTTTTTGAGGGAAGGATCTAGTCTCTGCTCATTACCGTCTCAGTATCCTAGCTAATACTATTGCTTCGCCAGCCTGATTCCAAGGCTGGAATTTTACACCCTATGGGAATGGGCTGGAGGCGGGTTTAGGGGGCGTAAAATCAAGGGGGAGGTTGGGGGTGGGGGGGCACATTCCCATCGCCTATCCACCGCTCTGCTCTTTTACCAGCGTAACATTGCATTGAATTACCATATGCTACTGATTTGTAGTTGAGTAAGCAGATTTTGCAATAGCTGTACATACGGTTAATGTAATTAAAATTGTAGAGCACAGTTATAAAAAGAAGTATCCTGTAATGAGAAAAGGAAAGTGGAAAGGTTGCATTAATTTGTTCTAATGCCTGTTGTTTTATATTTAATTGCAAGTGGTTAATGGGGGGTAATATGTTAACTAGGTTGTAAATGGTTTTTTTCAAATGATATTTTGATACAGATACTATGATCACAAAAGACATGCAGCGAAGAAGGAGAAGAAGACAGTTGAAGCTGCAGAAAAGGTAAGAAATAGTTCACATTGAAAGACAAATTATATCAGTAAAAAATGGCATGCAGGCCACACACATAACGGCCCATGGCCTGCCCTTGGAAATCGATGTAGGTCTGTGTAGTGCCGCTTCTAATTAATTTCTTCCCCATCAGTGCAACAGTGTCAAAAACTAGAAGCAGTGTTACACAAACAATTTTTTTTCACGATTTTTAGAACAATGACACTGCATGTCCCTCCCCTTTTTTTCTGGTACAGGTTTTACTGGGCCATAGAGCTCTTGAGGTTCAGGGGTTGACAATCTGTCCCCATGCTTCTACCAATGCTGCTTTTCTACTGGTCACATGGTGCGCGAGAGTGGCCTGGTGACAACTGCAGTTCTGATTTGTTTTTTCCTGTACCGCAGTGAGGTTTCTTCAAATGCTGCCCTGCCATTGGGGTAGAGAGAAAGATTTTGTTTTAATTCTGGTTTATTAGTAATTAATAGCAGAGAATTTAATTTTGACTTCAAGCGAGACTCACTTGTTCACCCCTTGGTTGTTCTATAAACATCTCTCTCCTTTTTTAAATATTAGGATAACGTTAGATAGCTTCTTGATCTAGGAACGGCTGCTATGTTTACAGAACTCTTTAAAGATGTATTACCCATGTCTGTATCTTTTAGTTCCCTTTAGGATTCTAGGATGTATCCCGTCTGATCCAGATGCTTTGTTGAAATTTAATTTTTTCAATTTCCTTATAGCCCATTGGCCAGAATTTTACGCCACCCCAGCGAGCCGGATGGTGGCGGGGGGTGGGTGGCATAAAATTGAGCGGGAGGCTCTGAGAGGCCTTCCCGACCCGCTGCCGCCTCCGCCCCACTTTATGTGGGCCAGGGGAGGCACAAGAAACGGGCCGCCCTTAGTGGCAACTTAAGGGCCTTCGCCCGCCTCCACGGGGATTTTACCCGTGGCAAACGGGCGTCCAGAAGACGTGAAAGGCCGCCCAGTGAAAGCTGGCGGCTTCTCAGCGCCCCGGGGATGGGCACTGACAAACGGGCACTGGGTGCCCGATTGAGGGCCACCCCGCTTCCCCAACTGCCCCCAGGACCCGAGATGCCCCCTTTCCCCCCACACGACTACCCTTGCCTCACCGAGATGCGACTGATCACACCAGTGAGGCAAACCAAACTTACCTATCGACCTGGCTCCATGTCCTCAGTTGGGCTGCAGTCCCAGTAGTAGCCACCGCTCCCAGTGGCACTGCTGGGACTAAGAGCTGCCGGCCGAATGATTGGCCAGCAGCTCATTGAAGTGGGACTACCTCCCTCAAGTGGGTGGAAGTCCTGCCTCGGAACAGTTAAAGCCTAGGGACCCGTAAAATGCGAGTCGGATCCCCGGGCCAGGCAGAAATGGGTTCGCCACTGACTTTTACGTCATTGGCCAGCTCCTGTCCGCCCGACGTAAAATTCAGCCCATTATATCTATTGGCACTACAGATTTCGGCTCCAAAATGACTAGATTAAATCAGTTAACTTTTTTTAAAACTTCTAACTTGAATCTTTTAATTTATTCTTAATTTATGTTTCTTTTAGGCATTTAAATCAGCAGAAAAGAAGACAAAAAGGACACTAAAAGAAGTTCAAACAGTCATTACAATTCAGAAGGCAAGAAAAGTGTATTGGTAGGTGGTGTAGTATGTCTGGTTTACATTTAGAATGTGTTCTTGCTGAATTGGACTAATGTGCCTCCACATATTACTTCAGTCTTTGATAATTCACTTATTAAATGAGCCTAGAGTAAGAATAGGGGATTCTGAGTAAGACAGACTGGGAATATCAACAAGGTGACTGATAAATTGGCTCAGAATGATGAATTTAAGTAAATTAGGCATGAAAACTAACTCCCTCTCAAGATTAAAACTAGTGATTAAGCAAAAGGTCATATGGAACACACTGCCTGAAGAGATGGTAGAGGCAGGAACCCTCACAACAGTTAAGAAGTATTTAGATGAGCACTTGAAACACCATAGCATACAAGGCTATAAGCCAAGTGCTGGAAAATGGTATTAGAATAGTTAAGTGCTTGATGGCTGGCGTGGATCCGATGGGCTGAAGGGCCTGTTTCTGTGCTGTATTACTCTATGGGAACAATGTAAATTGCTTTATTTTCAGTTTTATGCTGTGCACAAAATAATGTTGTCAAGATGTGGGTTGACATCTATATTTTCCCACACAGTCAGTTCCTGATCTTAACAGTACTATTACTAGGAGGGTCAGGTACCTCTTCGCAGGGAGGGGAGAATGAAGAAGTCAACAAAAGAGACCAAGTCAATACAACCAGGCAAACATGAGGAATGATTGTAATGATAAATTGAATAGATTCCTATTTCACGCACTCAGTATCAGCATCAAGCACTTAGCAAGGATAGCTTCAGAATAAATTTCCCTTTGCTCAGCCCGATATCAAATGATGACCACCAGCCCCCCCACACACCCTGGCATTAATGCGACATTTCATGCATCAGTGTTGCAATGATGGGTCTGCTGCATGTATCTACTGAGGTTTAGTGGTGTAAGTCACTGCCTTATGCATTCTGATTGCTCATTTTTATATAAGGAAGTTGACTCCCACTTATCTGTAACTGCTAGTGCGGTAGTGGGACCCAGGAGTGTAACAATGAATCTCCTTTGTGATCTGGATTGGATCTCCGCAACTTAAGCACCTGTTGTCCTTGAATTGCTGTAAAGGTGGAAAGAAGTTAACACTAGATGAATTATTGTTTGCTTTGGCTGGTACAAATCACTAAGTATAATGTAATTCAGTTGGTGCATAAACCCACTTGATGGATATCTACTGAATGACTAGTCATTGCTAACAAATTGCTTGTGAACTCTTCAAAGTAATAAATCATCCTTTTTTTAAATTCGTTCATAAGATGTGAGCATCGCTGGCAATGCCAGCATTTATTGCCCATCCCTAATTGTCCTTGAGAAGTTGGTGGTGAGCTGCCTTCTTGAACCGCTGCAGTCCATGTGGTGTAGGTACACCCACAGTGCTGTTAGGAAGGGAGTTCCAGGATTTTGACCCAGCGACAATGAAGGAACGGCGATGTTGTTCCAATTCAGGATGGTGTGTGACTTGGAGGGGAACTTGCAGGTGGTGGTGTTCCCATGCATTTGCTGTCCTTGTCCTTCTAGTTGGTAGAGCTCGTGGGTTTGGAAGGTGCTGTCTAAGGAGCCTTGGTGCGTTGCTGCAGTGCATCTTGTAGATGGTACACACAGCTGCCATTGTGCGTCGGTGGTGGTGGGAGTGAATGTTTGTAGATGGGGTGCCAGTCAAGCAGGCTGCTTTGTCCTGGATGGTGTTGAGCTTCTTGAGTGTTGTTGGAGCTGCACCCATCCAGGCAAGTGGAGAGTATTCCATCACACTCCTGACTTGTGCCTTGTAGATAGTGGACAGGATTTGGGGAGTCAGGAGGTGAGTTACTCGCTGCAGGATTCCTAGCCTCTGACCTGCTCTTGTAGCCATGGTATTTATATGGCTATTCCAGTTCAGTTTCTGGTCAATGGTAGCCCCAAGGGTGTTGATAGTGGGGGATTCAGCGATGGTAATGCCATTGAATGTCAAGGGGAGATGGTTAGATTCTCTCTTGTTGGAGATGGTCATTGCTTGGCACTTGTGTGACGCAAATGTTACTTGCCATTTATTAGCCCAAGCCTGAATGTTGTCCATGTCTTGCTGCATGTGAACACAAACTGTTTCAATATCTGCGAAGTTGCAAATGGTACTGAACACTGCAATCATCAGCGAACATCTTTGTTTCTGACCTTATGGAGGGAAGGTCTTGATGAAGCATCTGCAGATGGTTGTGCCTAGGACACCATCATGAGGAACCCCTGCAGAAATATCCTGGGACTGAGATGATGGGCCTTCAACAATCTCAATCATCTTCCTTTGTGCTACGTATGACTCCAACCAATGGATTTCCCCTGATTTCCATTGACTTCAATTTTTCTAGGGCTCCTTGATACCACACTTGGTTAAATGCTGCCTTGATGTCGAGGGCAGTCACTCTCACTTCACCTCATTCAGCTCTTTTGTCCATGTTTGGCTGTAATGAGATCTGGAGTCTAGTGAAACCATCAGTGAGCAGGTTATTGCCGCTTAATAGATCTGTCAACGTCACCTTCCATCACTTGGGTGATTTAGAGTAGACTGATGGAGCAGTAATTGGCTGGATTGGATTTGTCCTGCATTTTATGGACAGGACATACCTGGACAATTTTCCACATTGTCGGGTAGATGTCAGTGTGGTAGATGTCAATGTTGTAGATGTACTGAAACAGCTCGGCTCGAAGCTCAGCTAGTTCTGGAGCAGAAATCTCCAGGATGTTGACTAATCCTATAGCCTTTGCTGTATCCAGTGCATTCACCTGTTTCTTGATATCACATGGGATGAATTGTCTGAAGACTGGCAGCTGTGATGCTGGGGACCTCAGGAGGAGGCCAAGATGGATCAAACCTCTTGGCACTTCTGGCTGAAGATGGTTGCAGATGCTTCAGCCTTGTCTTTTGTACTGTTGTGGGATCACTTTGCTCTGTCTTTGGATGCTGTAGTCCTGCGTTGTAGCTTCACCAGTTTGAGATCTAATTTTTATGTATGCCTTGTACTGCTCCTGGCGTACTTTCCTGCAGTTCTTATTGAACCAGGGTTGACCCCCTGGCTTGATGGTAATGGTAGGATGAGCGATATGCTGGGCCCTGAGGTTAGAGACTGGTTGAATACAATTCTGCTACTGATGGCCAGTGGATGCCCAGTTTTGAGCTGCTAGAGCTGTTCTGAATCTTGCTGAAAACAAAATCAATTTGAAAGACTTCAAACACATGACTTGCATTGGCCTGGATCGAGCGATCTTTGTGGGCAGCTTTCTTCAGGAGCAGCGGTGAGCCCACAAAATCCAGGCCAATGTGTTATTGGATTGGATATTGGTGAAATAACACAGAAAGATGCAAGTCATGTGTTTGAAGTCTTTAAAATTGATTTTGTTTTCGGTTTTTTTTAACAAGAATTATGATCTATTCTAAATCTTATATGCAGTACCCAATTTACAAAGCACTCGAGCTATCAAGTTCTTTCAATTTCTAAAAATATTCTAATGTATGTATGTAGGAAGGTATATTTTACTCCTATGACTGAAACATTATCTTTATAAATTTGTAGTGAATCATCTTAACTCTGGGTTATGTAGGATTTGATATTGGCTTTTCAATTCATCTGTTATAATGGTTAGCTCAAACTTGAGAAATGATTTTAATATATCTTAGCTCGTTATTATTAGCTTACGTTTTCTTTTGCAGGTTTGAGAAATTCTTGTGGTTTATCAGCAGTGAAAACTACCTCGTAATAGCAGGGCGAGATCAGCAGCAAAATGAGTTAATTGTCAAACGTTATCTTAAATCAGGTTTGTATTTACTGCTTGTGTTTTTTTTCCATAGGCTATTGTTTTTTGCATTTGTAGAATTGTCACTGTTTTATTAATACACAATTCAGCGTGATTGGTGCCTGATACAAAGTCACAGGGGAATTGGGATGAGCTGTTTAAACTGTGCCAAGCATCTTCTAGAAAAGAGGATTAAGCGCATAAGACTCTGGGTTGCACATCAAAGCTCATTCGTCCAGTAAATTAATTCTCCCACCAAGGCATCTAATTTTGAATAGTGTTCCTGCCTCTGTTACATAGCTCAGTGGATTATCAGGCATTGAATAACAAATTCTTGGCATAACTGTTCTAAATTTATATTTCACCAATTTCCATTATAGTATTTGGTCCCGCTTGGCGGCAACAACTTTCATTTATACACTGTTATCAAATGAAATTTGATGCTGAGGCACAGAAGGAGATGTTAGAACAGGTAGTCACAGTAATTTAAAAAGTGCACAAGATTTCGAATAGATCATAACTGCAGTTAACAAAAACACTGAAACCAATTTCAATTTTAAAGACTTCAAGTATATGGGAGGGGATGAGGGTGGAAGACGTGACGCTGGCCAGGAGAGCATTGGAGTCATGACAGCGGTAGGTTTTAAGGAGCATTTTAAAGGAGAAGAGAGGCAGAGAGGTTTATGGAGAAATTCCAGAGCTTAGGACCTGGGCAGCTGAAGACATGGTGTCCAATGAAGGGGCAAAGGGAGTCAGAAATGAGCAAAATGTCAGAACTGAAGGAAAGCAAAGACCTGGAAGGGTTGTAGGTTGGACGAGGTTACAGCAATAGGGAGGGGCGAGACCATGGATGAACCATGGACTGCTGAACCTGCAGTCAATGTAGGTCAGCAAACACTGCAATGGGTGAATGGGACGTGGTGCGATTTAAGATACGGGCAGCAGAATTTCAAATGAGCTCAAGTACATGTAGTCAAGTGTAGAGATAATAAAGGATGAGGGTTTGAGCAGCAGATGAGTTAAGGCAGAGATGGGCAATATTCCGGAGGTGGAAATAGGCAGTCTTGGTAATGGAGTAGATATGGGTCAGAAGCTCATCTCAAGGTCAAATAGGATGCCAAGGTTGTGAATGGCGTGGCTCAGCCTCAGGCAGTGGCCAGGGAGAGGAATGGCAAACCAAAGTAGTAATATGTGTTTACCTTATGTATTTATACCATTTAATATTTTAGATACCGTTAACTTTATTGCTATTTATGAACCTGCTTTCTAGATTGTAAAGTCTTAAAAATTTCAATTGACCCAGCATTCATAACCTTTTCAGAGAAAGAGTTCCAGATTTCTGCTACACTTTGTGTGAAAAAGTACTTCTCGATTTCACTCTTACATGGCATAGCTCTAATTTTAAAATTATGCTCCCATGTTCTGGATTCCCTCACCAGAGGAATAGTTTCTTTGTATCAACCCTATTGAATCTTTTTATCATTTAAAGACTTAGATTAGAAATTATCTAATCTACCCTCGAAACTCAAGGGAATACAAATCAAGTTTATGCAAACTGTCTGCATAACTTAACCTTTTAAACCCTGGTATCATTTTTGTGAACCTGCACTGCATGCCTGCAAGGCCAGTGGGTCTGACCAAGGCTGTATACAGCTGAAGTATCACTTCATTTTATTATTTCAACCCCTTTGAGGTAGGATTTTCTGTCCACGCCACCTCATCTGAAAGCATTGAATCCTTGTTCAGATGTGATGACGTGTACAACAGGTGATTTCCAAAGGCTTGTACAAATCTGGGGTTCCAAGAAATTAAATTTGGACCTGTATTCAGATTTTCTGGGAAATAGAACAAAGAACAAAGAAAATTACAGCACAGGAACAGGCCCTTCGGCCCTCCAAGCCTACGCCGATCCAAATCCTCCATCTAAACCTGTCGCCTATTTTCTAAGGGTCTGTATCTCTTTACTTCCTGCCCATTCATGTATCTGTCTAGATACATCTTAAAAGACGCTATCGTGCCCGCGTCTACCACCTCCGCTGGTAATGCGTTCCATGCACCCACCACCCTCTGCGTAAAGAACTTTCCACGCATATCCCCCCTAAACTTTTCCCCTTTCACTTTGAACTCGTGTCCCCTTGTAATTGAATCCCCCACTCTGGGGAAAAAGCTTCTTGCTATCCACCCTGTCTATACCTCTCATGATTTTGTACACCTCAATCAGGTCCCCCCTCAACCTCCGTCTTTCTAATGAAAATAATCCTAATCTACTCAACCTCTCTTCATAGCTAGCGCCCTCCATACCAGGCAACATCCTGGTGCACCTCCTCTGCACCCTCTCCAAAGCATCCACATCCTTTTGGTAATGTGGCGACCAGAACTGCACGCAGTATTCCAAATGTGGCCGAACCAAAGTCCTATACAACTGTAACATGACCTGCCAACTCTTGTACTCAATACCCCGTCCGATGAAGGAAAGCATGCCGTATGCCTTCTTGACCACTCTTATTGACCTGCGTTGCCACCTTCAGGGAACAATGGACCTGAACACCCAAATCTCTCTGTACATCAATTTTCCCCAGGACTTTTCCATTTACTGTATAGTTCACTCTTGAATTGGATCTTCCAAAATGCATCACCTCACATTTGCCCTGATTGAACTCCATCTGCCATTTCTCTGCCCAACTCTCCAGTCTATCTATATTCTGCTGTATTCTCTGACAGTCCCCTTCACTATCTGCTACTCCACCAATCTTAGTGTCGTCTGCAAACTTGCTAATCAGATCACCTATACTTTCCTCCAAATCATTTATGTATATCACAAACAACAGTGGTCCCAGCACGGATCCCTGTGGAACACCACTGGTCACACGTCTCCATTTTGAGAAACTCCCTTCCACTGCTACTCTCTGTCTCCTGTTGCCCAGCCAGTTCTTTATCCATCCAGCTAGTACACCTTGAAAATCTGTGTAATCAGTGTTTTCTTTAGCACTTTCCAAGATGGCCATTTTCAGTCTATTCCGCTGACCTTGGCAATTGTTTTCTGAACTGTTGTTAACCTTTAACATTTTGTTTACTACTTTGTGAAACTTGACCCCCCCCCCCCCCCCCCCCCCACTCCCTCCAAGAGCCCTGCACCTTCTCTCTATCCCATCTCGGCTTTTGATTTTCCTTCTTGATTCTCTTCAGCTGAATTTTTACTCTCATGGCAGCTGGATTATGATCTGTGTCCACAGCTGCACCTGGGTAGCTACTGCATTCTTTATGCTGATTTGATATCTCTGCTTGACAAGGATGCTATCAATTTGGTACCTCTTCAGATTCCCAGGTGACTTCCAAGTATACTGTTTCCTCTGATTACGCTTAAACCAGTTATTGATGATGCACAACTTCCATCTTCTACAGAACTCAACCAGCATCTCTCCTCTGTTGTTTCTGACACCCAGTCCATGGCTTCCAACTTTGTTTCCATCTCTGCCTTCACTGACTGCAGCAGTCCGGTGTCCCATGATTACCAGGAATCTGTTTCCTTTTTCCTTTTCTATCAGTTGTTCCAGTTTCTATACTTTGTCCCCACTTCTTGATCCGGGTGCTCTGATGTGGGCATGAACATTGCTATAATAACAACATCCACTGAATAGCAGTCTATCATTGGAAAAGAGTTAGAAAGCCATGGGTCTTAAAAGAAATGCTGAAATGAGAGAAGAAAGTGGAAGAACAAAAACACTAATAAAGGTAAGCAAATGTAAGGAAAACGAAACAATGAGCTGAGAAGACCAAGCAAGAGAGAGTTGGTGGGGAGAGCAATGCAGAGAATTGGAAGAATTATTAAAAAAAAGGAAGAGTAGACACTCTCTGAGAAAATAAAGGAATTGACTAGAGGAAAGAGCGGTAAGAAATGGCAAAGAGGAATTTATAGTAGAGATGGTACGCTGCTTTTAAAACCTGGGGAAGTAAAGAATAGATGGAAAAAGTACATCAAAGACCTGAATGACAAAGATGGAAAGCCAACAGAACTAGAACCAGAGAAAGAAGAAGACATTTCCCAGGATGATTTAGGACCTAATCTTCTGGAATATGAAATAATTAGAGCTATAAAAGAACTCAAGCCAGTGTAAGCAGAAGGATGTGATGGATTCACTGCAGAAATGATAAAAGGGCTTGGAAAGAAGGCAACAAGAGAATTGATTAACTTGTGTAGAGAGAAGTACACTAAAGGAGAATGGCCAAAAGATTTTTTGAGGAGCACAATGGTCCCATTGGAGAAGAAGGCAAATATCACAAAATGTGAAGAACACCGCTCCATAACCTTAATTCTTTGATTACACATGCTTCCAAGAAAATGTTAAAGATCCTAGCAAGTATATTGGAAGCTATTGCAAGCCATTACATCATCTGTGATCAATTCGGTTTTAGGAAGAGTTGTGGAAATAGAGAGGCTATAGTGGTGATGAGAATATTAAGCGAAAGAAGCGGAGAAGTCTATACCCACTTTATGGATTATGAGAAAGCTTTTGACCTGGTGAACTGGCAAAAGCTGTTGAAAGTGCTGGAGGCGATCAGAGCTGCCTGGAAAGATGAAAGAACAATTGTAGCTCTGTACACGAGATAGACTGCTACAATCAGGACAGTATTTGGTGAAACTGAGCCTGGTGAGACAATGCTGTTTACTATCATCATTGCTCTTTAACATCAATGGGGAAGCCATGATAAAAGAAGCACTAGGTGAAATCCTCTCTTTTCACAGGAGAGGTGCCAGAGAACTGGAGGACAGTAAATGTACCATTTTTCAGGAAGGCAAGGCTAAGGGAGTAAACCCTAACAGAAAATCCGGAGCGGAACCCCGTAGGCGGTCATGTGTCACCTTTGGCATGTTTCCGGCAGTTCCTGCAGCCATACTGGTGCCAAACGTCGTGCTCTGCACTCCTTTGGACCCCACCAGAAAGGCCAAGAGGGGGGTTTTGACGCTTGGGCAACTCTCAACCTCCATACATTCGCCCAGGCATGCGCCATGGAGAGGTCACTTCATAGTTGCCTCGCAGCGACTGACACCACTGACCACCTCCAGGTGCTTACCCATTGTCTCTCGAGACAAGGAGGCCAAAGAAGAAGAAGGTGAAGTACAGAAAGGTGTCAAAGTAGGAGGCCAATTGGTGAAGGTAGTGAGATTTGCAGGCGATCAGGCCCTGGTGGCTAGCACAGCAGAAGATCTACAGATACTAATGGATAGAATGAATGAAGTGATGAAAGCTTATAGAATGAAAATTAATGTATAAAAGACAAAAGTTACAAGGACTGGAAGAAATAATGGTGGGAAAATAGAGGTCAAGATAAATGGCCAACAGCTGAAACAGGTATCACAATTATAAGCACCTAGGAAAAGAATTATCAAGAATGTGATTTTGAGTATTTTCTTGTATGGGGCTGAAACCTGGACCTTGAGAAAAGCGGACATCCAAAGACTAGAAAGTTGGTAAATGTAGTTCTGAAGAAGGATGGAGCGGGTCACTTGGAGGGAACATAAGAGCAAGGAAGCAGTTCCCAAGATAGTGGAGGAGGCTAGATTGTTGGTGAGTATCTTCAAGAAAAGGCAACAGGGTTGGATTGGCCATATTCTAAGGCAGGGGTCTCCAACCTTTCCTTTAGTGAGAGCTACTTCTAATAAACAAAAAATATCACGAGCTACTTAAACATATATTGAAAAATATCGATAGATAAATGCCAACTAAATATGTAGCTATTATAATTACATTATATTATATTTAATATGAAGGAAAACTGATCTTAACTTTATTTCAGTGTGATACTTGACACTACATGCTGTCCATCAGTCCTGTGAAATTTGACTTATAACTGGAGAGGGCAACCCTGATGGAGTTGTTCAGATGCTCGTCGGTCAATCGGGTTCGAAATTTCGATTTAATAAAGTTCATGTTAGAAAAGACAGACTCACAAAGATATGTGGAATCAAACAATGAAGCCACTTTCATTGCTGCTGTGTGGATATTGCTGTACCTCTCTATATCCACAAGATTCCAGAAATCAGTTGCAGGGTACCTTGTCATTTTGAAGATTAATAATCTCCATTTCCAAATCGGCACAATCCAGATTAAACCGCAAGCTCACTTGTTGAGAAAAGTCACTTACATCCACTTCCAAAAAGGGGTTTGCAGTAAACATCACGCACGGCTCCAGTTGCTTAAAGTCACAAAATCTGTTGTTGAATTCTTGACCGAGCCTGGTCAAGAGATCACTCTTCTTGCTGGTGTCCAGAAGTTCAGCAGCAGCTTCATTTTCTACCAGCTTTTGGAGCACAGATGGAAAGTGCTGCATTTTCTTTTTCTGCAATTGTTGCGACCAAAAGTCTAGTTTCAATTTGAAAGCTTTCACTGTACTTATGTTGGCAATTGTTTTTGTTTTCCCTGTAATTCACAGTTCAGGCTGTTTAATTTCTGTCATGTCTGTTAGAAATGCCAAGTCAAGCAGCCATGCACTGTCTGATATTTGGGTGGTACTTTTGTTCCTTGACTCCATAAAAGCTTTAAGTACTGACACAAGGGAAAGAAATCAACGCAGCACTTTCCCTCTGCTAAACCACCGGATTTCAGCATGCAGCAAAAGATCGCCATTCTCTACGTTGCTTTCATTGATTTTTAGTAGAGGAGCATCTGTCGTTCACGGCATTTCTCCTGTAGCTGGTGAAGGGAGAACAGCATGTCAATGGTCGATCTCTCTGCTCGAATGCCACACTGTGCCTCAGGGTAGACATGCTCATCCAGCTACTGGAGCCTGTTTAAAGCGACTCGAGCGAAGACTTTCCCCACTGCTGAGCAGGGAGATTCCACGGTAGTTGTTGCAGTCACCGCGGTCACCCTTGTTCTTATAGAGGGTGATGATATTGGCATCGCGCATGTCTTGTGGTACTGCTCCCTTGTCCCAGCACAGGCAAAGCAGTTCGTAGAGTGCTGAAAGTATAGCAGGCTTGGCACTCTTGATTATTTCAGAGGTAATGCCGTCCTTCTCAGGTGCTTTTCCGCTGGCTAGAGAATCAATGGCATCACTGAGTTCCGATTTTGATGGCTGTATGTCCAGCTCATCCATGACTGGCAGAGACTGGGCTGCATTGAGGGCGGTCTCAGTGACAACATTCTCCCTGGAGTACAGTTCTAGGTAGTGCTCCACCCAGCGGTCCATTTGCTTGCATTGGTCAGTGATTGTGTCCCCGATTTAGATTTGAGGAGGGCAATCTTCTTGATGGTTGGCCCAAAAGCTCTCTTAATGCCATCATACATTCCTCTGATGTTTCCCCACTCTTAATGAAAATAATATATCTTCTGTCTTTTTATGGATGGGCCTGCCTCAGCATCCATGATTCGAGTCATCCTCACCGCTCCTTCGCCGGTTTCTCTTTTCCCTGCTCGCTACTCCCTTGCCGCTTGCTGTTTTCCCCGCTCGCTGCTCCCTCGCACTTGCTCTTTTCCCTGCCTTCCTGCTCCCTCGCTGCTTGCTGTTTTCCCTCCTCGCTGCTCCCTCGCGCATGTTCTTTTCCCCGCCTTCCTGCTCCCTCACGCTTGCTCTTTCCCCGCCTTACTGCTCCCTTGCGCCTGCTCGTTTCCCCGCCTTCCTGCTCCCTCGCGCTTGCTCTTTTCCTTCCTCGCTGCTCCCTCACCGCTAGCTCTTTCCCCGCCTCGCTGCTTTCTCGCTGTGCCACTTGGTCTCGCCACTTCGCCGCTCAATTCGCCTTTGGACTTGCCGCGTTGTCATGTCACCATGTTGTGACATCACCGCATTGTGAAGTCACCACGGATGCACATGCGCAGATTGGAAGATATAGGCGATCTGACTATGTTGAGAGCTACTCAAAAGACTGTCGCGAGCTACCGTTAGTTGGCAACCCCTGTTATAAAGGTATGAGAACTTGTTGAAGGAGGTGGATTGAAGGAAGGTTAGAGGAATGTAGACCAAGAGGGAGAAAGAGAATGATGATGTTAGACAACTTGAAATTGAAAATGGGAAGCTCCTACAAGCAACTGAAGAGAAGAGTGCACGACCTGGAGAAATGAACAGAGGACCTGCCCTTGGGCCGATCACTAAAACTGCACAATCCTGTATATATCAACTGATTATACGGATTTGCTCTTGCCCATTTTCTTCCAGGACCTGCTCATGGCCATTCTTGTTGTGATGCAAACTAGTAAGTGTTGACAAGTTATTCCAAACCAAAGTGCATTAAAACTAAGCCTGGTCCTTATTTAATTTTCACACATGCATACTCCATTGGCATTCACTGAATAGTAATTATCAGGAACTCTAACCAATTTTCACCCCTTCCTGAACCTCGGGACACTGAGGCTAGTTATTGTTATTTTTTGTATATTATTTTTTACAGTGGCTCTTTTTCAATGATAATTTTATTTTGATTTTTGTTTTGTAGGTGATATGTATGTACATGCTGACCTCCATGGTGCCACCAGCTGTGTCATCAAGAACCAAAAAGGTCAATTCATTTACTATTTAATGTTGCAAACTGATCTTTCTGCTACTTTAAAAAAAAATAAACAACCTTATTGAAATTCTTTATTTACAGGGGAGCCAATTCCTCCGCGCACATTGACAGAAGCTGGCACAATGGCAGTTTGTTACAGCGCTGCATGGGAAGCACGTGTAATTACTAGTGCTTGGTGGGTCTATCATAATCAGGTAATCAGCCGCTGTGGAATTTTTATTTTTGCAGTATTACGCTGCAGAGATCCCCAGATTAGTCATTGCTTATACAGTCTGTAGTTAAAAATAATAGTTAACCTTTTGAATATTAATAGAAAGAAAAAGACTTACATTTATGAAGCGTCTTTCACAACCTCAGGACATCACAATGCGCTTTACAGCCAATGAAGTACGTTTGAAGTGTAGTCACTTGTCATGTAGGTAACGCAGCAGCCAGTATGCACACAGCAAGCTCCCACAAACAACGACGAGATAATAATCTGTTTTTCAGTAACGTCATTGTTATAGTGATCTGCTGAAGGGTAGGTCCTCTGTTCATTTCTCCAGGTCGTGCGCTTTTCTCTTCAGTTGCTCTTAGGAGTCTCCCATTTTCAATTTCAAGTTGTCTAACATCATCATTCTCTTTCTCCCTCTTGGTCTACATCCCTCTAATCTTCCTTCAGTCACCTTCTTCAGCAAGTGTTCATGCCTTAGAATATGGCCATTCCAACCCTGTTGCCTTTTCTTGATGATATTAACTAACTATCTGTCCTCCTCCACCATCCTGAGAACTACTTCATTGCTTTTGTGTTCTCTCCAAGTGTCCTGCTCCATCCTTCTCCAGCACCACATTTCACAACTTTCTAGTCCTTTTTCAAGGTCAACATTTTAGCCTCGTACAACAGGATACTCCAAATCACAGTCTTGATAATTCTTTTCTTAAGATCTCTCTTCATTCCTATACTGAACAATTCTTAATGTTTGGAGAATGCATTCTTTGCCATTGCTATTCTAGCTCTGATTTCTTTATGGCAGTAAACATCATCTGACATGATATTTCCCAGGTGCTTAAATTGTGATACCTCTTTCAGCTGTTGACCATTTATCGCTACCTCTATTTTCCCACCATTGTTTCTTCCAGTCTTCATAACTTTCGTCCTTTTTACATTAATTTTTCATTCATTCTATCCATTAGTATTTGTAGATCTTCTGCTGTGCTAGCCGCTCGGGCCTGGTGGTCTGCAAATCTCGCTACCTTCACCAATTGGCCTTCCTACTTTGACACCTTTCTGTACTTCACCTTGTGCTACTTTTATCATGGCTTCCACGTTAATGTTAGAGCGATGGTGATAGTAGACAGCCTTTTCTCGCTGTGTGCCCGATTACACCAGGCTCAGTTTCACCAAATACTGTCCTGATTGTAGCAGTCTGTCCCATGTACAGGGCTACAATCATTCTTTCATCTCTCCAGTTAGCATTTTCAACAGCTTTTGCCAGTTCATCAGGTCAGATGCCTTTTCATAATCCACAAAGCAGGTGTACACTTATTACTGGTATTCTAAGCTTCTTTTGCTTAACGTTCTCATCACTGCAATAGCCTCTCTAAAACCTTCCTAAAACCGAATTGATCACAGCCGATGTAATGGCTTCCAATTTATTTGTTAGGATCTTTAACATTACCTTGGATGCATGTGTAATCGAAGTTATGGAGCGGTAATGTTGTTTGAGGAATAAATATTGACCAAAATATCAGGAATAACTCCCGTGCTCTTCTTCGAATAAGTGATCTTTTACATCCACCTGAGACAGGGCCTTGGTTTAATATCTCATCTGAAGGATGGCACTTCTGACAGGCAGCACGTGCTCAGTGCTTGAAGCCACAACCATCTGACTCAGGCAAGAGTGTGGCCACTGAGCCATGGCTGACACAGAACTCTAAGAATTGTGAGGCAGATTTTCATTTTCACTGTCTGGTTGGTAATCTGACAGAGCAGATTGCCTACCCATTGAAATTAATGGGATAAAAATTGGATAGGCAATTTTCTCTGTCGTATTAATTGCCTAGATGGTGAAGACAAAAATTTGCCAGTGTGTCAGTGAAGATAGTTTATGTAGTATTCATCAAAATAAGATTTATTTGGTAATGTGTTCTGTACAAAATAAAAATCTGAAAATTATTTTTACAATTCTATTTTCTAAATGCTGCAGTAGTCCTGACTGAGTTAGGAGTTGTACGTAGTGATGCCTCAGTAATTAGTAATCAAAAGTAGCAAATATGAAAGCATGTGAAAAAATAAAATTGTATCTTCATGCAGGTTATTCTGGTTATGTTTTGTGTTGCATATCTTTTAAAAATATATTTGTAAGTATTTTTCCCCCTTCCCTCTGCAGACTATACCACACTCTATTCCCAGCAGAGGACATCAACATGTGCTCTGTTGCGCTATGAATGTCTGTACACTAGAAGGTGCAGAAGAATTACTTTCCCTCTAATATTCCCTCCCTATGGGCAAGTGCCTAAACTCTGCTTGACACTTTCATACAACAGTGCAGCTATGATTGGTAACTCACCGTTTGGGTAACTGCAGGCATGAACTGGTTTCCTACCTCTCTATGGTGGGCACCCCCCCCGCCCACACCCCACCCCACCCAACCTCTCTTGCGTGACTTCCATTTCCTATTTTAAAACAGATTTGTATATGCACTTATTTAGATTTAATTTGGTTGGAGGCAGGAAAAGTGGATTATTTTGTCTGATCCCTGGCTCACACTAACATCACTGAGCCACTGAGACAAATAAGATTAGACCAGAATATCTCTTGTTTCAAGTTCTTACCCTCCTTGTGAGGTAATGTCAACTCTCTACCTGGTACCTACCTGGCTTGGCTAACATCAGGAACTCATTCTTGCTGCAGTTAATTTTTTTTAAAGGCAATATCATCATCCTAAAGTAACTTGAAGGCCAGTTTACCAGATGTGTAAGAAGAATTGCACAATGATGACTGTGTCATCATTTATTGATGACATTGTGTCATCAGTAATCCCTAATGTATAGGAATACTGGCCAAAAGTAATCTAATAATATTACACTGCATTGTAGTACTTTTGAGGTTAGCAGAAGTGATGACTTTTCCAGATGGTCAATATAATTGCTTTTAAACTGCTGATCTTTAAAGTCCTAGAAGCTGTGTGGCTGAGGGCCACCAATCTTGTCCCTCAAAAAATGAAAATGAACTTTATTTGATTGTACTTTTGTGTCCTTTGCAGTCTTTCATGCTAGAATATTTCAACCGCCACCCCCCCCCCCCCCCCCCCCGCCCCCCACTATTGTACTGTTGCTGTGGTGTCATTTCACCCCAGTCTTTTGTGATGCTTTAAAAAAGTTTTTCCTCCTTTCTATTAGCCAGGGCTTGACCTCTACATCTTCACTTGTTGATCTGGCTAAAGTCAGAAGCTCACTGTTTGACAGTCAGAGTGTGAAAGTTGAGCTTCTTGTTCCATGCACTGCACTAATTGATGATACCACACTGGGACATAGTTTTTATTTATATCTATTTTAAAACAAATAGATAAATGTAGAAAAGATGTTCTTAAATTTGTCATCTTTAAACTTTCAGGTATCAAAAACAGCACCTACAGGAGAATACCTGACCACAGGAAGTTTTATGATCAGAGGTAAGTAGAAAGTTACTGACATTCAACTTGATTGGTGGTTTGATAATTTGACATTTTTGATCATTTAATAGGATTTTCTCATTTTACTTTAATTGAGTTGATCCACCGCAGTTGAAGTCATATTTTGCAATACAAGTCATATTTTTGTATATAAATCTTAAGTTGTAAATAAAGAACGTTCTTTTTTTAAAAATTTATTCGTTCATGCGATGTGGCCATTTATTGCCCATCCCTAATTGCCCTTGTGAAGGTAGTGGTGAGCTGCCTTCTTGAACTGCTGCAGTCCTTGGGGTGTAAGTACACCAACAGTGCTGTTCGGAAGGGAGTTCCAGGATTTTGATCCAGCAACAGTGAGGTCAATACTGGGTTGTCTGTCCGGTTTCATTCCTTCGAAGCGGTTTAATACAACTGAGTGGCTTGTTAGCCCATTTTAGAGGGCATTTAAGAGTCAATCACATTGCTGTGGGTCTGGAGTCACGTGTAGGCCAGACCAGGGTAAGGACAGCAAGTTTCCTTCCCTAAAGGGCAGATGGGTTTTTACAACAAAGAACAAAGAAAGAAAATTACAGCACAGGAACAGGCCCTTCGGCCCTCCAAGCCTGTGCCGATCCAGATCCTCTATCTAAACATGTCGCCTATTTTCTAAGGGTCTGTATCTCTTTTCTTCCTGCCCATTCATGTATCTGTCTAGATACATCTTAAAAGACGCCATCGTGCCCGCATCTACCACCTCCGCTGGCAACGCGTTCCAGGCACCCACCACCCTCTGCGTAAAGAACTTTCCACGCATATCCCCCCTAAACTTTTCCCCTTTCACTTTGAACTCGTGTCCTCTAGTAATTGAATCCCCCACTCTGGGAAAAAGCCTCTTGCTATCCACCCTGTCTATACCTCTCATGATTTTGTACACCTCAATCAGGTCCCCCCTCAACCTCGGTCTTTCTAATGAAAATAATCCTAATCTACTCAACCTCTCTTCATAGCTAGCGCCCTCCATACCAGGCAACATCCTGGTGAACCTCCTCTGCACCCTCTCCAAAGCATCCACATCCTTTTGGTAATGTGGCGACCAGAACTGCACGCAGTATTCCAAATGTGGCCGAACCAAAGTCCTATACAACTGTAACATGACCTGCCAACTCTTGTACTCAATACCCCGTCCGATGAAGGAAAGCCTGCCGTATGCCTTCTTGACCACTCTATTTACCTGCGTTGCCACCTTCAGGGAATAGTGGACCTGAACACCCAAATCTCTCTGGACATCAATTTTCCCCAGGACTTTTCCATCGACGATGGTTTCATAGTCACCATTAGATTAACTTTTAAATTCCATATTTATTAATTGAATTCAAATTTCACCATCTGCCGTGCTTGGATTCGAACCCATGTCCCCACAATATTAGCCTAGGCCTCTGGATTACTAGTCCAGTGACAATACCACTATGCCACCACCTCCTCTTTTGATATAAAGCTGTTGATCCCTTTCCCGGATAGCCATGTGAAGACAGAAGCCCAGGTAGATTGTGTATTATTTTATTTGGCCAAAATAAATGTTTTCATACAATGTCAACAGGTTTTAAGATAAATTATTTTTAGTATAACAATTTGCATGTTTTTCTCTTAGATCTGATGTTCTGTTGAGTAATGTTTTGCAGGCGCTTGATTATTTTTATAGTATTTTCTCAAGCTCCAAATAATGTTGATACAAGGTTCATACCATTATTTCATATTTCCAGGTAAAAAGAACTACCTCCCACCTTCTTATCTTATGATGGGATTTGGCTTTTTGTTTAAGGTAATGTATTAATATTTTCTAGAAATTCGTGATGAAATAAAAGCTGAAAAATTGAGTTTAGTGGACCCCTTAACTATCTTTTGCAACTATGCTAAAGTAATATTACAAGTCATGTTGCGAGGATAGTATTTTTATATTGTCTCAGTTAATCTGGGAGTCAGTGGTCCTATGGGGTGCAACCTGTCGGAGACAGCAAGGAGTCTGCTCAGATACAACGTTCCCCTCTGGTTCTCCTAGCATAAACTGGAAACTGAGTGGAGTGGGTAGAATTAAAGCATGGTTACAGTACAGAAGGAAGTCATTTTACCCGTTGTGCCCATGCTGGTTCTTTGCAAGAGCAACTCAGCTAGTCCTACTGCTTCACCCTTTCCACGTAGCTTTGTAAACTTTTTCTCTTCAAGTGCTTATCCAATTCCCTTTTGAAAGTCTCTATTGAATCTGCTGCCACCGCATGCTCAGGCAGTGCATTCCACCTGTTGTGTAAAATGTTAAAATGTCATGCTGCCATTGTTTCTTTTGGCAATTCCTTTAAATCGCTGTCCTCTGGTTCTCAACCCTTCCACCAATGGGAACGGTTTCTCTCTATCTACTCTGTTTAGATTGCTCATGATTTTGAACACCTCTATCAAATCTCCTCAATCTTCTCTAAAGAGAACAACTCCAGCTTCTGCATTCTATCCACGTAACTGAAGTCCCTCATCCCTGGAACCATTCTTGTAAATCTTTTCTGCACCCTCTCTAAAGTCTTCACATCCTTCCTAAAGTGTGGTGCCCAGAATTGGACACAACATTCCAGTTGAGGCTGAACCTGTGTTTTATAAAGTTTGATCATAACGTCATTGCTTTTGTATTCTATGCCTCTATTTATAAAGCCAATATATCTTTATAACATCTTTCTCAACCTGCTGTGCCACCTTCAATGATTGGAACTGTTGCCTTCCCACATGTGGCACTTTATGTTACTGTTTGACATTGCAGAGTTCTGGATATTTTGAATTTTCTTCCTAATTACTTCAGTAAAACTGCCTTTACTCTGTTGTGATTTAGCTCCAACCTCTGCATACCATACTGCACTAGTATGACATTTCTATTTCCCACAGTATAGAGTCATTTATGGCACAGAAGGAGGCCATTCGGCCCATTGGGCTGAATTTTATAAGCCCCCTGATGTCAGTGGTTGTGGTGGGGAGGCCCGTAAAATACCTCCAGGAGAGGCCTGCCACGGGCCACGATGCCGGGAAGACCCTGCTACGTTTTACCGGCGGAGGTGAGGCCTCAGGGCGGTCCCCACTGCTGCTTGGCGGCAGAGCCTTCATTTAAATATTTTAAACATTTAAATAAATTTAAGTACATGCAAAAGCATGCTTGTCCCGACGGCTTGTCCATTTGGAGATCCGAGGCGTGACTCTGGTGGGGAGGGGGGAGGAGTGAATTTTTCAGGGCGTGGTGGGGGAGCGGCAAAAACGATTGGTTGTGCGGAATGTGGGAAGGGGTTGAGGATCAAAGTGAATAACGTTCGGGGGGGTGGGAGACGTTCGTGATATGAATAAAAGCTGTTTCTGGGGGTGGGGAGAGAGCAATTTATCTATAGATCATTCATTTGGGGGCTGGGAGATAGGATTCAAAGTTGTAATAAAATTTCATTTTCGGAACCTTTAAAAAATTTAAATGTCACTGAAGGGCTTGAAGCCCTTTAAAAATGGCGCCGGATGCCATTATACTTCTATTAAATCACTCCTCAATCTCCTTTTGTTATTTTACTTTGCAACCGAATTCTCAATTTCAATTTATTTCTTAATTATTTATTACCCAGTTCATTAGGGTTAAGTTTATCTTTGTGTGGTATTTTGGCTGTAAAGATATTCAAAACTAAAACATATACAAATATCTTGCTTGATTTTAAATACTCTGTCTCAACCGCGTTTTAAAGATGCTATGATTTGCTTGTACTTAGGTTGATGATCAATTTATATGGAGGCACATAGGTGAACGGAAGGTAAAAGTGCAGGATGAAGACATGGAGACAGTAACTAGCAGCACATCTGAACTTTTTTCTGAGGAGACTATACCTTTAGGTAATTGAGGAGAGGCCATACCAAAAGTTTATATGACAGAAGATTCTGAGTTTCCAGAGAAATTATTTGCTCAGTCTAACCTTCTTGACATTGTATACAGCATTTTTTGTGGAGGAAGCAGGACCAAAAGAAACTTTTGTGATTTGTAGTGACCATGTGAAAATGACAATATGTTTCACGTGTCTTGGTTATATTTGCAAAAAACAGTTTGTTGAGCATTTTTCATGGTGACTGTATATCTTTTAAAGGTAAGTAGTTTGTGCAACAGAAGATGATGGGAGATTTGATTAAGCTGTTGGCTTTCATATTTTCATGCATTGTACTGTTCTTCTGACTAGAAAAAGCCAGTATTAGTTCTTCATTTAGTTTTGCAAGGGAAAGGTAAAATAAGCAAGTGAGTGAAATCAGAATACATATCCCTTCAAGAAGCTTTTTAGAGGGAATCCACATGATTCTTTACTGTGTCTTTTAAACTACCAGCCTGCCAGTTGTATCAGCTCATGGTGCTGATAATGCAGTTCCGCATTTTAATGTCTTTAAAGGTGTACTTGGCTCCTTAAACATTATCCTGCTGCCTACGAGGAATAATGGTTAGAGCAAGGCCACAGGCATAATGTCACCACTTGAGAACACAGCTTTGAAGGTGCTCCAGTAGAAAGACTAGTCTTTTTTGGAATTCAGGTACATTGTTCAGTGAAGCACAGCACCTTAATGAAGGTTGTTGACAGAGTTAATGCTGTAATGGCTGTCTCAATCTGATCTCCCAACATGATAAATAGTGCACTTTGAAGTCTCAACTCTGAGCAATTGCTGTGAAAACTGTGGCAGAGCTTATGACCTTGGCTAGCAGAGGGCTATGCTCTCCATTTGTCGGCCCACAATATACTAATTCCATTTTGTATGGTGAAATTGTGCAAAGCGCAGTAAGCTTGGATCTTCGATACCTTGGCCAGGTTGCATTGAAGGATGAGCCATAATTGTTTGAGGTATCTGCAACTTTGCTTTAACATCCTGATGATCTGCTCCATCAAGCCCCTGGTAACTACATGTCCTTTGTATCTCCTTTTGTTCTGGTTTCATCCATGTCTTTAAACAGGTTATTTTATAGTCATCCACCCAGTCTTCTAGATCCTTAAATGAGTGGTGGTGCCATGGAATCATGGAATGTCATAGAATAGAGGAATCATTTGGGGAATAACCTTCATTTGAGGAAGGAAGGCTACCACATTAGGGAGTAAACTATCTTTTGATAACATTATAAACTTTCCCATTAATGACCCCAAAAGAGGAACACAATTTTTACTACTCCATTGGTACAGAGCAAAACTCAAGAATATTGTGTAACCATCACAGGCCGGTAATAGATAAACTTAACTTTCAGTACCTTGAATGTTTTATTTTCGCAGATAATCTGTCCACACATAGCTACAGAAAAGATTGCTAATATTTCTTGTAGCTTCCTTTCCAAAATGTAAGTTTCTCGGTTAATATTACATGACTGTATGATATATGGGTTTATGTATTGATTAAATTAAAATTATTTTGTTAAGCCCAATCAGACAATGATGAGAGCAGCAGTGATGAAAACAAAGAGACTGGTACAGAAGCTAAAACAAAACAGTGTGAAGAGGTGCAAGGGGATGCAGAGGGTCAACAGGACAATGGTGAGAGCAGTAGTGATGAAGACAAAAAGACTGGCACAGAAGGTGAAAACAACCATTGTGAAGAGGTGCAAAGGGCTGCAGAGGGTCAACAGGACAATGGTGAGAGCAGTAGTGATGAAGATGAAGAGACTGGTACAGAAGCTGAAAACAACCATTATGAAGAGGTGAAAGGGGTTGCAGAGGGTCAACAGGACAATGCTGAAGATAAATCAGACAAACAAGATGAAAAGGAAGCTGATCTGAAAAATTCTGGAGAAACCCAAAAGATTGAGGAAGATCGAGGTGAAGAAGAAAGTGTAGAATTTAGTTATCCTGATACAGCTATTGATCTGTCACATCTTCAGTCAAAGAGGTAATTTGCAAATACATTTCTTTCGGTTATAGTCATGGTAGTTATGATTTTAGGACCTTTATTACCTTTTTTATTTTAGTTATTTTTGACTTCTGTGCTTCACACTACTCTCAGGTTGAAACCCTATCTCCTTACACTTCAAGAATTTTTTCAATATAAAAACAAAGTGCTGGAAATAGACAGCAGGTCTGGCAGCATCTGTGGGAAGAGAAACAGAGTTAATGTTTCAGGTCTGTGACCAATTCTGATGAAAGGTCACAGACCTGAAACGTTAAATCTGTTTCTCTCTCCACAAATACTGCCAGACCTGCTGAGTATTTCCAGCACTTTGTTTTATTTCAGATTTCCAGCATCTGCAGTATTTTGCTTTAATTTTTTTTATCAGTTCTGATAACACTGGGTAAAATTTGTAGCATGCCAGGCAACAAAGAGAACCACTTTCAGATTACCTGAGCTAGTTCTGTCCTGTGCCTTAACAGGATCCTCCTGGTTTTCAGAGGTAGCAGAACAACACTACAGCAGATCTTGTTAAATTTCTTCCTGGCCTTGCCACCTCCCAATCTCTGTAATCTCCTCTAGCTTCACAACCCTCTGAGATATCTGCACTTTAATTCTGGCCCCTTGAACACCTCTGATTTTAATCACTCCACCATTGGCTGGCGTGCCTTCAGCTTGGTTGGGCCCTAAGCTCTGGAATTCCCTCCCTAAACCTCTCCGCCTCTCTACCTCACTTTTCTCCTTTATGACGGTCTTTAAAACCTACCTCTTTGACCAAGCTTTTGGCCATCTGCCCTAATACCTCCTTATGTGGATCGGTGTCTATTTTGCTTTCGAACACTGTTGTGAAGTGCCTTGGGACGTTTTATTACGTCAGAGGTGCTGTTTAAATACAAGCTGTTGTTGTCTTCATCTTTAACTACTAAACAGATTTATTAAGCAGTAATAGAACAAAATACAAGGTAGCTGAGACTTAATATATTTTTATAGCAGATGTTGAATTTAGCTCCTTGTATTTAAAAAAAAAACTTTTCACCTTCTATGCTAAACTGTACTTAAATTTCTTATGTATTGGTTGATCTTTTTTCCCCCGGTTTTCACCAACATTCCAGGTTAACTGGTTTAACTAACTCTGCCTTCAGAGGTTCTAGACAGACTTATTGATTTGAAAATGAAAGGCTCATAAAGAGTTTTGAAACAGTGCCCAGGATCTCATAAATGTAAATAATAGTTGATCCTTCTGAATTTAATCAGTCAAACACCTATTTGAACAAACTACACAGAATGTTTGTTTGTATTTGAATTGAGTGGCTTCACCCCACCCCTCCGTTGAACCCCCAAATACCTGTTCTTTTTATATAAACTGATTGCAACAAATGTGAAAAATGAGCTGGAATTTTTTTTGTTGTAAATTAAGCTGTCTCTAAGCCCCTTAATGTATCATGCGAGAGTTAAAGAAGCTTATGTGAAGCCAAGTCTGTTTTTGTCTCAATAGTTTAGTAGAGAAGTTGAGAGATTGGCCGTCTTGCAGCACAGAAATTTAGATAGCTCATTCTTTCAGTGGCTTGGTGTTCTATTGCTTCCTAACATTTTAACTTTCAGTTCTTCAAAAGTTGCTATGCAAAATATTTTGGCGATGATAAATATTATCTGTCATTCTTGCTACTTATAAACATTTCCCCTGTTGTCTGGGTTGGCATTCGCCATTGAGGAATCCATGCTATGCCTGTCCACCTTGAGAGGTGAACAGACGGTGTAAAGGTGAGACCACATGAGGAGGAATGATGAGAGTAAAATAATCAAACGAAATAGAAGATGGATCATGGCTATTTTGTTCATTTAACACATACATTTATAATCTGACTTCATACATGGAGCCCTTACCAGTTGTTAAAAAAATCAACTTTTTCTTTGAGATCAGTTTTTCACTTTTGAATTTATTCAGTTTCAGCTTTGTGAAATCACTTTTCTCTCTCATTATTTTTCCATAAGTGTGATCTTGTCATTACTGCTGCTTATTCATGGAAGCAAAAATCCATGCCAGAACTTTTTTAAAAATATGTATTTTCAGCTTAATATTTCTGGCACGTTATTACTGGTGTACCCTGTTGCTGCCATATTCATTTTAAAAAGACAAAAAAAAAGAAAGATTTGCATTTATATAGCATTTTTCACAACCATCAGATGTCTCAAAGCATTTTACAGCCAATGAAGTACTTTGGAAGTGTAGTCACTGTTTTAGGAAATGTGGCAGCGTTTAGGGATAAATATTGGCCAGGACACCAGGAATAACTCCCCTGCTCTTCGCAATAGTACCATGGGATCTTTTACATCCATCTGAGGGGGCCAACAGGGCTTCAGTTTAATATGTCATCCGAAAGACGACCCCTTCGCCAGTGCAGCACTCCCTCAGTACTGCACTGGAATGTCAGCCTTGATTCTTGTGCTCAAGCCCTGGAGTGGGACTTGAATCCACAACCTTCTGTCGCAGAGGTAAGGATGCTACCATTGAGCCATAGCTGAGACATTTAATTCTGAACCAAATCAGACACAGCACACTTGGACATTTTTCATGTCATAAAGGGAGTTCTATGCAAAATACCTTCCTATACTAACTTGAGGGGCGGCACAGTGGCGCAGTGGTTAGCACCGCAGCCTCACAGCTCCAGCGACCCGGGATCAAATCTGGGTACTGCCTGTGTGGAGTTTGCAAGTTCTCCCTGTGTCTGCGTGGGTTTCCTCCGGGTGCTCCGGTTTCCTCCCACAGCCAAAAGACTTGCAGGTTGATAGGTGAATTGGCCATTATAAATTGCCACTAGTATAGGTAGGTGGTAGGAGAATATAGGGACAGGTGAGGATGTGGTAGGAATATGGGATTAGTGCAGGATTAGTATAAAATGGGTGGTTGATGGTCGGCACAGACTCGGTGGGCCAAAGGGCCTGTTTCAGTGCAGTATATCTAAATCTAAATCTGAAACAGTAGTTTTGAAAATAAAACACTAACTAGAAGTAACAATGAAAGCACAGATAACTACAAAATTTGGGATTGAGTCAGATTACCCCATCGATGGCAGTATCTTCAGATACTCTAGAATTTCCTGCCTCAGCTCTAGAATTCTCTCTTTTTAAAAAAAAAACTCCTGTCTATGATCAAAATTTACCCCTACAACTTTGCCTTTGGCCATTTCCCTTAATTTCTGTCCTGGTTCCTGTTTAGAGTTTGATGTCTTTTCCCCTATCACTCCTCTGTAGAATAGTTTGATTTTTTTTTACTATCAAAGGCGCCATTTAACTATAGAAGAGACATTTCTACTGTGATGCACAGAAACAAAACCACTAAAATTTAAAAATGACAACTGACAATACAAAATAACCTGTCAGCTATCCTGGCCGGAGCATTGCTCTGTCACTGAGGGATGGTCCATTGAGGCAGACTGACAGGCCATCACAACGGGACTTCTTTGGGCGAAGCTAATTACCAGTTTCACATTTCATGTAATTTTCTTTTCAAGGTCATGGTGAGCAGCTTATTTTAACTAAATGTTCTTTCAGATTTTTAAAATTTAAATTATCCAACTATGTTTTATATAAGTGAGCCATTTTGGGGCTATTAAAGTGTCATAGGGCTGGATTTTATAGAGGCCTCTACGTTGGGCTCCTTGCAGGGGGGGTGGGGGGGCATGAAGGTTTCCTGGATGAGACCCGCCACGGACCTCGATGCTAGCAGGGCCCATCCTGATCTTGCAGGCGGCAGCGAGGCCTCGTGATGGCCCCCACCACTCGGCAACGGGACCGTAATTTAAATATTCAAATTCATTAGCTTACTTGAGTTAATAACGTTCCTGTTACCGCCTGAATGCCGCCGTGATCGTCACCTCGGTGGCCGGCACTGCCACGCCTTCGAATCCCCGTCTGGGGAAACGAGGCACGACACCTGTGCGGAGGGTGGAGGAGGTAAGTTTCTCAGTGCAGAGAGGGAGGGGGAAGCAAGGTCAAACTATTCTGATTGGTAGAGGGGATGGTGGGAAGAGGTAAAGTTAAAATTTTGTGAACTTTGAGGGGTGGGGGGTGAAGGTCAGGTACACAAGGTAAGTATTTCTTGGGGGGTGGGGGGAAGAGGACAAGGAATGAGTGTAATGTTAATGGGGTGTTGGGAGAGGGGCTGGAAACATGTAATGTTTTAAAATCAGTTTTATTATACTTTCCCTTTAAACATTTAAATTAAATGTAAGGGCTGGAAGACCTTTAAAAATGGCGCTGGACGCTGTTGCTGGGGGCGGCTCGCCCAGCCCCTTCTTGTCATCGGTGGGGGGGGGGGGGGGGGGGTGGGGCGGTCTGCCCCAGCCGTATAAATGAGTCATTGCGTATAAGATTGCCGGCAGCTCCGCGGAGTAAAACCCATGCGTGCAGGCCGCCATCTTTTACAGCCGCCACCATAATCGGTGACAGCAACATAAAATTCAGCCCATAGTGATAAAAAAAAAAATCTGATATCCAAATACTTTTTAAAAATCTTATTTTTCAACAGACCTTTGCGGATACATAGTGCAACTTTTAAAGAAGAACTAATTGAAGAGGTAAGGGTAAAATGTCTTTAGTTTAGTTGTAAGGTGCATAAGGGTTAGTGATATCTTTTTTCAAATCCAGGTTTACTGTGCTTGTTTGTTGGCGTGACATAGAATGCTATTTTTTCACCTTTGGGATCTAGATTTGAATACATCTCTGACTGTTGGGGCAGATATGTCTCTAGCCTGTAAGGCTCTGAAGTGAATTTAACTTGGGTTTCAGTCTGATTAATAGGTACATACTTGTGCTAATTGTTGTTAAAAATTGGTAGTTTCTTTCAGATAGGTCACTAAAATTATTTTCTGCAGTGCTTCTGGGAGAATGGTTAAATTACATTTTAGGGCACATGCAACTTTGATATTCATCTTGTCTCGCTATGAGAGTCATTGTTTCTGACAGATGTGCCAAAAATGAAGTGTCTGACCTTCCTCATTTTGATGAACCCAAAAATTACTGTACAACAGCACAAATGTACAGCTTTTTCAAAAAAAAGTTTAGATTTTCCAGGTACCCAATAAAGAAACTAGCAAAACTGAATGGTTTAAAGCACTGATTTCCCATTCCCATGATGATGAAAAGTATCTACACTGTAGAATTTAATACATTTCTAATTTTGGCATCCAATGTCAGCAACAAGCATTTTTAGGTCATAAAGTTATCTCAAGTGTAGAGCTCCCTTTGCTTTGTTCCAACAATAAGACTTTCACCCTCTGGCCTGGGCTAAATTCAAATGTTGGCCTCCATATGAAAGGATAATTTTCCAATCCCACTGCATGACCCATATCTTCAGTATGGACTCTGTAGTCCATTTTATCAACATTTTATTCTGCACATATTCAGCTGGTCTATCCTTTTCCTGAGGTGAGAATTCTTAGAATCTGTTAATTTTGCTGAATAGCATATGCACCAGGAAGATTTTGATCCGAGTACAACATTTTTATAGATGAGAATACTTGGCCAGGAGAAAGGAACAAGGACAAAATCCAGTTAATATTTTAGCAATGAAGATATTTCTCACAAACTCTCATAGTTTTCACTTAGAATTGTGATAAAAATGTTTTCCCTTTTATACTGGCCAGGGTAATGACATTTTTGCAATGTCTAATTGTACCTTCTCTTTATAATGTATACCAGAAGTACAGTTACTTAATTCCTGTGCTTCATTTGTCATGGTGTCGAGCTTCAGAACATCGGTTGTGAATTTGACGGATCCAATGATATCAATGTAAAAGTTTGTTTCCTATCTGCAGGTTGATGGGAAATCACAAAGTCGGAAACACCTGTCAGCTAAAGAAAGGAAGTGAGTATCATTTAGAACTTCTGTAAAATAAGCAACTATTACTTAGTATTATACTCCTGTACTGGTCACTCAGAGAATTCCCAAATTTTCAGAATTCTTGTCATGATGGCTTCAGTGATGTGACACCACGGCTTGTAACTATCTTCTCTAGTTTCGTAAGTGTTAACAAAAAATTTATGACAACGAATTAAGTATCCTGTGCTTCAGAGTTTTGGCTGGTCATTGCTGAATACTTCAACCATGCATTATTTAGTTGATTTAATTCAAAAGGGAGTGTATTCCATGGGAAGCAGTGCGTTTAGGAGTTTCTTTATATCCTGAAGACTTAATATGATTTTGCTTTTTGCATCTTTAGTCTCAATTTTCTTTAGGCTGAATTATCCGCTGCCCCAGCGGGTCGGATGGTGGCATGGGAGCGGTGTATTGAGCGGGAGGCTCCAGAAGGCCGACCTGCCTCGCTGCCGCCTCTGGTCAACTTTACGGAAGTCAGGCGTGGGGAGGGAGGTGGCGGTGAACGGCCCACCTGCCCGAGGCCAATCAAGGCCCTTAAAGTGGCCACTTAAGGGCCCTCACCTGCCTCCACGGGTATTTTGCCTGTGGCAAACGGGCATGCCCAGTGATAGCTGCTGGCCTTTCCGTGCGCCGGGGGGGCCATGGCAGTCGGGCACAGGATTCCCGATTGAGGTCCACCTCCCAACCCACCCCTGGGACCCAAGATGCCGCCCCCCCCCAACTGACCACTCCAGCATCACCAGGGAAGGACCCATCTCCCTGGTGAGGCATGCCCAACTGACCTTGTCTCCTGGCTCCATCTGGTCGGCTGGGTTGCAGTCCCAGCAGTGGCCACCGCTCCCGGTAGTGCTGCTGAGACTAAGAGCTGCCGGTCTGCTGATTGGTCAGCAGCTCACTGAGGCAAGATTTCCTCCCTCAAGCGGGTGGAAGTCCCACCTCGGGACAATTAAAGCCCAGGGACCCGTAAAATGTGGGACGGATCCCCGGGCTAGGCGGAAGCGGTTTCGCCACCGACTTTTATGTCGGTGGTGAATTCCCATCCGCCTAAGGTAAAATCCAGCCCAGTATTTAGTTAACAGGAATTTAAAAATTAAGAATGAAAAAAATTTTGCATTCTGAATGCATTTAGCGTTCGAAACAAAACAGATGAACTGAAATAAAATGCACAAAGATGGGTGGCAGGTCAGAAGATTGGACAGAATATAAAAAACAGCAAAGAATGACTAAAAGATTGATAAGGAAGGGAAAATTAGAGTACAAGAGAAAGCTAGCTAGAAATATAAAAATCAACGAAGAGTTTCTCTAGATATTTAAAAAAGAAAAGAGTTAACAAAGTGAGGGTTGGTCCTGTAGAAAGTCAGTCTGGGGAATTAATAAGGGAAAATAAGGAATAGCAGATGAATTGAACTGGTATTTTGCATTGGTCTTCACCATAGAGGAGACAAGTAACATCCCAGAAATAGTTGTAAGTCAGGAAATGGAAGGAAGGAACTCAAGAAAATCACAATCACCAGGGAAGTGGTACTGAACAAATTGTTGGAGCTGCGGGCTGACAAGTCCCCGGGTCCTGATGGACTTCATCCTAGGGTCCTAAAAGAAATGGCTAATGAGATAGTTGATGCATTGGTTTTAATTTTCCACAATTCTCTAGATTTGGGGAAGGTTCCATTAGATTGGGAAATAGCGAATGTAACTCCTTCATTCAAAAAAGGAGGCAAAAAGCAGGAAACTACAAGCCAGTTAGCTTAACATCTGTCTTAGGGAAAATGTTAGAAGCTGTTGTTAAAGACATTATAGCAGGGCACTTACAAATATTCAAGGTAATCAGGCAGAGTCAACATGATTTTGTGAAAGGGAAATCATGTTTAACCAATTTATTGGAGTTCTTTGAAGAAGTAACATGTGCTGTAGATAAAGGGGAACCGGAGATGTTTCTTAGATTTCCAGTAGGCATTGAATAAGGTGCCCCATCAAAGATTATTGGGGAAAATAAAAGCTCATGGGGAGTAACATATTGGCATGGATAGAAGATTGGCTAGCTAACAGTAAACCAAGAGTGGGTCATTTTCTGGTTGGCAAGATGTAACAAGTGGTGTGCACAGGAATCTGTGCAGAGGCCTCAATTTTTTACAATTTTATATCAGTGACTTGGTTGAAAGGAGCGAAGGTATGGTTGCTAAATTTGCTGATGACACAAAGATAGGTAGGAAAGTAAGTTGTGAAGAGGATATAAGGAAGTTACAAAGGAATATAGATAGGTTAAGTGAGTGGGCAAAGATCTGACAAATGGAATATAATGTGGGAAAATGTGAAATTGTCCATTTTGGCAGGAAGAATAAAAAAGCACATTATCTAAATGGTGAGAGATTGTAGAGCTCTGAGATGCAGAGGATCTGGGTGTCCTAGTTCCTAGTGCATGGATCGCAAAAGGTTAGTATGCAGGTTCAGCAAGTAATTAGGAAAACTAATAGAATGATATCATTTATTGCGAGGGGAATTGAATACAAAAGTAGGGAGGTTATGCATCAGTTATACAGGGCATTGGTGAGACCACATCTGGAGTACTGTGTATAGTATTGGTCGCCTTATTTAAGGAAGGATATAAAGGCATTGGAAGTGGTTCAGAGAAGGTTTACTAAACTAATACTTTGAATGGGTGAGTTGTCTTATGAGGAAAGGTTAACAGGCTATGCTTGTATCCACTGGAGTTTAGAAGAGTAAGAGGTGATTTTTTTGAAACATATAAGATCCTGAGGGAAACAAAAACAAGAAATGCTGGATTCACTCAGCAGGTCTGGCAGCATCTGTAGAAAGAGAAGCAGAGTTAACGTTTCGGGTCAGTGACCCTTCTTCGGATCCTGAGGGGTCTTGACAGGGTTAATGTGGAAAGGATATTTCCCCTAGTGGGAGAATCTAGAACTAGGGGTCACGATTTAAAAATAAGGCTCGCTCATTTAAGACAGAGATGAGGAGAAATTTTTTTCTCCTGAGGGTTGAGAGTCTTTGGAACGCTCTTCCTCAAAAGGCGATGGAAGCACAGTCTTTGAATATTTTTAAGGCAGAGGTGGGTAGATTTTTGATAAGCAAGGGGGTAAAAGGTTATTGGGGTAGGCGGGTATGTGGAGTCGAGGTTACAATCAGATCAGCCATGATATTATTGAATGGTGGAGTTGGCTCGAGGGGCCGAGTGGCCTACTCCTGCTCCTAATTGGTATATTCGTATTCATTGACAAGATTAAACAAAGTATTTAGTGATTGGTTAAAAAGTGAGTTTGGTTAATGTTGTATTAGGACTAGCAGCTGCTATGCTTACTAGTTTGCACTACTCAGTGTTTTTTTTTTAATTCATTCATGGGATGTGGGCAACACTGGCCAGGCCAGCATTTAATGCCCATCCCTAATTGCCCTTGAGAAGGTGGTGGTGAGCTGCCTTCTTGAACCGCTGCAATCCATTTGGGGTAGGTATACCCACAGTGCTGTTAGGAAGGGAGTTCCAGGATTTTGACCCAGCGACAGTGAAGGAACGGTGATATAGTTCCAAATCAGGATGGTGTGTGACTTGGAGGGGAACTTGCAGGTGGTGGTGTTCCCATGTATTTGCTGCCCTTGTCTTTCTAGTTGGTAGCGGGTTTGTCTAAGGAGCCTTGGTGCATTGCTGCAGTGCATCTTGTAGATGGTACACACTGCTGCCACTGTGCGTCAGTGGTGGAGGGAGTGAATGTTTGTAGATGTGGTGCCAATCAAGCGGGCTGCTTTGTCCTGGATGGTGTCAAGCTTCTCGAGTGTTGTTGGAGCTGCACCCATCCAGGCAAGTGGAGAGTATTCCATCACACTCCTGACTTGTGCCTTGTAGATGGCGGACAGGCTTTGGCAAGTCAGGAGGTGAGTTACTAGCCTCAGGATTCCTAGCCTCCGACCTGCTCTTGTAGCCACGGTATTTATATGGCTACTCCAGTTCAGTTTCTGGTCAATGGTAACCCCTAGGATGTTGATAGTGGGGGATTCAGTGATAGTAATGCTGTTGAATGTCAAGGGGAGATGGCTAGATTCTCTCTTGTTGGAGATGGTCATTACCTGGCACTTGTGTGGCGCGAATGTAACTTGCCACTGATCAGTTCAAGCCTGGATATTGTCCAGGTCTTGCTGCATTTCTACACGGACTGCTTCAGTATCTGAGGAGTCACGAATGATGCTGAACATTGTACAATCATCCGCGAACATCCCCACTTCTGACCTTATGATTGAAGGAAGGTCATTGATGAAGCAGCTGAAGATGGTTGGGCCCAGGACACTACCTTGAGGAACTCCTGCAGTGATGTCCTGGAGCTCAGATGATTGACCTCCAACAACCACAACCATCTTACTTTGCGCTAGGTATGACTCCAGCCAGCGGAGGGTTTTCCCCCTGATTCCCATTGAACTCAGTTTTGCTGGGGCTCCTTGATGCCATACTCGGTCATATGCTGCCTTGATGTCAAGGGCAGTCACTCTCACCTCACCTCTTGAGTTCAGCTCTTTTTCCATGTTTGAACCAAGGCTGTAATGAGGTCAGGAGCTGAGAGGCTCTGGCGGAACCCAAACTGAGTGTCCCTGAGCAGGTTATTGCTAAGCAAGTGCTGCTTGATGGCACTGTTGATGACACCTTCCATCACTTTACTGATGATAGAGAGTAGGCTGATGGGGTGGTAATTGGCCGGGTTGGACTTGTCCTGCTTTTTGTGTACAGGACATACCTGGGCAATTTTCCACATTGCAGGGTAGATGCCAGTGTTGTAGCTGTACTGGAACAGCTTGGCTAGGGGCGCGGCAAGTTCTGGAGCACAGGTCTTCAGTACTATTGCTGGAATATTGTCAGGGCCCATAGCTTTTGCAGTATCCAGTGCCTTCAGTCGTTTCTTGATATCACGAGGAGTGAATCGAATTGGCTGAAGTCTGGCATCTGTGATGCTGGGGACTTCAGGAGGTGGCAGAGATGGATCATCAACTCGGCACTTCTGGCTGAAGATTGTTGCAAATGCTTCAGCCTTATCTTTCGCACTGATGTGCTGGGCTCCCCCATCATTGAGGATGGGGATATTTGTGGAGCCACCTCCTCCAGTTAGTTGTTTAATTGTCCACCACCATTCACGGCTGGATGTGGCAAGACTGCAGAGCTTCGATCTGATCCGTTGGTTATGGGATCGCTTAGCTCTGTCTATCGCATGCTGCTTACGCAGTTTGGCACGCAGATAGTCCTGTGTTGTAGCTTCACCAGGTTGACACCTCATTTTGAGGTATGCCTGGTGCTGCTCCTGGCATGCCCTCCCGCACTCTTCATTGAACCAGGGTTGATTTCCTGGCTTGATGGTAATGGTAGAGTGGGGGATATGCTGGGCCATGAGGTTACAGATTGTGGCTGAGTACAATTCTGCTGCTGCTGATGGCCCACAGCGCCTCATGGATGCCCAGTTTTGCATTGCTAGATCTGTTCGAAATCTATCCCATTTAGCACGGTGATAGTGCCACACTCCTCGATGTGAAGGCGGGACTTCGTCTCCACAAGGACTGTGCGGTGGTCACTTCTACCAATACAGTCATGGACAGAAGCATCTGCAGCAGGCAGATTGGTGAGGACGAGGTCAAGTATGTTTTTCCCTCGTGTTGGTTCCCCCACCACCTGCCGCAGACCCAGTCTAGCAGCTATGTCCTTTAGGACTCGGCCAGCTCGGTCAGTAGTGATGCTACCGAGCCACTCTTGGTGATGGACATTGAAATCCCCCACCCAGAGTACATTTTGTGCCCTTGCCACCCTCAATGCTTCCTCCAAGTGGTGTTCAACATGGTGGAGTACTGAGTCATCAGCTGAGGGAGGACGGTAAGTAGTAATCAGTAGGAGGTTACCTTGCCCATGTTTGACCTGATGCCATGAGACTTCATGGGGTTTGGAGTCGATGTTGAGGACTCCCAGGGCAACTCCCTCCCTACTGTATACCACTGTGCCACCACCTCTGCTGGGTCTGTCCTGCTGGTGGGACAGGACATACCCAGGGATAGTGATGGCAGTGTCTGGGACATTGCTTGTCAGGTATGATTCAGTGAGTATGACTATGTCAAGCTGTTGCTTGACTAGTCTGTGGGACAGCTCTCCCAATTTTGGCACAAGCCCCCAAATGTTAGTAAGGAGGACTTTGCAGGGTCGACAGGGCTGGGTTTGCTGTTGTCGTTTCCAGTGCCTAGGTCGATGCCAGGTGGTCCGTCCGGTTTCATTCCTTTTTATTAACTTCGTAGCGGTTAGGTACGACTGAGTGGCTTGCTAGGCCATTTCAGAGGGCATTTAAGAGTTAACCACATTGCTGTGGGTCTGGAGTCACATGTAGGCCAGACCAGGTAAGGACAGCAGATTTCCTTCCCTAAAGGACATTAGTGAACCAGATGGGTTTTTACAACAATCGACAATGGTTTCATGACCATCATTAGACTAGCTTTTAATTCCAGATTTATTAATTAAATTCAAATTCCACCTTCTGCTGTGGTGGGATTCGAACCCATGTCCCCAGAGTTAACCCTGGGTTACTAGTCCAGTGATAATACCACTACGCCACCGCCTACCCTTTTTGATGTGGGACAGAAGGTATGATCAAATTGATTTCTTTTTGTACATTTCAGAGAAATGAAGAAAAAGAAAAAGCCAGAGACTGAAGACTCAGAACTAACAATTCAACCTGAAGGCAAGAAAACACCATCTGTAGAAAAATCATCATCATCATCATCTTCGCAGCAGGCTTTGAAAAGAGGACAAAAGGTAATGGGTGGGGATGGATTTATGTATTCTGCCTTAAATACTATATTATTGTACAGTAAATGGGTTTTGTTTTAAGCTGTCAGAGTTATCCAGTGATATTACCAGTGTTACAAGATTGCTTTTTTTTTTGTAAAATGTGGTTTAAGGACTTAGTTGAATTATGGACATTGATTCATCTGGAATCTTGGAGCGATGCTGAACTTTGTGTTTTTTTTTTAAAGTCACCAGAAGTTTCCTGGATTTAGCTTGTAAACAAGTCTTACTTGAAGGCACCTGTCTGAATCTTGGGAGATGTTTACAAAGAAGTGACAGGTCAGGAGGCTTGACTTCTGAAATGTTTTTAGTTTCAGTTTGAACGGTTACAAAAGACAGTTGGTTTTTGCCTGCCAAAAGAAGACCCAGCTCTCTCGCTCTCTTGAAAAGAAGTCTTGCAGACAGTGTGTCAGTTTCCTATTTCCAACCATATTTGAAGAAACCCTGCATATCGAATGAGCGGGAACTGAAATCTTGTTGCCACATTTCTACTGTAAGACCTATCTGAATCCCCCAGCTGCATTTCTTGGAAAGCCTCCCAAACTGATCTTCAGCATCGCCTGGAAAGAACTGTCCTAGCAAGATCCTAGTGACAGCCATCTATATGTATTTGGGACGCCAAACCAAAACCAAGGACAAGTATTCCGCCTAAGTGTTTTTTTTTCTTTGTAACAGCGCTATAAACAAAAATCCCTTTTTATTTTTCTGATTAACCTATGTGTATAGATATATGTGTGTGTGTGTGAGAGAGCGAGGGGCTAAGATAAATAAGGGGCTTTAAAATTTCAATTTGTGTGGGTATGTTTTACTCCATTATTGGTTAAGACTTGTATTATAATCTGATGATTGTGTTGTTTACTAAAGAAACCTGGTTTGGTGTGTTTTATTCTGGGAAAGATAGAATATATGGTTGAGCGTATCGGCAAGTGTGAAAATTTAAATATATGTTGTGACCTGTGGAGAAGTGGGACTAGAATAAACAGTGCACTCCTCCCGCTTTGGTCGTAACACCAGTAATAAGAATCTTCCAGTACTCGCACTGTATAATTGAAGACATTAAAACTACAAATGCTGAAAATCTCAATTCAAAACAGAAAAAGTTCAAAATGTCGCAACAGGTCAATCAGCATCATAAACGACAGGAAGGATCTACACTTGAAACATCAATCTAACTTCTGTTTTAGACGGTGTTATACATGCTATGTAATTTTCTTTTATAACGCAGTTGAAATCTTAACGGTTTTGTCTTGGTATAAAATTTTTTACAACATAAATTGGCTAATATTTTTGCACTGTAGAGCAGCAGTGAGTTAAATGTTTCTAAAGCAAGCAGTTCAAACTACAAGCCTTTCCTAGATGCAGAACTTCAGTGTGATAAAGACACCCAGCAAGGGCCATTTATTTGGATGCTTGAAAACATTAAAAAGGGGATATTTCTCTTGTCTAAAACTGTTTTAGTTTCACCCCTTATCAACAACTCATTGTTACTGTACTATTAATATAATTTAGTCAGTTCCATAAGCCACAGGCCTTGATTTATTCATTTGGGCCTAAGTTGGGTCTTGAAGGACTTGCTAGGATTGATCTTTCTCCACAATGCATTAGGATATCCTTTTTGACTTTCATGTTTACTTTTTTCCTATTTCATAAGTTCTGAATACAGAGTCTAACCATTTCTTCAGTTTTCTTGTACTGGTACTGTAGTTCTGCAGCTCAGTTTGGATTTCTTTGCCTGATTCTTCATTCATGTTTTATTTTTAATGCTTGGTTTCAGCTATCTGATTCTGTAGCTGTGATGGTTGTTAACCGTTTTGGAAGATTCTCCGATTAAAAGCTGTTACATGTGCCTCAGATGTTTCTTTGGTCCTCGTATAATATTGTAAAAATATGGTTAAGGAGGAAGTGGGTGGCAGTGGTTTTGAATCTTGACTTCCCTTTTGTGACTTGGGTTCAGATCCAGACTAATGGGATGAAAATATCTTCAGTCTGCTGACTGTAGGGTCCTATGTGAAATGAATTTCGTTGACCAGTCCACTTCTTAGTGGGCATAAGCCCAACATGGTTTCTTAACTTGACACTAATTTTGATACTGAAAGGTCACAGGTTGGCTGGTTGGGAGAATTAAAAAATTGAGTGTACTTGTGTTGAGGCCGAAGCATATTCTTAGGGAAGAGTAAAGGGAGTTTTAGTTTGAATTTGGCTGTGCTAACTCTGGCCTACTGGTGCTTAATGGCGACACTGGATGCCTGAAATGGGAAGAGTTCCATTACCTTCCCTTTTATGAGCACCATTAAAAGTATAGATTAGAAAGAGAGAAACTCTATAGATCTGATGATGTGAAAATTTCCACCAACCTTTCTTCATATTTAACAATTGGTACTGAAGAGTCAAATGACAGTGACACTGCAGTGAATGTGCATTTTAGTTAAGTGAAAATATCACTGCTTAGTTTCGGATACAGCTGCTACTTTTAAAAGAAGTTATTACTTTGTTTTGCAATTTTCAGGCTAAACTGAAGAAAATTAAAGAAAAATATAAAGATCAAGATGAAGAGGATCGTGAATTAATGATGAAATTACTTGGGGTAAGGATAAATTCACATTAAACAGATTCTATTTTAAAATGCTTTAGTAAATGGATTTTAATTTATATTACCTGCATCCAGTCAGCAGGTCCAAGTAAAGAGGAAAAGGTTAAGAAAGGAAAAAAAGGCAAAACAAAACAACCTGCTAAAAAACTGCAAGAGAAGCAGCATGCTTTGATCAAAACAAGTAATGTTGAAAGCAAAGGACAAGATCTCAACATTGTGACAGATCATCTGGCAGAAATTACTATAGAGGGGACTGCTGTAGAAGATCACCAAGAAGTAAGGCATTGAAATCCCATTTAAGCATTAATGTTCTGAAAAACTTTGATTCCATCAACTAACAAAAGTGGCATAGTGTACTTTTAATTTGTGATAAATTAATGTCCTTTATTAATATTTGTGTTATTTTTGTTAACATTTAGGACCAGGAGGAACCTGAGCAAGACCCGCAGGCAGCTGAGGTAGGTTGTTTATTAGTAGGGAGGTTATGCTTCAGCTATGCAGGACATTGGTGAGACCACATCTGGAGTACTGTGTACAGTATCGGTCTCCTTATTTAAGGAAGGATGTAAATGCATTGGAGGCAGTACGCAGAAGGTTTACTAGACTAATACCTGGAATGGGCGGGCTGTCTTACGAGAAAAGATTGGACAGGCTAGGCTTGTATCCGCTGGAATTTAGAAGAGTAAGAGGCAACTTGATTGAAACATATAAGATCCTGTTGGGTGTTGACAGGGTGGATGTGGAAAGGATGTTTCCCCTTGTGGAGAATCTAGAACAAGGGGCAACTGTTTAAAAATAAGGAATCGCCCATTTAAGACAGAGATGAGGAGAATGTTTTTCTCTGAGGGTTGTGAGTCTTTGGAATTCTCTTCCTCAAAAGGCAATGGAAGCAGAGCCTTTGAATATTTTTAAGGCAGAGGTAGATAGATTCTTGATAAGCAATGGGGTGAAAGGTTATCGGGGGTAGATGGAAATGTGGAGTAATGAGTTCAGCCATGAACCTATTGAATGGCGGAGCAGGCTCGAAGGGTCGAGTGGCCTACTCCTGCTCCTAATTCATATGTTCGTATGACTGAAGAATGGTTGATGTAATACCCATTTTCAAAAGGGGAGACAGAGCTAACCTGCTGTAAAAAAAACAGTTAATTTAACATCTGAGGCGGGGAAAATATGGACATATTTAATTAAAGATGAAATTACTAATATTCAGATGAGAAAATAATTAAAAGCAACTAATATGAATTTCAGAAAGGAAGATTGTGCTGGTCAAACTGATAAACCTCTTTAACAAAGTGACAGATATGGTAGGTGGGGGAAATGCAGTTGATATAGTGTATATTTTAGAAGCCATGGACAAGGTACCACATATTGGAGAAGATTAAGTAGGGAAAGGAGAAAATAGGATTAAAAACTTTTGGACAAGAGGAAACAGCAGGAGTTAAGAGTTTCTCAGAGTGGTTAGAAGTAGGCAATACTGTCCTTGTTCTGAGACTGCTTCTATTTAGCGTGTACAGCAATGATTTGGATAGAGGGTTAGAAGGAGTGGTTTCCAAATTAGCATACAATGTCCAAACAAGAGGTATAATAAATATTTCTGAGGGCCAAAAGAAACTGGGTGGGGACATTGATATGAGCAAAAATCTGGCAGACACCTGGGTTTCGGATGATTGCTCGTATAGAGGATAGATTACATGAATTGGTTGAGCCAAATAGCCCATTTCTGTATTGTCACTAATAAAGAAATCCAAGAATATAAATGTTTGCTGTTTTGATGTGTAAATATGCATCATATTGACCTGAACTGATCTGCAACTATAGAAGTCTTTTAATTCAAAATTGGCCTTTGGAGCCGACTTTTAGCCGATCAGCCTTTTTTTCTGATGTTACTCCAACCTCTGAAATGGTCTGTGTGGGAATTTGAAAGCTATTCAGAGATTTTATGCAGTATTAAGTGTAGGAAATATTGAAAAGTTGACAAAAAGGTAAAATTAAGATTTAAAAAATAATAAATAAAATATAGAGAAAAATTGGGAAACATAAATAAAGGAACTTTGAGTTGAATTATAGTGATTTAAATTTGGTATTAAAATGTAACAATAAATGTTAAAATATTAGAATAATACAATCTGTGCTGAGTTAGCTGATCTCAACTCAAACGCTGGGCTGATACAGTGGACCTCAGGGTTTCATATGTGTGGATGGGAAAAATAAGTCAGGATTCCCAATCCTGAGCACTGTACTAATGACCCTGCTAAGAAATGCACATTTGTGGAGGTGAAGTGAAGATAGGATTTGACTTGACTGTGTAATTCCCTATGCTCGAAAAGCCTGCTGACCCCCACTGGCAAGGGTCAAGTATAAAGAATGGGCACTTGGGAAGGGGAAACTCCTAGAACACTTTTGTTTCACTTACTCTTTTCCCCTCACTGTGATTTACGTTTCCCTTCTTCCTTGACCTCTCTGAGGTAGGGAGGAGTGAGGCCATGGAGGTAAAAGAGGCCAATAATTCAAGACAAAAACAGAAAATGGTGAAAATACTCAGCAGGTTAGGCAGCATCCGTGGAGAGAAAAACAGACCTGTTCTGATGAAAGGTCACGCAGATCTGAAATGTTAATTCTGTTTTTCTTTCCACGGATGCTGCCTGACCTGCATATTTCCAGCATTTTTGGTTTTGGTTTCAGATTTCCAACATCCGCAGTATTTTGCTTTTGTCTGATAATTCAAGGCAATATTTCCTCTTTGTGCCTGCGATTTCACTGCAAATAATCACAAGTGTTCTTGATTTCACTGCTAGGAACATTCTTCCAGAATGACAAGTAAAAGAAATAACTCAGTTAATAGTATTGTAGCCAGAGCAAATTACTTATCAGAATTGCATTTAAGTAAGAACATGAATGTACTTTGAAAACTTGTAATTGACTATTGAAGTAATTAATTTTCATAAATTTTTACTTTTCACTTTAGGAGGGTGAGAAGTTGCTGAACTCACTAACTGGTCAACCTCACCCAGATGATGTATTGCTGTTTGCTGTACCTTTCTGTGCTCCATACACTGCCATGACCAACTATAAGTAAGTTTTATTATGAACAGTTGCCAAGAATTTACTTAAGTTGTTTAAGATTCACAATGTGTGCCATGCTTTCAGCAAGATGGCGAGAGTTGGCAGGAGAAAATAGGACTGTATAAGTAAGTAATCAATCAAATTAACTTTCAGGTTTACTCATTAGTTCATGCTCACGTCTGAGTGAGAAGGTTGTTGCTTCAAGCACCATTTTGGGACTTGAGTTCATAATCTAGGCTGACAGTTCAGTATGGTACTGAGGGAGTCCTGCATTGTAGGACCTGCCTTCATTAAGATGACACGTTTATCAAAGGACACTTTTTCAAACAGTAGGGAGTCCTCCGCTGACTTGGCCAACCAACATCAGCAAAAAGCATTTGGTCATTCACAATATCGTTAGGTTTAGAGTAGTTATGGAAAAGGGCAAAGAAAAAATAAACATGAAAATATTCAATGGGAGGATAGCTAATTTCAGTAAATTGAAAAGGGATCTGGACCAGGTCAATTGGAATTAAAGTTTGGCAGGTAAGACAGTAAATGAGCAATGGAAAGCCTTCAAAGAGGAGATAGTTCAACTACATACAAGACACATTCCCACGAGAGAGAAACGAAGGGCATTCAAAGCTGGAGATCCTTGGATGACTGAAGATATAGAGATTAAGATGAAAAATAAAAAGGCTTTCGATAAATGTAAGGCTCATTATACAGTAGAGAAGTTGAATACATTAAGTACAGAGAGAACTGAAAAAATAAATTAATTGGCAAAGAGAGTGTATGGGAATAGATTGGTGGGTAACACAAAGGGGAACCCAACGTCTTTTATAAACATATAAATAGTAAAAGTGTAGTCAAAGAAAGGGTGAGGACAATTAGGGACCAAAAAGATCACCTTGCATCTGTATTCACTGAACAAGAGCATACTGCCAATATCACTGTAAAGGAGTAGATAGTAGAGAAATTGGACAGGATAATAATAAAGGAGGTATTTAAAAGGTTGGCATTACTCAAAGTCACCCAGTCTGAATGGGATGCATCCTAGGTTGCTGAGGGAAATAGGGGGAAACATTGTGGATGTTTTGGCCACAGTCTTCCAATCCTCTTTCGATATGGAAATAGTGTCAGAGGAACCGAGAATTACAAATGCTCAAAAAAGGGGGCAGGTAAAAACCTGGGAACAACAGGCTAATCAGTCTGACCATGGTGGTAGGGAATCTTTTAGAGGCAATAATCTGGGACATAATTAGTTGGCACTTGGAAAAGTATGAATTAGTAAATGAAAGGACGGATTTGTTAAAGGCAAATTTGTGTTTGACTAACTTGATTGAGTTCTTTGATGAAGTGACAGGAAGTGTTGATGAGGTTGGTGCAGTTGATGTTGTGTATATAGGCTTTCAGAAATGTTTTTTAAAGTACCACATAATAAACCTTGTTAGCAAAAATGAATCCCATAGGATTGAAGGGGCAGTGGCTGTATGGGTATGAAATTGGCAGAGTAGCGGAGTTGTAGTGAATGATTTTTTTGGACAGGGCTAAAATTTTAAAGATTGTGGAAGTTAAAATAAAAACATAAAACATAAGAAATTGATTAAAAATTAATATAAGAGATAGACCAACCCATCCGGTGACTGGTACTGTATGTACATGTTATGGGGGGTGGGGGGAGGGGATGAGGCATTTATACATTAGGAGGTTGGGAACTCTAAAGGGAACGTTGTATTTGCTGTTCTGTACTCTGTTGTCACTGATCCATGTCACTGATCCAAGATTGGCTTTGATAGAAATATGGGAACAATGTTCCCCTTGGCAAGAATAAGTACTTGGTAGTGGAAGGAAAGATGTAATGTTTGAAAGTTAATTAAAAACAGAAAGAAGAAATTGAGGGAACAAAATCAAAGGCACAAAATAGAAATTTGCTTTACACAAAACAGCTGCTCTTCAAATTTGTAATTTTTATATTCTAGTCAATTTAATATTTGCAATTCTTGATACTTTCAGACGTGAATGTAGTCCTTGCAGCCTTTTGCTATTTTAGTATCACTCACTGTATTTGGTTTTACGAAGATTTATGGGCTGGTGGGAATGTTGAAACTTACCTAACAGAGACAAGTACATTTGACACACAGGAAACAAACCATTTAATTGGTATTGTTCTATTTTAGATACAAAGTGAAACTCACTCCTGGCACACAGAAGAAAGGAAAGGGTATGTAAAATCCTTGGTACTGTATCTTCTCCACATACTTGTTTCAAATTGACTATGGGAAATGGTTTTTGATTTTGTTTTCTAGCAGCTAAAACAGCTTTGCACAACTTCATGCATTCTAAAGAAGCTATGCAACGGGAAAAAGATTTATTCCGCAGTGTGAAGGTAAATACGTTTTAGAATATTCTTTGCACAATGGAACTTTATCCTGTTCAAGCTCGGTATCAAATAAAAGTATTTTATGTAGGAAGCATTGAATAGAAGTACAGCAAATGTACTTTTGGAGCCAGTTTTTATGAAGGCTTCTAGCTCATTGCAGTTACATGTAATCTGCCTACTTTTTCTCCTTTGTAACTTAATTCACAAAAGTGGGCATTCCATGGGGTCAAGTTTTTAATGCAGTTGAGGAGGCAGTTTTTAGTTAATAACAATGATACATCACTGAGATTACAGATCATTAGACAGAAAATGCAGACCTCATTAATTTTATAACACAAAAGTTAGGAAAATGAAGATATTAAATTAACTTGGAATATATTGTAAACACTTGCCTATAGTTTATTATAGTAATTTAATGTAGAATGCTAAAAGCTCATGCTACTTTATTAATAAACTAGTTCTATTTTTTGTTGTAATACTTGTGGTGAAATGGTATTTCATTTCAGTCGTTGATATTACATTGTTTACTGAAGAATAAAGATTCAGCTGATCTTTGTCTTGAAAAGCTATGTTTATTTTCTACTACCATACAAAAAGTGTGTGTGTTTCTACTGCAGTTGTTAAGAGGCAGCTGAAACAATTAAAAGTTCACTTAGAATATTTAATTTCACATTATTTCAAGATCATGTTTATGTGTTCTCCTTCCTGATGGTTACATGGATTCCCCTTATCACCACAGAATCCAGCAGAAATAGTCCAGTTTTCATGTTCTATATTAGTGTTGATACTGGAGACTAAATGCATCTTTTTTCTATTTTATTTAGGATACTGACTTGTCAAGAAACATACCTGGCAAGGTGAAGGTTTCAGCACCTAACTTATTAGCAAAGAAACGGAAATAACTACACAGGATTTACTTTGGTTTGAATTTAATGTTTTCAGGGACTGTCCATCAATGTGTAGCATGTCAAATGATGAAAACCCTTAAGAGCTGCTGTATTAAGAATTATTTAAATATAACCAGAGTAAGTGATAAACATATGTTCTTGGTTTGGTGCTGCTCTTTTCTTTTGGGCCTCCTTATCTCGAGAGACAATGGATACGCGCCTGGAGGTGGTCAGTGGTTTGTGAAGCAGCGCCTGGAGTGGCTATAAAGGCCAATTCTGGAGTAACAGGCTCTTCCACAGGTGCTGCAGAGAAATTTGTTTGTTGGGGCTGTTGGACAGTTGGCTCTCCCCTTGCGCCTCTGTCTTTTTTCCTGCCAACTACTAAGTCTCTTCGACTCGCCACAATTTAGCCCTGTCTTTATGGCTGCCCGCCAGCTCTGGCGAATGCTGGCAACTGACTCCCACGACTTGTGATCAATGTCACACGATTTCATGTCGCGTTTGCAGACGTCTTTATAACGGAGACATGGACGGCCGGTGGGTCTGTTACCAGTGGCGAGCTCGCTGTACAATGTGTCTTTGGGGATCCTGCCATCTTCCATGCGGCTCACATGGCCAAGCCATCTCAAGCGCCGCTGACTCAGTAGTGTGTATAAGCTGGGGATGTTGGCCGCTTCAAGGACTTCTGTGTTGGTGCTGCTCAAAGATTAGAAATAAAAGCTCTAGTTGAACATTCATACACACAATATCCAGACTAACTAAGTGTTTTGCACAAAATGTTTTTAAATGTTTGGTTTGGAAATGCCAGTCATTTTATATTCCATGTTGTCATCAAAAAGGCATTTTGGCAGTGACTTTGAAGTCCAACTCATCAAATTACCTAATTTGTTTTGCTGGGGTGGGGAGGGGAGAGAGGATAGTTGCATTGGCTTCTTTTATTTGGCAATGTGTCAAAATTACTTTTCTTGTAATTAGTATCAAAATGCAGTCATTCATTAATTCATTTAAAACATGATGTCCAATATCCCCTTATTGATGATCAGAAGCTTCCATCTTCTTCCTTACCCTTTAAAGGCGCATTACAAACTTGCTCTTCCTAATATCAGTTATATACACACACACACATACATATATTGAGGACTGCAAATAAACAGAAAGTAAATTACCATACCCCAAACTGTTCTTTACTGGGTTGGTAAACACTGCCTCCTATTTAGTTTGACTGCACAGCAATCTGTTTCCAACCTCCTCTTCTAATGTTCTAGATTGGCTAGGTGAAAAAAAATGCAACCTCTTGGAAGGTCTGCCTAGTTCTTTCCCACCAATTTACTTTAGAGGCCAGAACTTAACACCCCGCTACATGCCACCGCCAACGCACCCCCCCCCCCACCCCGGAGCAGGGGAGGAATCGTAAAATCGTGTGGGAGGCAGGGGTGTCATACCTGTCGCCTACGAGTCCCTGCTGCTATTTTACCAGTGGTAGGGGAAATGGTTGGCAAACGGCTCACCCGTCCTAACCAATTGAGGCCCTCAAGTGGCCAATTAATTGCCACTTAAAGGCTTCTTCCCGCTGCTGCAACAGGCACTTTAGCATCTGAGACCACCAGTAATACCTGACGGCCACCTTGCGGGCTGGGGGCAGCCTGTGCCCCACGGAGGGCCCTCCCAACAGCGTGGGCCGGCCCGTTAATGCTACCCATACCCACCCTGCTCTCCAAACCACCCACCCCTTTCTGGGGCCTAGCTGATTATCTCCAGCGAGCCCCAACCTCACTTATCTGTTCTGAGGCTGGGCTCCCCTCGCAGGGTGCAGTCCCAGCAGTGGCCACCAATCCCTTTGATTGATCGGCAGCTCTTGGCGGTGGAACTTCCTGCCTCAGAGGGCCGTAAGTCCTGAACAAGACCAATTAAGGGCCTGAGCTACACAAAATAGCAGTGTGGCTTCCAGGCCCAGTGGAGATGGGCTGACACCCAACTTTTCAGCCAGTGGGCGGGGACATCACCTCTGTTAAATTCTGGCCAGAATTACTGACTTTTAAAACCCTTTTAAGAACTGACGGATCGCTTACTGGCAAATTTGTCTTCCATAAATTGGTACCACCCAAAGAAGCTAGTTGCCTGGTTGGCCAGACATTATGGCCATCCAATGCAACTTTGTCTGCCACCTCTTTCAATAAAGGCTAAATATTAACTTTTGGAGGATTGCAAACTGTGGAATAATCTCCATTTTTCATTCAGTTGCTTTACACATCTTTTTGAAAAATAGAACTGAGTGTAAATACTGAGAATGAAACCATGCAGCACTGATTCTGAAGCCGTCTCATTTTGTTTTTAAAATGCATTCCAAGGCCCAGGTTCCTTTCTTGCTCAAATCAATGACCACAGAAGATGAAACTTGGTATGTGAAGGACTTCATCTGAAAAATAGTTGTGGTCAGTAATCCTGCTACCTTTATAAAAAAAAAAGTGTTAGGAGTAACAAAAGATTTTAGCTTGCTCCTCCATGTTCAGGCCTCTCAGACAAATTTCATGTATGTCCTACAATAGCACTAAATCTCTGTACTCTAAAATTAAGTATCCATTTATTTTTTCAATTGTTAACTGTAAATATAAATTGCTCCGTGTACAACCCAGTTTACTTGTCTTGGTTCATCACAAAACACTATATTAAATTCACTAGGTCCTGTTACTAACTGAAAACAGAATGTTTGCCTCCTTCCCAAGTCCCTCTGCATAGTGAACATAACATTCCTACTTTATCTGTTCTCTAAAGATGACTATTAACAGGAGCAGAGACAAGAGGTTGCTGCACCTATCCAAGAAAGAGCATCAGCAAAGGCCAGAACACTTGCCAAATTATTCCTTTATTTGAAGCCAGAATTGAACAGTGCTGATGATAAAGGTGTGATGGCTAATTTGAAGATTCCCTCTAGAATGGCTACATTTAATTTCAAATTACTCCCAGCTATTATCCTCCTCCTCCACAGTAGTACATGCTGGAATATAGTACCATGGGCATCAGACACCCTGCAGTACCTTACCCAAGTAGTCATTCTTTATCACTAAGCATAGAAAGTAAATGTTGATTGTTTAGTGATCATGTGGACAGGCACATTTGAGGCTAATATGCTACCATCAAAGAAGGCTAGAAATGTTTTCTTCTCATTCCAGTGATGTCAGATCAAAACTGCTTATGATGTGAGTGTTAAAATATTGCTGTAGGAAAACACACAGTAAATACCTGCACAAAAGTCGTGTTTCTGGGACAATTGTATGATCAATGCCAAACTCTTTCACTTATAGTGCATATCAACAAAGTAAGGTGTATACTATGTGTAATCTATCACAATCTGCTGTAATTGTAACGCAGTTGCCAAATTAAAATTGTTAATCAAGCTGTTCAAATTACAGCCTCTTACATGTGACTTATGGAAATATAGTCAGAACAGTTTGACAAGATTTCAATTAGATGTAAAATTCTGAAGAATGGTAGTATTCCACTCTGTCAATGATTGGTTTTATATTTCCCTTAACCCAAGCATGGCAAAATGTTTAAATGTTTTTTTTTTTCAAAAGTGAAAAGAAACTACGGCCAAGTTGACTTTAGGAAACATAAGCATCAATCATAACTGATTACGTAACTGGCCACTTATGTTGCCTGATGCTGCTTTAGTTTAAATGGAAACCTTGACTGAAGCACATAACACAAATGAATAAAAAATGCTGTGAGCATGGAATAGTGATGCTGGAACTGCAGACAGCAAAGATCTGGAACAGTTTATTAAACAATATCGAAAGTAGGTTTTGTGGGTGTAGACCAACAGTAGATGGTTGATCAGAGTTGGAAAAGAACTGAGGTGCAAATCCAGAATGAGTCATTTATATGTAATATAGAATGGAAGAGAAGTTTTCTTTATTTGTTCATGGGATGTCGGTGTTACTAGCAAGGCCAGCATTTATTGCCCATCTCTAATGCTCTTGAGAAGGTGGTAGAGCTGACACCTTAACACAGAAATTCTTGGGGTGTAGATACACCCACTTTGTTGTTAGGGAGGGAGTTCCAGGATTTTGACCCAGCGACAGTGAAGCAACAGCAATATAGTTCCAAGTCAGGTTGGTTTGTGACTTGGAGGGGAATTTGCAGGTGATGGTGTTCCCAATGTGTCTGGTGCTCTTGTCCTTCTAGGTGGTAGAGGTCACAGGTTTGGAAGGTGCTGTCAAGAAGCCTTGGCGAGTTGCTGCAGTGCATCTTGTAGATGGTACTCACTGCTGCCGTAGTGTGCTGGTGGTGGAGGGAGTGCTGATCAATCAGGCTGCTGTGTCCTGGATAGAGTTGAGCTTCTTGAGTTGTTGGCACTGCATGCATCCAGGCAAGTGAAAGAGTATTCCATCTTGTGCCTTGTGGAAAGGCTTTAAGGAGCCAGAAGATGAGTTCCTTGCCACAAAATACCCAGCCTCTGACCTGCTTTTATAGTCATAGTATTTAGGTTACTGGTCTAGTTAAATTTTCTGGTCAATGCATCATAAAATGGTTACAGCACAGAAAGAGGCTATTCAGTGCAGAGTCTGGCCAGCTCTCTGCAAGAGCAATTCAGCTCGTCTCACTCCCTCACCCTTATCCTATAATCCTGCACACTTTTTAATCTTCAGGTGCTTATCTAATTCCCTTTTGAAAGCAATAATTGAATCTACCCTCACCACACTCAGGTAGTGCAAGCCACCTCTAATCACTGTGTAAAAAAAAAAGTTCTCTCCTGTCACCTTATATCTGTTCTATGGTTCTAGACCCTGAACACCTCTTACAAATCTCTTAACTTTTTCTTCTGAGAACAACCCCCAGCTTGTCCAATCTATCCTCGTAACTGAAGTTACTGATTTATTCCATGGGTCACAGCTTTGCTGATAAGCCTATTATGTGGCACTTTATCAACCACCTTTTGGAAGTCCCATTTACACATCAACCCTTTCTGTTACCTCATCAAACAAACTGAGTTAGTAAAAGGCAAATCATGTTGAATGAATCCTTGCTGGCTTTTCTTTAATTAATCCACCTCTGTCCACATGACTTAATTTTGCCCCAGATTATTGTTTCTGAAAGCTTTCCCACCAGAGGTTAAACTGATTGCCCTGTAGTTGCTAGGTTTATCTTTACATTTTTTTTGAAGGGTGTAATATTTGCAATTTTCCTATTTGCTGGCACCACCTCTGTATCTAAGGAGGATTGTAAGATTATGGCCATTACATCCATAATTTCCACCCTTCCCTCAGCATCCTCTGATGCATCTCATCCACTCCTGATGATTTATCAACTAAGTACAGTCTGCCTTTCCAATACTTCTACCCATTTTTAGCCCATCCAGTATCTCAATTACCTCCTCCTTCGCTATGACTTTGACAGCATCTTCTTCATTGGTAAGACAGATGTTTAGTACCTCAGCCATGCCCTCCTCCTCCTTACATAGATCCTCTTTTTGGTCCCTAATCAGTCTCACCCCTCCTCTAACTACCTTTTTACTATTTATATTCCCTTTCCATTAGTTGCCAGTTTCTTCTCATACTCCCTTTATAACTGCTTCTCTGAACTTTCTATACTCAGCCTGGTTCTCGGGTGTATTGTCAACCTGTCAGCTTGTCACTTCATCTTACTCTCTGCCTCTTATGAGCCAGGGAGTAACCTCCTCCCCCGGATGGTGAGGGATTCCGCATCAACTTTCATGCTGTTGAGTGAAGGGGAGGTGGTGGTTAGACTTGGAAATAGTCATTATCTGGCACTTACGTGGTGCAAATGTTACTTCACATGAATCACATAGATCCTGAAATGACACCAGTCATGAAAAAAGGATGTCCTGAGATTCTATCCCTATTTTTAATAGCTAATTGAATGAGGAATAAAATTGCATCAGGTGCTTGAGGTTCAACATCTGAATTTGTGAACATATTGTTTTGAATGAGAGAGAACATTTAAATGTTCAGAGTAGACCAGTTTTCTTTTGCTTCACATTTATTCAAAACAGAAAACAATAAGAATCTTATATGTACAAGCATTAAATCAATTTTTCTTTTGAACATGACAAACAAAATATTAACTGCCTGCAAAAATGCAGGTACCAATAAAAATCAAAAGTCATGCTTCTCTGCCCTTCAACCATTGGTTTGTGACACGATAGTATTTCTGACTGCTAGAACAAAGAATAGCTAAATAAATAGCTGTGATCCTTGAAATTGTAACTGCATTGGTAGAACTCATGATCCAGAGGTGTTACTACTCCCAGCTCGTTGATTAATACTAAGAAGCAGATGCTTTGGAAGACAGTCCCATATATTGGCCAACATTTCTTTATAGTGGATCACTGCCTCTAGGCAAAGTCTGAGGGATAAAAATAATACATTAAAATCAAAATTGAGCATACTTTTATGGTATAGAAAATTATTTATGTAGTTTGTATCTAAATTCATGTTTAAAGCATAAACATTAACTTCATACCACAATGCAACCACTCAATCACCATTCATGTTACTTGAAAACAAAAAGACCAAATTCATCTTTTTATCTGTTTCACCCATTCAAGTTTTAATATTATGGTATAAAGGTCCATGCTGCTACCTGATACTGTTTCATGTAATACTACCAAAGAGATACAGAGAATGCTGTGTGGGGATGGTGGGATGGGAAATTCTATCTGACCCATCTTCCTTCGTACTGTGAAACTGGGCAGTAGCACATCCCAGAAGTCTTCTCCGAACCTCTCAGTACAAGAGCAAGATGGAACAGTACTTTTTACACAGGTGCTCATACACACATAATACTGCAAGTGATAGAACAGATAAACCTGCTTTATGAGGCAATTACTTCAAGCACTCAAAGTACCCTATAGCAGTGATTTTCAACCAGGGGTTTATGGACCTCTTGATTGCATGGGATCTGCCAAAAAGGGCTTACACAAACTAAACAAATTTGGCCTAACCATCAGCCTCAAGAAAACAAACATCATGGGACAGGACGTCAAAAATGCTCCATCCATCAATATCGGCGACTATGCTCTGGAAGTGGTTCAAGAGTTCACCTACCTAGGCTCAACTATCACCAGTAACCTGTGTCTCGATGCAGAAATCAACAAGCGCATGGGAAAGGCTTCCACTGCTATGTCCAGACTGGCCAAGAGTGTGTGGGAAAATGGCGCACTGACACGGAACACAAAAGTCTGAGTATATCAAGCCTGTGTCCTCAGTACCTTGCTCTACGGCAGCGAGGCCTGGACCAATGTATGTCAGCCAAGAGTGACGTCTCAATACATTCCATCTTCGCTGCCTCCGAAGAATCCTTGGCATCAGGTGGCAGGACCGTATCTCCAACACAGGAGTCCGCAAGGCGGCCAACATCCCCAGCATATACACCCTACTGAGCCAGCGGCACTTGAGATGGCTTGGTCATGTGAGCAGCATGGAAGATGGCAGGATCCCCAAGGACACAGCGAGCTCGTCACTGGTATCAGACCAACTGGCAGTCCATGTCTCCGCTTTAAAGACGTCTGCAAACGCGACATGAAGTCCTATGACACTGATCACAAGTCATGGGAGTCAGTTGCCAGTGATCGCCAGAGCTGGCGGGCAGCCATAAAGGTGGGGCTGAAGTGTGGCGGGTCGAAGAGACTTAGCAGTTGGCAGGAAAAGAGACAGAAGCGCAAGGGGAGAGCCAACTGTGTAACAGCCCTGACAACCAATTTTATCTGCAGCACCTGTGGAAGAGTCTATCACTCTAGAATTGGCCTTTATAGCCACTCCAGGCGCTGCTGCACAAACCACTGACCACCTCCAGGCAAGTAGGCCAAAGAAGAAGACTTAATATCAGACCCAGAATGGTGCTGCCACTGTGTGGCATCCCTGGGAACTGCAGTTATAAAGATCTCTCATTGAGCAGTTTCGGTCCCTGGCTTATTTAATGGAGTGCCTGAGGGTTTCTTGCCCTGAACTACACTGGGGTAGGGAACTGATCCACAGACAATTCTCTTCAGTTGCAGCCTATACAATTGGGTCTGATGGAGTAGCAGATTAAACTGTCAACACATTTAGTGTTTCTCAATGTCACACCTGATACTTTTGACATCTATTGCAAATTGTCCACAACAGATCATTGGGATATAGTCATGGGATGATGAAAATATATTTCATACAACTGTTCAATCTTCCAAATATAAAGAATGCAGAACAACCCTAGTAGCCCCCGAGAATCAATATTAAATGTAACGTGATACGCAGAAGGACAGCTCCATTCAGAGATAACATGCTGAAGGAAAGTAAAGCAAGAATTTCAACTCCTCAAATCCTTCTAGGAACTGTAACAAAGACACCAACAGACTTATTTAGAGCCAGACACTGCAGTGTCAGAGCAGAAATGGGAAGGGCAACTGAGAGTTCAATGGTTCCAGTAAATCGGTATCAAAAAACAAACACAGGATCTATATATGGATTCCAAAATCTATCCCTGACAAAGACTATATTGACCTGACTCCAGAGAGATTAATGTGCATGTTGACAGAACCAAGGGTCACGGACCCCCAAATGCGTCCAAGTATCCCACTGGAGTTACCCAGTGGCCCGGGACTGGTTTCCAGTACAGAGCACTGGAATAGTTCTCCCTGGTTCAGTCTCCAGGTAATGCTTCAGTGGCTGTCCTCCCAAGTTTCAGAGTTTCCCCTTTAGCCAGAAGATGAAACAACTGCCTTCAGCGTGGTGGGTGGGGTCTTGGGTCGATGGCAACGTATCACCATCACTAGCATCTACTAGACATTGAGGAAAATTGCCCAGGTACGTCCTGTACACAAAAAGCAGGACAAATCCAACCAGGGCCAATTACCACCCCATCAGTATACTCTCAATCATCAGTAAAGTGATGGAAGGTGTCGTCGACAGTGCTATCAAGCAGCACTTGCTTAGCAATAACCTGCTCAGTGACACTCAGTTTGGGTTCCGCCAGGGCCACTCAGCTCCTGATCTCATTATAGCCTTGGTTCAAACATGGACAAAACAAGCTGAACTCAAGAGGTGAGGTGAGAGTGACTGCCCTTGACATCAAGGCAGCATTTGACCAAGTATGGCATCAAGGAACCCTAGCAAAACTGGAGTCAATAGGAATCGGGGGGAATTTCTCCGCTGGCTGGAGTCATACCTAGCACAAAGGAAGATGGTTGTGGTTTTTGGAGGTCAATCATCTCAGCTCCAGGACATCACTGCAGACGTTCCTCAGGGTAGTGCCCTAGGCCCAACCATCTTCAGCTGCTTCATCAATGACCTTCCTTCAATCATAAGGTCAGAAGTGGGGATGTTTGCTGATGATTGCACAATGTTCATCACCATTCACGACCCCTCAGATACTGAAGCAGTTCGTGCAGAAATGCAGCAAGACCAGCACAATATCCAGGCTTGGGCTGATAAGTGGCAAGTAACATTTGCGCCACACAAGTGCTAGGCAATGACCATCTCCAACAAGAGAGAATCTAGCCATCTCCCCATGACATTTAATGGCATTACCATTGCTGAATCTCCCACTATCAAGATCCTAGGGGTTACCATTGACCAGAAACTGAACTGGAGCAGCCATATAAATACCGTGGCTACAAGAGGAGGTCAGAGGCTAGGAATCCTGCAGCAAGTAACTCACCTCCTGACTCCCCAAAGCCTGTTCATCATCTACAAGGCACAAGTCAGGAGTGTGATGGAATACTCTCCACTTGCCTGGATGGGTGCAGTTCCAACAACACTCAAGAAGCTCAACATCCAGGACAAAGCAGCCCGCTTAATTGGCACCCCATCCACAAACATTCACTCCCTCCACCACCGATGCACAGTGGCAGCAGTGTGTACCATCTACAGGATGCACTGCTGCAACACACCAAGGCTCCTTAGCACCTTCCAAACCTGTAACCTTGACCACCTAGAAGGACAAGAGCAGCAGATGCATGGGAACACCACCACCTGCAAGTTCCCCTCCAAGTCACACACCATCCTGACTTGGAACTATATCGCCGTTCCTTCACGGTCGCTGGGTGAAGATCCTGGAACTCCCTTCCTAACAGCATTGTGGGTGTACCTACCCCTCATGGACTGCAGCAATTCAAGTCAGCGGTTCACTACCACCTTCTCAAGGGCAATTAGGAATGGGCAATAAATGCTGTCCTAGCCAGTGACGCCCACATCCCATGAACGAATAAAAAAAGAGATGGGAAATACACTGCCCCATGTCAAGTTTAGCAGAAGTATCTCCACAGAGATCTGTTGACCTTCTCAATTACTTGATCACGGTTTGCTTATACCCAGAATCTTGCCTCCGTGTAACAGGTTCCCTTTTTTGCCTGAAAGCTACCTCATAACTTCAGCATGGATCTGGTAAATAGAGCAAATAGATCAGATCTCCATGTCTTGACAGAATTGGTGCTCAGCAGCAGCAAGTTTCACATTAAGTAAAACAATATATATTTAATTGTATAACTGATTTTTTTTTTAAATACTTGTGTTACGGGGATCTGTGGAATTTTTATAACATGGAGGACGGGGGGGGGGGGGTTTCATCAGAAGCAAAAAGGGTGAGAAAAGGTAATGTATTTGGGGAGGGCAAAGAAGGCAAGGGAATATATAATGAATGGTGGGATACAGAGATGTGTAGAGGGACCTTGTAATGCATGACCAGATTCCTGAAGCTAACAGGACAGGCAGATAAGGTGGTTAATTACAGAATCAAAGAGATTTACAGAACGGAAGGCAGCCATTTGACCCATTGTGTCTGTATGGGCCTAAAGAGCAATTTAGCCTAAGCCCACTTTCTAGCTCTTGGTCTGTAGCCTTGTAGGTTATGACAATTCAAGTGCACATCCAATTATTTTTTTAAATGCGATAAGAGTTTCTGCCTCTACCATCCTTTCAGGTAGTGAGTTCTAGATCCTCACCACCCTCTGGGTGAAAAAAAGTCAACGACCACTAACCCTTCTACCAATTACTATAAATCTATGCCTCCGATTATTGACCTCTTTGCTACGTGAAACAGGTCCTTCGTATTCCTCAATTTGATGCACCTCAATTAAATCTCTCCTCGGCTCCTCTGTTCCAAATAACCCCATCTTATCCAATCTTTCTTCATAGCTAAAACTCTCCATTCCTGGCAACATCCTTGTAAATCGCCTGTGTCTTCTTAATGTGATCACATCCTTCCTGTACTGCAGTGACCAGAACTGTATGCAGAACTCGAGCTGTGGCCTGACTAGACTAGTGTTTTATACAGTTCTAGCATAACCTCCCTGCTCTTATATTCTATGCCTCAGCTATCGAGGAAAGTATCTCGTAAGCCTTCTTAACCACCTTTTCTACCAGTCCTGCTCCCTGTGCACAAAGACTCCAAGGTCCTCCTGTTCCTCTACACTTGGCAGAATCCTTTCATTTATTATGTATTTCCTTGCCATGTTTGCCCTACCCAAATGCATTACCTCACACTTCTCCAGACTGAATTCCATTTGCCACTGTTCCACCCACCTGTCCAGTCCACTGATAACTTCCTGCAGTCTACAGCTTTCTTCCTCACCATCAACCACACGACCAATTTTTTGTATCACCTGCAAACTTCTTAAGCATGTCCCCTACATTTAAATCTAAATCATTGATATTCACTATGAAAAGCAAGGAATCCGGAACTGAGCCCTGCGAAACCTCAATGGAAACAGACTTCCAGTCATAAAAGTCCAGTCGGCCATTAACCTTTGCTTTCTGCCAATTTGGATGCAACTTGGCACTTCTTAAAAAAATTATTGTTCATGGGATGCAGGCATCACCGACAAGGCCAGCATTTGTTGCCCATACCTAATTTTCCTTGAGAAGGCGGTGTTGAGCTGCCGCCTTGAACCGCTGCAGTTCATGTGATGTAAGTACCCTTGCAGTGCTGTTAGCAAGAGAGCTCCAGGATTTTGACCGAGCCAGTGAAGGAATGGCAATATAGTTCCAAGTCAGGATGGTGTGTGACTTGCAGGTGTTGGTGTTTTCAAGCGCCTGCTGCCACTGTTCTTCTAGGTGGTAGATATCATGGGTTTGGAAGGCACTGTCAAAGAAAGTCTTGGTGAATTGCTGCAGTGCAGCTTGTAGATGGTACACACTGCTGCCACTGTGCACCAGTGGTGGAGGGAGTGATGTTTAAGGTGGTGGAGGGGGTGGTGAGCAAGCTGCTTTGTCTTGGATGGTGTCGAGCTTCGAGTGTTGTTGCAGCTGCACTCATCCAGGCAAGTGGAGAGTATTCCACAACACTCCTGATTTATGCCTTGTAGATGGTGGACAAGCTTTGAGGAGTCCGGTGGTGAGTTATGTGCCGCAGAATTCCCAGCCTCTGACCTGTTCTTGCAGCCACAGTATTTATGCGGCTGGTCCAGTTAAGTTTCTGGTCAATGGTAACGCCCAGGACGTTGATGTTGGGGGAATTCAGCAATGGTAATGCCATTGAATGTCAAGGGGAAATGGTTAGATTCTCTCTTGTTGGAGATGGTCATTGCCTGGCACTTGTGTGGCATGAATGTTACTTGCCACTGATCAGTCCAAGCCTGGATGTTGTCCAGGTCTTGCTACATGAGGGTTGCTTTATTATGAGAGTTAAGAATGGGACAGAACACTGCAATCATCAGCGAACATCCCCACTTCTAACCTTATGGTGGCAAAAAGGTCATTGATGGAAGCAGTTGAAAATGGTTAGGCCTAGGAACTTTACTGGGATCCCATCTTGGGGGGTGGGGGGGTGCTTTTACTTTTCTGACCAGTCTGCCCTGTGGGAACTTGTCAAAAAAACCTTGCTAAAATCCATGCAGACTACATCAAATGTGCCAGCAATCAACTCTCCTGGATACTTCCTCAAAAAATGTAATCTAGTCAGACACGATCTTCCTTGAACAATTCCATGATGACTGTCCTTGTTTATTCCGTTCCTTGCAAAATGACGATTAATACTGTCCCTCAGAATTTTTTCCAATAATTTGCCCACCACCAAGGTTAGGCCGACTGGTCTGTAATTACTCGGTGTACTCCTTTCTCCCTTTTTAAACAATGGTACGTTAGCAGTCAGATAGTCAGAACCTCCGCTATTTCCAGCCTGGCTTCTCAACAGCCTGGGATACATTTTATCCAGGCCAGGCAATTTATCCACTTTCAAAGCTAAGCCCCTTAATATTTCCCCTCTCTACGTTAAGCCCATCCAGCGCATCATCCTCTCTTTTGTGACGACAGACACAAAGTATTCATTAAGAACCATGCCCACATCATCCACCTGCACACACAGGTTACCTTTTTGGTCTCCAGTAGGCCCTGCTTTTTTCTTGCTCTTTGTGTATTATCAAGAGTTTTCCTTGATTTTTTTTCATGCCTTCTCTTTGCTTTCCGAATTTCCTTTTTTTTTTAAATTTCACCCCTGTACTTTCCATACTTTTTATTATTATTAAAGAACAAAGAACAAAGATAATTACAGCACAGGAACAGGCCCTTCGGCCCTCCAAGCCTGCGCCGATCCAGATCCTCTCTCTAAACATGTCGCCTATTTTCTAAAGTTTCATTAGTTTCTGCGATGCAAGTGTCGCTTTATTGCCCATCCCTAATTGCCCTTGAAAAGGTGGTGGTGAGCCACCTTCTAGAACTGTTGCAGTCCAGGTGGTGTAGGTACACCCACATGCTTTTTTCTGTAGCAGTTTGATGCAACTGAGTTGCTTGCTATGCCAAGGGCAGTGAAGAGTCAACCACACTGCTATGGATCTAGAGTCACATGTAGGTCAGACCGGGAAAGGATGGCAGATTTCCTCCCTGAGGAACATTAGTAAACCAGATCGATTTTTACAACAATCCAGTAGTTTCATGATTATTAATGAGAACAGCATTTTATTCCAGATGTATTTGAATTTAAATTCCCCAGCTACTGTGTATAATTTGAACTCGTGTCCAAAGCATTAGTCCAGGATTACTAGCCCAGTAACATTATAAATATGCTACCTTCCCCCTAAAACTTAGCTAGGCTTTCTGCAGTAGTAAGCCTCTCAGTCATATTCAGCTGGCCTCCGACACCGCAAACATCAGAGGAATGTATGATGGCATTGATAGCGCTTTTGGGCCAACCATCAGGAAGATTGCCCCCCTCAAGACTAAATCAGGGGAAACAATCACTGACCAACACAAGTTAATGGACAGCTGGGTGGAGCACTACCTAGAACTGTACTCCAGGGAAAATGTTGTCACTGAGACCGCCCTCAATGCAGCTCAGTCTCTGCCAGTCATGAATGAGCTGGACGAACAGCCAACAAAATCGGAACTCAGTGATGCCATTGATTCTCTAGCCAGCGGAAAAGCCCCTGGGAAGGACGGCATTACCTCTGAAATAATCAAGAGTGCCAAGCCTGCTATACTTTCAGCACTCTATGAACTGCTTTGCCTGTGCTGGGATGCGGGAGCAGTACCACAGGACATGCGCGATGTCAATATCATCACCCTCTATAACAAGGGTGACCGCGGTGACTGCAACAACTACCGTGGAATCTCCCTGCTCAGCATAGTGGGGAAAGTCTTCGCTCGAGTCGTTTTGAACAGGCTCCAGAAGCTGGCTGAGCGTATCTACCCTGAGGCACAGTGTGGCTTTTGTGCAGAGAGATTGACCATTGACATGTTGTTCTCCCTTCGCCAGCTACAGGAGAAATGCCGTGAACAACAGATGCCCCTCTACATTGCTTTCATCGATCTCACCAAAGCCTTTGACCTCGTCAGCAGACGTGGTCTCTTCAGACTACTAGAAAAGATTGGATGTCCATCAAAGCTACTAAGTATCACCTCATTCCATGATAATATGAAAGGCACAATTCAACATGTTGGCTCCTCATCAGAGCCCTTTCCTATCCTGAGTGGCGTGAAACAGGGCTGTGTTCTCGCACCCACACTTTTTGGGATCTTCTTCTCCCTGCTGCTGTCACATGCGTTCAAGTCTTCAGAAGAAGGAATTTTCCTCCACACAAGATCAGATGGCAGGTTGTTCAACCTTGCCCGTCTTAGAGCGAAGACCAAAGTACGAAAAGTCCTCATCAGGGAACTCCTCTTTGCTGACGATGCTGCATTAACATCCCACACTGAAGAGTCTGCAGAGAATCATTCACAGGATTGCAGCTGCCTGCAATGAATTTGGCCTAACCATCAGCCTCAAGAAAACGAACATCATGGGACAGGAAGTCAGAAATGCTCCAGCCATCAATAATCGGCGACCACGCTCTAGAAGTGTTTCAAGAGTTCACCTACCTAGGCTCAACTATCACCAATAACCTGTCTCTCGATGCATAAATCAACAAGTGCATGAGAAAGGCTTCCACTGCTATGTCCAGACTGGCCAAGAGAGTGTGGGAAAATGGCGCACTGTCACGGAACACAAATGTCTGAGTGTATCAAGCCTGTGTCCTCAGTACCTTGCTCTACGGCAGCGAGGCCTGGACAACGTATGTCAACCAAGAGCGACGTCTCAATACATTCCATCTTCGCTGCCTCCAGAGAATCCTTGGCATCAGGTGGCAGGACCATATCTCCAACACAGAAGTCCTCGAGGTGGCCAACATCCCCAGCATATACACCCTACTGAACCAGCGCCGCTTGAGATGGCTTGGCCATGTGAGCCGCATGGAAGATGGCAGGATCCCCAAGGACACATTGTACAGTGAGCTCGTTACTGGTATCAGACCCACCGGCCGTCCATGTCTCCGCTTTAAAGACGTCTGCAAACGCAACATGTTACATTGAACCACTTCCTCCTTCTTCTGAAGACTTGAATGCATGTGAGTCCTGTGACATTGATCACAAGTCTTGGGAGTCAGTTGCCGGACAGCCATAAAGGCACGGCTAAAGTGTGGTGAATCGAAGAGACTTAGCAGTTGGCAGGAAAAAAGACAAAAGCGCAAGGGGAGAGCCAACTGTGTAACAGCCCCGACAACCAATTTTACCTGCAGCACCTGTGGAAGAGTCTGTCCCTCTAGAATTGGCCCTTATAGCCACTCCAGGCGCTGCTTCACAAACCACTGACCACCTCCAGGCGCTTACCTATTGTCTCGCGAGACGAGGAGGCCAAAGAAGATGATCAACAAATGCTTCCCTTTTGTTTTTTTACTTACCTTGTATGCTCCTAGACATGTAAGGGGCTCCAGACTTCGGAGTCCTACCCTTTTACTTTGTGGGAAATTATTTGTTCTGAACATGCATTATCTCCTGCTTGAATGCATCCCACTGCTCTGACACAGAATTTCCTTCAAATAGCTGTTTCTAAATCACATCTCAGCGTAGTAAAATTTGCCTTTCCCCAAATTGAAAACTTTTACTCCTTTACTCTTTGACCTTTTCCATAACTACATTAAATCTAACTGAATTATGATCACTACCACCAAAATGCTTTCCCCACTGATTCCCCTTCCACCTGCGCAGCTTCATTCCTGAAAATTAAATCCATAATGCCCTTTCTCTTGTTCAGCTTGAGACATACTGCTAAAAAAAAGTTCTCCAGAATGCATTTTAAGAATTTTGCACCCTCAATACCCCTTACACTTGCACTAGCAAGCCTCTCTGCGCCGATATTGATCCCAGCTCTGTTGAAGTACAACATGTTCAGGTTCTACAGATCACATTTCTCTCAGAACCAGTCTCAATGCCCCAGGAATCTAAAGGCCTTCTTCTTGCACGTTCCCTCCAGCTACACATTCATTTGCACTATCCTCCTATTTCTCTGCTCAGTAGTACATGGCGTTGGAAGCTCCCTAAAATCTGCCTAAAGGACCTCATCCCTCTTGTCACTATGTCACTGGTACCAATATGGTCCATGAACTCTGGCTGTTCACCATCCCCCCTCAGAATTTCTGCAGCCACTCGTCACATACTTGACCGTGGCACCAGGGAGGCAACATACCATCCTGGAATCATGTCTGTGGCCACACAAACGCCTGTCTGTTTCCTAACTATTGAATCCCCCATCGCTATTGCTTCCCCAATCTTCCTCCTAGCCAATCTGTACACCAGAGCTACCCATGTTGCTGTGAACTTGGCTCAGGCTGCATTCCCCAGAGGGACCATCATTCTCACCAGTTTCAGCATTGAATACTGGTTGGACAACAAGATGCAGTCAAGGGACTCCTGCACTATGTGCCTGGTCTACCTCGTCTGGCAGTCACCTATTCATTCTCAACCTGCAAATTCTTCAGTTGCACTGTGACCACCTCCGGAAACTTGCAATCCACATAGCTGTCAGCCTTGCGGAGACGCTGCAGTGACGCCAGCTGCTGTTCAAGCTCTGAAAACACTTTCTGCACGAATGGTTGTCCAGGGCATGAGAAGCTTCCTGAAGTTCCCACGTAGCACAGGATGTGCATTCTATGGAACTAAGGTTCACTGTCATGCCTCAATTTATTAGCCTACTGTTTAAGTAAACTTAAGACTTGTCCCTGATCAGGGCTCGCCAATTGAACCCTACTCTCGGTGAAGACGGCACACGGGATACGTTCCTTTATTGGCCTACTCCTGCTCCTATTTCTTATGAATATAAGAGCAGGGAAGCTATGCTATAACTGTAGAAAACACCAGTTCATTCCATGATTCTAACCCCGGCAGCATCTGGATATTAGGAGGCTGCAGGCATTTACTAGCCTCAGTTATAGATTTAACAAGTTTTAGGCATTAAAAAAAAATTGCTAGAGAGGCAGATAAATTAAAACAGCTATGATTTAAATCAGCTCAAGTTGCTAAATTTTAACATGAACCATTTTTCATCAAAAAATCTATCAGTTTATTTTGCTTTTTTTCAGAAAGTTAAGTTGATGTGGACAAACATTTACATTTACATTGCCAGCAAAAATATTCCCAAATGAGACATTACACAGATCAGAAAAGGAAAAAAGCTCCTCCTAAACTGCCCTTATATGCTTCAACTCCAAACTGGGAAGCATTAGACCCTGCATAATACCAGAGCAATCTGTACCCTCTTCAATTTAAACTGCTAATTATTGATGAATTATACACAATTTGATACATTAGATTTACACCCACTAGGAAAGGATTCAGACTACCAAAACCATTTAATTTAGAATCCTTACAGCCTGAGCTGGATTTAATTAATTTCAAAACATGAAAGTGTTCTAATTTACTCAGACCCAGCACCCCTGACCGATGTTTATCTTGGCAAAACTATGCCCTTACCTGACAAGGGACTTCGGCTGTACAGAGAAGATAAGGATGTCATTACTATGAGCCTGCAGAAAAGTAGAACAATTTAGATGTATAAAACAGAGCTTTGAAATGTTTTAAAACAACATGGATTGGCTGAGGCAGCGTTGTTTATATTACAAATAAACAATCCTAATCCAAGTAAATCTATATAAGATTTGCAAGTCTATCTACAAAATACTACGTCCATGTAGTTCTTTAAAATCACAAAAGCAAAACAATTGTTGGCAACACCGAAGTGACCTGCTAATGCAATTTTAAAAAAGGCACAGCACTTTCATTCTCAAGTCCTCAGTGAACAATTTTCTGCATTATTTTCAACTTAACATTATGAAATGTTAAGGTAAATTAATATCAGCTCCTCCATTATCACTTAGCTTGTCCTGCTCGCAAAACGTTCTGCAGGTAAAATGGTCATATATATATAACCTATCCAGCTGACACACGGAGCCTTAAAAAGCTGGCAGAACTGACCTAACTCTTTTCCAGTGTAAACAGTATATTTGGGTAGTAATTTGATATCAGCCAGCATTACCAGAATATTTGTATAAGGAACACATCAATTTGTATTGGAAATAAAAATGAACTGAGATAAGCAAAACAATACAGTGAGGAAAATTGTAGCTATACTACTTGCTGTACTGCATTGGTTGAAGCTCTATAATGTACTTCCAGAATTCTTCTCATTTTAAGAATAACTAGTCTTTCAAAACATCATTTACAGAATGTTCTAGTTATCTTGAGGATACCTTAAATTGTGAGGTTATAAAAATAGAAAGCTTGATCTTAAGTAAAGATTTGAAATCGTGACCTCCAGAAACTTAACCCTCTGTAGAGTTGCAGAGCTCCACTTGCGCTGGAGTCATATGTTCTCTGGCCTTCAAAAAATTTACACCTCAATACTCTTCCTTAGAAGATAACGGTATATGTATGGTAAAACCAGGATAATGTTTAAAATACTATATAAAAAAACATACCGCTTGTTGACGAGCCAATAGATTGTTAGCACATCCACCAAAAATAATCACTTCTGCCTCATCGCTTGTACAAGCAGAATGCCAAAGCCTGAAAATAAATAATGGTATTAGTATAAATTGTTGCATTTTTTTGCAACAAAATGTTATATTACTGATGTTGTTTGAAAGGATTTTGACTAGATTTAAATTAAATTTTACTTTCACTATGAGAGGAGGCAGTAATCACCACTATTTGGTCACCTTATCTTCTCACAATGTTTGTACAAGGTCTTCTTTTTAACTACCCAAGACTAGAGTAGCAGCCGAATCCTTATGTGACAATGACATTAAAAAAAAATCACCTCAACAGCTTGGAGCAGCACCAGTTAGAGAGATAATTGAGGGGTAATTTTAAAAAAAATATGGTATCTATACTTCAACAAAAACCAAATACCCCCAGTTTCTCCCTACTATTTCTAGGTTCTGCATGGATCCTGTACCTCTTCTGCCTACAGGGCATTACCACTGCTAATGTCCAGTTTACTCAGCTCCAAGGGTATATGATAGCAAGTCGATGAGGAGACCCCAGTCTGATTTCCTTCTTTCAAGCAGGAAGACACTCTAATCTATGCTTGATGTGGTTCAGATCAGGAATTGAGCATAACAAAACAATCAAACCTGTTTCCTTTCAATTCAATGACACCAATGCCTTGTGACAACAGATCATCTTGCAATTTTTTGATGGAGGTTGAACGAAATCTAATATTCTTCATCATGCCGAAATGGGACACTGAAAACCTAAATGCTCCTCAGAGGACATAATATAAAAGCTCTCATTCTGTGCAGTCAGATCAATACATCAAGGTTTGGTGAAATTATCTAAGTTACTCCAGGTTGAGGGAAACCCACCGTAGTCTTGATAAATTAATAGCAACAGTGTAAGTAGAACTTGGATCAAATTTCTGTGTAGTTCCTGTTTGTCTAGAGAACACATGGAGGTACCAATTTGTTAATCTTTGTTCTGAGTTTTGATAAATGCGTCTCACAACTGAAATGATAGATACTAACCGGCAAGCTATGTATTTCCAGCAGTGTGTTTAATTCAGATTTCCAGAATTTGCAGATTTTCTTTTTCCTTTGTTTAGGAACATATTTACCTCAGCTCTGTTCTGGGAGAAGATTTCAGTAGAAAGCCAAGTAAGGCTCTCTGGTCATGAGAATAGCATCATATTTTCCTTCGATGAAATGTACCATTTGGAAGATAAAACTTCATTTGTTTTGAAGCAAATGAAACTTAAAACAATTTCTGGCAGAAGTAGCAAATGTAGTTTAATAAACAACTCAGCTTCAGCCTAATAAAGACGCAGTGGATCTTCCACCATTTCATGCTGCTCACTAACTTTTCTGAAATTCCCTCTACATCAAAAACATTCACACTGAACTGCTGCAGTCAGTTTACAGTTAATCTGGGGACTAATCTGGATTGCTGCAGAGGCTTCTGCTATAGTTGTAATTGAGATGGTGTATTTGACTTAACAAACCTAATAGTTAGCTTGACTCAGCTAGTAGTACTCTCATCTGAAGCAAAACAATGTACATTCAAGACTCAGCCCAGGACTGGAACACAATCTAGGCTGACACTTCAGTGCAGTATTGAATTGTTGGAGGTGTCACCTATCAAATGAAATGCTAAACCGAGGCCCTGTTTTCTTATTCAAGTGGATGTTAAAGATCCCAAGGCACTGCATATACAAGCATTGTGTCCCGCCCAATATCCTTATCCAGCAGCATCAAAAGCAGATCAATCATCATTTGATGTTTATGGGAGCCTGCTACATTTACCCACACAACAGCAATGGCACAATATATTTCATTCCACGTGAAGCATTTTGAGATATGACAGCAATGTGTAAAAGCAAATTATTTATTTCTTAATGACCACTTAGTTGTACAGTTCCCCGAGAATAGTCATAAGCTTTTCTTTAAATGCTTCCTCGAAGAATGTGTTTTTTTAGCACGCACCAGGAAGTTTCCTATTAAAAGATCCAATTTAGCTTTCTACAAGCTGATTACACAAGTTTTTTTTAAACTGTCATTAGGGGCTCTGTAAAACCTGTCAATCCTCAAGACAGTGATAGTAACTAACTTGCTTGAGATTTCTGATGAGTTAACAGACAGCGTTGATGAGCGTAATGCGACTGATGTGGTGTACATGGCCTTCCAAAGGCATTTGATAAAGTGCCATATAACGAGCTTGTCACCAAAGCTGGAGCCCATGGAATAAAAGGGACAGCAGCAGCAAGGATACAAAATTGGCTGAGTGACAGCAAACAGACAGCTGTTGTGAACAGTTTTTTGGACTGGAGGAAGGTATATAGTGGGGTTCCCCAGGGGTCGGTGTTGCGACGGACCCCTGCTTTTCTTGATCTATATTAATGACCTAGACTAGGGTGTACAGGGCACAATTTCAAAATTTGCTGATGACCCAAATCTTGGAAGTATTGTGAACTGTGAGGAGGATAGTGATCGACTTCAAGAGGACATAGACAGGCTGGTGGAATGGGCAGACAAATGACAGATGAAATTTAATGCAGAAAAGTGTGAAGTGATTCATTTTGGTAGGAACAACAAGGAGGCAATATAAATTAAAGGTTACAATTCTAAAGTGGGTGCAGGAGCAGAGAGACTTGGGGATACATGTGCACAAATCATTGAAGGGTGTAGGGCAAGTTGAGAAACTGGTTACTAAAGCATATTGGATCCTGGGCTTTATAAATAAGGGCATCGAGTATGAAAACAAAGAAGTTATGATAAACCTGTGTAAAACACTGGTTCGGCCTCAACCTGAGTGTGTCCAGTTCTGGGTGCCACATTTTCGGAAGGATGTGAAGGCATCAGAGGGTGCAGAAACAATTCACGAGAATGGTTTCTGGGGATGAGGAACTTCAGTTACATGGATAGGTTGGAGAAGCTGGGTCTGTTCTGGAATCTGTTTGGGTGGAACTAAAAAACAGCAAAGGGCAGCAAACATTGGCAGGAGTTGTTTACAGGCCACTAAACAGTAGTGGTAGTGTGCGGCATGGCATTAATCAGGAGATTAGAGAAGCATGTAGCATGGGTAATACAGTAATCATGGGTGACCTCAATCTGCATACAGACTGGGTAAACCTAATGAGCACTAATGTTGTGGAAGACAAGTTTCTGGAGTGTGTTAGAAATGGTTTTCTAGAGCAGTATGTTGAGGAACCAACTAGAGAACGGGCTATTTTAGATCTAATACTATATAATGAAAAAGGACTAATTAATAATCTTCTTGTAAAAGAACCTTTAGGGATGAATGATCATAATATGATTGAATTTTACATTATGTTTGAAAGTGAGGTAGTTCAATCTGAAGCCAGGATGTTAAATTCGAACAAAGGAAATTATGAAGGTATGAAGGGCAAATTGGCTGAGGTGGATTGGGAAAATACATTAAAAGGTATGACTGTACATAGGCAATGGATAGTCTTTAAAGAAATATTACATAGTTTACAGCAACTATACATTCCTTCAAGGCACAAAAACCCCAAATGTAAAGGCAGTCAACTGTGGATAACAAAGGAAGTTCAGGGTTGTATCAGATTAAAAGAAAAGGCGTATAAAGTTGCCAGAAATAGTATTAAACCTGACGATTAAGAGGATTTTAGAACACAGCAAAGGAGGACCAAGAAACTGATAAAGAAAGGGAGAATAGAGAATGAATGAAAATTGGCAAAAAATATAAAAACGGATAGTAAAAAGGAAACGTTTGGCTAAGACAAATGTGGGTCTATTCCAGGCACAGTCAAGAGAATTTATAATGGGGAATAGAGAAATGGCAGAGAAGCTAAATGATTACTTTGTTTTCATTGTCTTCATTGAGGAAGATACAAGAAATCTCTCAGAATTAGAAATCTAAGGGATTGGAGGAATGAGGAATTGAAGGAACTTACTAAGGAGGTTTTATTGGAGATATTAATGGGGTTGACGGTTGATAAGTCCCCAGGACCTGATATTCTACATTCCAGAGGGTTGAAAGAGGTAGCCATGGAGATAGTGGATGCATTGGTGATCATCTTCCAAAATTCTATAGATTCTGAAGCGGTTCCTGCAGGTTGGAAGGTCACAAATGTTACCCCACTATTTAAGAAGGGAGAGAGAGAGAGAAAACAGGGATTTTCAGACCTGTTAGTCTTACATCAGTCGCTGGGAAAATGCTAGAATCTATTCTAAAGCATGTGATGAATGGACACTTGGATAATAATGATTTGATTGGGCATAGTCAACATGGATTTATGAATGGGAAATCAAGTTTGACGAACCTGTTCGAGTTTTTTGAGAATATTACTAACAGAATTGATAACAGTCGGTGGACGTGGTATACTTGGATTTTCAAAAGGCCTTTGATAAAGTACATACGAGAATATGAATTAGAAGCAGGAGTTAGCCACTCGGCCCCTGGAGCCTGCTCCGTCATTCAATAAGTTCATGGCTGAACTGATTACTCAACATTTCCACCTACCCCCGATAACTTTCCAACCCCTTGCTTATCAAGAATCTATCTACCTCTGCCTTAAAAATATTCAAAGACGCTGCTTCCACCGCCTTTTGAGGAAAAGAATTCCAAAGACTCACGACTCTGAGATTAAAAATTTCTCCTCATCTCTGTCTTAAATGGGCAACCCCTTATTTTTAAACAGTGACCCCTAGTTCTAGATTCTCCCACAAGGGGAAACATCCTTTCCACATCCACCCTGTCAAGACCCCTCAAGATCTTATATGTTTCAATCAAGTCGCCTCTTACTCTTCTAAATTCCAGTGGATACATGCCTAGCCTGTCCAATCTTTCCTCATAAGATAGCCCACCCATTCCAGGTATTCATCCCCCACAGGAGGTTGGTTAGCAAAATTAAAGCACATGGGATAGGAGGTAATATACTAGCATGGATTGAGGATTGGTTAACAGGCAGAAAACAGAGTAGGAATAAACAGTAAAATAAAAACAAAATACTGTGGATGCTGGAAATCTGAAACACAAACAAGAAATGCTGGAAATACTCAGGTTTAGCAGCATCTGACCTGAAATGTTAACTCTGCTTCTCTCTCCACAGATGCTGCCAGATCTGCTGAGAATTTCCAGCATTTCTTGTTTGTGTGGGAATAAACAGGACGTTCTCGCATTGGCAGGCTGTGACTAGTGGGGTATAGTAGGAATCAGTGCTTGGGCTCCAGCTGTTCACAATATACATCAATGATTTGGATGTGGGGACCAAATGTAGTATTTCCAAGTTCGCAGATGACACAAAACTAGGTGGGAATGTCTGTTGTGAGGAAGATGCAAAGCGGCTTCAAGGGGATTTGGACAGACTTAGTGAGGGGGCAAGAATGTGGCAGATGGAATATAATGTGGAAAAATGTGAGGTTATCCACTTTGGTAGGAGGACTAGATGTGCAGAATATTTCTTAAATGATAAGAGATTAGAACGTGTAGACGTACAAAGGGACCTCGGTGTCCTTGTCAATAAGTCACTGAAAGCTAACATGCAGGTGCAGCAAACAATTAGGAAGGCTAATGGTATGTTAGCCTTTGTCGCAAGAGGATTTGAGTACATAAGTAGTGAAGTCTTTCTTCGATTGTATAGAACCTTGGTTAGACTGCACCTGGAGTACTGTGTGCAGTTTTGATCCCCTTACCTTAGTAAGGATATTATTGCCATCGAGGGAGTGCAATGAAGGTTCACCAGACTTGTTCCCGGGATGGCGGGACTGTCCTATGAAGAGAGATTGGGGAAACTGGGCCTATATTTTCTAGAGTTCCGAAGAATGAGAGGTGATCTCATTGAAACCTAGAAAATACTTAAAGGGATAGACAGGGTCGATACATTAAGATGTTCCCCCTGGTTGGGAAGTATAGAACCAGGAAACACAATTTCAAAATAAGGGTGAAGCCACTTAGGACAGAGATGATGGAGCGGAGGAGGAAACCTAGAAATGGTAACGGTGAAGCTATCTCTACCTAGTCTAAAAAGACTGTGATATCCAAGTTTTCTGGTTGTCAAAGGCAACTTGACTGGAGCCCTGAATGAAGGAGAACTGTGAAATCACTTTGCTCCTGCTGATGCTCTCAGACCAAATTCTTCCTCTTGGATAAGATGCAATGATACTAGTTTCAAGTGAATCATTTGACACCAGATCAACTACGTTAATAGAGGCCAATACAGCACAGAGAGCTGCTGGGACCTGTGTCTTATAAATTGGTGTGTGAACTCAAGATTGTTATAGCAGATATCTATGGCAAAAAATGCAGATCTAAGGCAGAAAATGCAGGTCTGAAGCAATTTTCAGAGATCCTTGGTTCATGGCCTACTTTTGTAATAAAAAAAGAAAAAGCTGGAAATATTCAGCAGGTCAGGCAGCATCTGTGAAGATGCCTTCCATCTGATCACAAGCCTTCCCTTTTGTTCTTTCCTCTCCTCCCCACTTTTCCTGCCTCTGTACTTGCTTAAAACCAGTTACATCTGTAATTTTTCCCAGTTCTGATGAAAGGTCATCAAACTGGGCAAAATCTTCCAAGCCTGGTGGAGGCAGATTCTGGAGCATGCAGGGGTGAGATATCTTCACCTTTACCATTTTTAAGTTTGCACCTCCGCTCCATCACTTGTGCGAGAGAACGTGAAGCAGTTCACAGAATCATCATAGAATCATTTGAATGCGAACAGCATGGAAGGAGGCCATTCGGCCTGTTGTGTGCGTGCCGACTCTCTAAAAGAGCAACTCACCTAGTTCCACTGCCTGGCCTTTTCCCTGTTGCCCTGCAAATTTTTTCTCTTCAGATAGTTATCCAGTTTATTTTTGAAGGCCTCGATTGAATTTGCCTCCCCCACAATTTCAGGCAGTGCATTCCAGATCCTAACCACTCGCTGTGTAAAAAAGTTTTTCTCCTCGTCACTGTTGCTTCTTTTGCCAATCACCTTAAATCAGTGTCCTCTGGTTCTTGATCCTTTGGTCAATGGGAACAGTTTCTTATTTACTCTGTCTAGACCCCTCATGATTTTGAACATCTCTATCAAATATCCTCTTAATCTTCTCTTTTCTCAAAGGAGAACATAGGAGCAGGAGTAGGCCATTCAGCCCATGGAGCCTACCCTGCCATTCAATATGATCATGTCTGATCTTCCACTTCAATGCCTTTTACCCACACTATCCTCATATCCCCTTGCGTCATTTGTATTTAGAAATCTGTCAATCTCTGCTTTAACCATACTCTATGACTGAGTTTCCACAGCCCTCTGGGGTAGAGAATTCCAAAGATTCACAACTGTCTGAGTAAAGAAACTTCTCCTCATCTCTGTCCTAAGTGGCTTCCCACCTATTTTGAAATTATGTTCCCTGGTTCTATACTTCCCAACCAGGGGAAACATCTTAGCTGCATCTACCTTGTCTATCCCTTTAAGTATTTTCTAGATTTCAATGAGATCACCTCTCATTCTACGAAACTCTAGAAAATACAGGCCCAGTTTCCCCAATCTCTCTTCATAGGACAGTCCCGCCATCCCGGGAACAAGTCTGGTGAACCTTCATTGCATTCCCTCTATGGCAATAATATCCTTACTAAGGTAAGGGGATCAAAACTGCATTCCCAGAAACTGACATCGGGTCGGGATCCTGATGTAACCTCTTGTGGCTTTCCTCAGGCTGGGATGCGAGTCTAGCAGGGAACCCCTGAGAGTCTGGCAGGAAAGCAACTGCTTTTTGAATCACCTCAATTAAGAGCCAGGGCCTTTTAGGCAAGTGCACTGCAGGAGGAGCTTCTTCAGTGTAACTGACATGCCGTGAAGCCTTTGATCAGTTACACTGAAGAGTTCAAGCCATGGCCATTGAAAGGCTTCTCGGAGAGAGTGCTACCACTGCTCAACAGGCGATTTCCAACTTCTTGGAAGGCACTTCACCTGTCTAGCACTTTCAGCAGTACTTCTCTGCTGCCAGCCCTCAACATGGCATGGGAGCAGCTTATGCAACTCCATCTTCCATCTCTGCTGAGGCGCAAGAGCAGAGTCCACACCACTGTCACCAGGAACAGCAGGATCAACACTAGCAGCAGCACCAGTTGTCTTCTCAACTGTATGCCTTTCCTCAGGACAAGATGGGTTGAACAGAGGTCCAGAAGGAAGGAGAGACCTCCAACACAGGGTCTGCAGGCAGAGGTTCAGCTCTCTCGACATGTCTGAGCATCAAACATGTGCAACATCATGGAACGACCTCCTTTCCAGTGGACTGACTGCCATTGGCCGACAAGGTGCCCGGCACTGATGCTGTAAGGTGTCTTCATCCGAGACATGCTGTGCAGCAGAATGCTGGGCAAGTCAGAGTGTGAAGCTTGGTGTTAATGGTAGCTTAACTACGTTGCTAAAGATACACAGGTGAAAGGCATTGTTTGATTAACAACTTAGAGTGAATATAAAGAGAGACTGCTGAGACACGGGGTGGGGGTAGGCAGGAGGCAGAGATATATAATGCTGCATTCTGCGAGTAAACCGACTATCAAGAAAAGGATCTGTGTCTATCTTCATTCTTCGCTATTTGGCTGGGATTGGTTTAACATTTGGAACCTGAAAGTGTTATGCCACTCAACTTTGTCAGCGTCAGCCATGGCTCATTTGATAGCACTCGCCCCTCTGAATCAGAAGATTCTGGGTTAAAGTCCCACTCCAGGACTAGAGCACAAAAATCAAGGCTGACATTCCAGTGACGTACCAAGGGAGTGCTGCACTACCATAGGTGCCATCTTTCAGATGAGAGGATAAACCAAGACTCCCATCTGCCCTCTCCAGTGGACTAAAAAATCCCATGGCACTATTTCCAAGAAGCGCAAGGGAGTTATCCCTGGTGTTCTGGCCAATATTTATCCCTCAATCAATATCACAAAACAGAGTATCTGGTCATTATCAGATTGCTGATTGTGTGGCTGCTGCATTTCCTACATTACAGCAAAAGTAGTTCATTGGCTGAAAAGTGCTTTGAGGCATCCAGTGGTCATGAAAGGCACTTTATAAATGCAAGTCTTTCTTATCTTTTTAACCTGTCATATCTCCTGAGATCCTGGACCCTCTTGGGGCACTGACTCCACATTGGAGAGACCACACTTCTACTGCTGCTTTCCTCAGCCACTTTCATCCACATCTGGAATCACTCAGCAGGTCTGGCAGCATCTGTGGAAAGAGAAGCAGAGTTAACGTTTCGGGTCACTTCCGAAGAAGGGTCACTGACCCGAAACGTTAACTCTGCTTCTCTTTCCACAGATGCTGCCAGACCTGCTGAGTGATTCCAGCATTTCTTGTTTTTGTTTCAGATTTCCAGCATCCGCGGTATTTTGCTTTTATTCATCCACATCTGCTTGGCTGGAGAAGTTGTCCTCCTCCTCCTGTCCTTGGGAGACCTCACCTCACTGCAACCCCTCAGATCCTGGAGCAATACCTGCAGGAAAGTGAGAGAGATCTGGGAGGCACCCTTCCCAGGTCTCCTCTCCCTTCCTGTGGTTGCCACAGCCTTAAAGATCCAAGTGCTGGTAAGCCCTTGTAACCCATGTCATGATCCCTTTAATTAGAAATCCTTCCTTTGACAGAATAGACATGTCATCCTGCCCTCCCTAATTGGTCGGAGGCAGGATGATAATTTGTTTGCTCTGGGAAAGAGTAACAGCAGTTTGCCCAACCAAGAAATGGTCCCGCCGTTGCGCAGGGACTAAGGAGAGATGCTTCTGACCGTAAACTCTGATTCTCTCTTGACACAAGCTGCCTCACCTGCTGAGTATTTCCAGCATTTTGTGCTTTTATTTCAGATTTCGAGCATCTGCAGAATTTTGTTTTTGGCTTATTCTTGTGTTTTGTTGCTTTGGAAGAGGAGTTGAGCTTGGACAGTTTTGTCAGTTTGATAAGGTATCCAGAAAATCAGATCATGGCAAAACCTCTTCACAAGCTTGAAGTAGGATTTATACTTCTGATGGATGTGCAATATTTACAGCTGGTTGCATTCTCTGCTGTGGATAGTGGCTACAAATCTAGAGAACTAGAACATTCAATGCAGGGTTTTCAAACAGAGAGCTGGTTTCTTCTATGACTGAAAATGAGATGACCAGAACCCATCAGCCCAAAGTAGGCCTCAGTGGACTGAACGGATATGAAAAGATGAAAATTAAAGCGTGCATCAGCCAAACTGATGGTGTTGGATACTTCTTCAACTTTGGTGAAAACTCAAAAAATTACATTGAACCTTTTAAAACATAGGCCGGAATTTTACATTGGGCAGGAGGCTCTGCCCACTGGCCGAAAAGTCGGTGGCAAGCCCGCCTCCGCTGGGCCTGGGGAGCTAAGACGGGATTGGGCGGAACTTCCACTTCCTTGAGGCAGGAGGTCCTGCCTAATGGAGCTGCCGGTCAATCAGTGGGCTGGCAGCTCTTAGTCCCAGCAGCACTACCGGCAGCAGTGGCCACTGCTGGGACTACACCCAGCCATCGGAATCAAGACGAAGGACAGCCCCAGAACTCAGCTAATGTATTGGGGCCTCGACGGGGACAATTGGCCGGGCCCTGGCGTGACAAAGGGGATCGGTTGAGGGAAGAGTGTTGTGCATTGGGGGCAGTTGGGGCTTCTGGGGTGGCCTTGCGTCGGCCACAGGGTGCCCAATCAGGAGGGAACCCCCCCACCATAGTCCACAGGAAGGCAACCTTGTTTTACCAGCCAGGGTTCGAGACCTTTGCCGTTCGACCACCGCAGGTAAAATACCCGCGGCAGCGGGAGGAGGCCCTTAAGTGGCAGTTAATTGCCCATGTAAGGGCTTAGATTGGCTTGGAGCGGGCGAGCCGTTTCTCGCCACTACCATCCCGACTGCAGGGGAGGTGGGAAGGCCTCGGGAACGGGCCCCCCCACCAGCCACCACTTCCCACTCAACTTTTCAGCCTCTCCTGCCACCAGCCCGCTCATTGGGGGGCCATAAAATCTATAAATACTAGACCACAATTTAAAATGCAAATGAAACACTGAAAACAATTTTTAAAAACTAGTGTAGACAACAGTCAAGACTGCTGATAACAGGATAAATACACAGAGACAGTTCAGAATAAAATCCTCATAAATAACAGAATGGTGGGATCATCTGACCGACTAACACAAAGTTACAAGACTGCAACTAACATTTCAAGAATACAAAATTCAGAAGGAAACTATAATCTAATAGATCTTCAATTTATGCAGTTTACCTTGGTCTGTCTGCATAACTGTGCTCTACTTGTAACCATTCATTCTTGCTCACACTGTAAATCCAAGCATCACCTAAGAAACACAATTAATTGCGAATTCTTGAAGCACACCTATACATTAAAATATGTAACTTCACAAAAAAAATGTTGTGCTAATTGCTTAGTTCATTTGTCAATTCATACAGAGAGTACAAATACCTCAAAAGATTTTGCCATCACATTTTTCACTAAAAGATGGCCATGATGTGAATATTTTAAGAGTCAGACTTTTTTTTCCATATAAAATGCAATATTTTACACTAGTAATTTAGGCACAAAACCTGAATGCAAATATTCACATTTATATTTAAGGCAAATGATTTACAGAAAAATAAACGCACAAGCAAAAATGTAAACATCTAGAACGGGTATACAATGGGAAAGCTCAAAGTTAGCTTGACCATAATACAACAAAGGCAGACTCAACTCTAACTGCAGTCTCCAAAAATTCTCTGCAATAATAAATTATTTATGAAACAAAACAAGAGTTAAACGTACTTAACGGTTGCTTGTCAGTCGTGAAACCTCCAAAAAGGAAGAGATGGTCATTTGAGATTGTAGTGAGTGAGTGCCAAGAGCGGCCAACGGGGATGTGATCGGGAGATTGTACCCTAGTAAATAAAAGTTTTGAATGATAGACAACGTTTCCAACGGAAATGCAATGATTCACAGATAGTCTAAACACTCAATTCCTGTAATACAACACTGTATACACCAAATCTCTTAACTACAGAAAGAACAAATGAAATAACCAAAATAAAAACAAAAAATACTGGAAATACTCACCAGGTCCGGCAGCATCTGTGGAGAGAGAAGCAGAGTTAATGTTTCAGGTCTGTGACCTTTCATCAGAACAGTTCTGATGAAAGGTCACAGACCTGAAACATTAACTCTGCTTCTCTATTCACAGATGCTGCCAGACCTGCTGAGTATTTCCAGCACTTTCTGTTTTTATTTCAAATTTCCGGCATCCGCAGTATTTTGCTTTTATATAAATTAAATAAGCAGTTTGCACTGGTGGTGCAGCATATTGCATTGCTGTCAAAAATGGGAAAAGTCTAGGAACTATATTTATGATCAGCAATGGTGATGCAAATGTAAACTTATGAATATATTTCTGTTTTTAAGGTTGATACAGTAAAAATAGTAGAGATTTGAAAAGAAAACTGCAAATCTTGGAAATCTGAAATAAAAGCTGATAATACACAGCAGGTTCATTAGCATCTGAATAAAGACAGGTTAAATGAAGAGTTCAGAATGAAACATTAACCTGCCCCTTCTCTTTTCAGTTATTGGTGGACCCACTATATATTTCCTGTATATTGAATAAATTATAAATATATTTATAAGTTGTTTTTATTCTTAATATGTGACACATACAGAAGCTGACATTTAGTTTAGTTTAGAGATACAGCACTGAAACAGGCCCCTTCGGCCCACCGAGTCTGTGCCGACCATCAACCACCCATTTATACTAATCCTACACTAATCCCATATCCCTACCACATCCCCACCTGTCCCTATATATTTCCCTACCACCTACCTATACTAGGGGCAATTTATAATGGCCAATTAACCTATCAACCTGCAAGTCTTTGGCATGTGGGAGGAAACCGGAGCACCCGGAGGAAACCCACGCAGACACAGGGAGAACTTGCAAACTCCGCACAGGCAGTACCCAGAATCGAACCCGGGTCCCTGGAGCTGTGAGGCTGCGGTGCTAACTACTGCGCTACTGTGCCGCCCCAAGTTTCAGAACTTGGTCAGGCTATAACTTAGCCGCTACCTGATGTATGGAGACTTCCCACAGGAATAAAATTATAAAACGAAAATAGAGTATTTATTGCAGCTCACTGCCATACACCTTTGAACAACTGGCTATCAACCAGCACTGGCAGAGGTCTAGGAGCTGCTCACACTTACTCATGCAGTGAGGAAAAAATTTTTTTTTCATAAAAGCATAGCGAATTTCAAATTTAACAGACAGTAGTTTGACAATATCCTTTGGACCAAATACATTCTAATGCTTGAAGACTAGTTCGTTGTCCCCGCAATAGTTCAGCAAGTTTATAACATAGCTGAACCATACACATCAGGGAGGTTCCAGGTTTATCCATGTCTGTGTTGGTGACTGGTCTCAGTCACAGTGGTGGTAGCAGCCTTACAACTGTCTCCACCGCCCCAGAGGAAAATTGCAACTAGGGTTTGTACTTGGCTACATCCAGAAATGCCATTCCAGAAGCTCTATGTGGGTGCCAAACGCAGAAGGGTCACTGACCTGAAACGTTAACTCTGCTTCTCTCTCCACAGATGCTGCCAGACCTGCTGAGTATTTCCAGCATTTCTTGTTTTTATTGCAGAATAATTAAGCTTGGCTGAGATGTTCTACAGGGTTGATTAGCTTGTTGACACTTATTGTTACAAATGAAGATGAGTCACTTGGATGCGTCACTGAAGGACATTTAATGCATTTGGAACTATACCCCAGCAAGAAATCATTGCCTGAATTTCCTTGGAGCTTCTCCTGTTCTGCCAATGTAACAATGCGGAATGGCAATGAAAACCCCATTTACGTTCAGCACCAAAGAAATTTCTGACAAATATATTGAGGAGTTTGGGGGGGGAGGGAAGAGATGGTGCATGGGAAATGGTCATTCTTAATTCATCAATCCACAACCATGCAAAATATATGAAATCTGTAACATACACTTCATTCCATTCCCAAGTATCCAAATCAAGGTAATAGAGGTCGTTGGTCCTGGCATCCTTAGGTAGAGATAGTGGAAAACAAAGTACATAAATGAACATTGAGTTGTATTGGACAGGTAATACAAAGTTAATTGTTGGAAGCATTTTATTTTTTGTTATGGGCATGTCCCCTTCAGAAAACATTGTTATACAAATGGCTTTTTAATGGAAAGATTTGAATTCCATTAAATCTTTGTTAATTCTAATGTTGGTGTTAATTTCTGTGCTTTGTAACTTCTTTCTCCGTAGAACAGGTCTTTTTCTTCTATTGGGAAATAAAAATGAAGACATCCCACAAGGACAAACAGTAAGGGAAATTATAATCTTTTTCTGGTACAGTTGTGCAACACAAGCTTGGCAGCAGAGAGACCTTTACTCTTCATCTGGTCCATTCAATACCAGACCTGATCTGGGAATGCGTGATTGTGCTACAAGTGGCAAATAATTCTATTTGCCATTTTTCAGCAATGATTATGCCTTGTCTTGAATAGTTACAATAACAATTTGTTTCAAAGTAAGAACAAGAAAAGGCCTCAGTAAGACACTGTTCAATTGATTGTAAAGGCTGTCCTAGAATTTCTATTCTTTTTGTGTTCTGTACCCAATTACAAAAATGTTGTGCACTCTTGTAGCAATAAAACATTTTAAAGATTAATTTTTAGGAAATAATAGGAACTATTCTCCCTTAATGTAAACAAAGTAATAATGCAATCTGATTTAAATTGCATGATCCCTTTTCTTAAAAACCACTCCATATTTTCACCAAATGTAACATTTCTGATGTTATTACAAGCATTACAGAATTAGTGAAAGACAACTTTTTATTATGCAGTAAATCAAATAACATACCTGATACCTTCCTCCAAACACGTAGCCTCTGTTTCCAATTGTAGCACAAGCATGAGCAGCTCTTGGTGAAGGGGGTTTGCCCTATTGGTTACAACAACACATTATAAAGCATAGCTAAAAGGTTGGAATTCCATTATTTGGAGGGGTACTGGCTGCTGATAAAAATTATTCTAATCAACATTAGAAGAAAAGCATAGCCGTCACACCAGTGGAAAGTACTGCAAACTGGAAAATTAAAACCTATTCTTGTGTAGCACTATAACAACAGTGGGGATACCTTTGTAATGGGCTGGTTCCAAGTAAAAGTTTCAAGGTCAATGAAATGGACATGATTGTTCCAGCCTCTTGGATGGCTTGCATTCTGGAAAAGAATGTAACAATGATTTCATTCTCATTATCTTCTCACACAAAGGAAGACAATCTTAAGTAATATATTAAATTACTTACCCAAAATGATGATTCATCAAATTCAAAAGATCCATGATGCTGTTCTCGAGGTTGATAACCATAGCCACCAAAGAAAATCAACCTGGAGTAAAAAGAGAAAAGTTAGAGTGAAAGAAAGAAATTTGCAAAGTCAACAAGAATAAAATTGTTTTTTTTTTAAAATAGAACTTAATGGCATTAATGAATAAATTATTATTTATGTCAGGTCCTCTTCGTACACAGAAAAATTGTTATAACAAATGTGGAATGTCAATAATTAGACCTTTTAAGATCATCACAATCTATCTACTGTTTCCCATGAACTCAATGGAATAACAGCATCAAATGTCAATGACGGTTCCCTTTCTCCCACCTCTGTAGTTACTGGAAAAGCACTTCTCTGACAAGATCAGCTTCAATTTTTGTTAATATATTATTTTTTTAAATTCTAAAAGGCTGAAATCAACAATGGAATAGAAATGTTAGATTCTATAATTTCCCTTCGAGTCAAATTATTTTGAACAGTAAAATTGAAGTTTAAAAATTGCATACCTTTATTTTCCCTTTCATTTGTATCTACCTTGTGAATTAAAATATTCTTGCAGTGAAAAATTAAATGAAAATAGTTTGAACATTTCCATACTTTTCTTTATGTATTCGTACTTTTTACATACATGAAAAGCAGCAAGTTAAAAAGTACAGTAAAGTCGGTTCTGAGCACAATAAAACAGCAACTGCAAAACTTACACAGGTTATCTGCATAATCACCTGGAAGAACCCATTCCAACATACACTGCTCATTTATCAATATATATTGTGTTACAGGTAATATATACTTACTTGTTCTTGTACACCCAACAGCCAAGCTTGTCTTTGGGTGTTGGTGGTATCCCCTTGAACTCTTTTATTCTCTTCCAATGCAGTATTTTGTCTTTGGCTCTCAGGTTTAAAATGTAGAACTGCAGCGAAATGGAATAGAAATAACAAGTTTAAATTTCCTTTATAGGATTTTGATCTTGAATTTTTAAAAATTCGTTCATGCCAGCATTTGTTGCCCATCCCTAATGGCCCTTGAAAAGGTGGTGAGCCACCTTTTTGAACTGCTACAGTCCATCTGGTGTAGGTACACCCATGGTGCTGTAAGGACGGGAGTTCCAGGTTTTTTACCCAGTGACAGTGAAGGAACAGTGATATAGTTGTAAGTCAGGATGGGTATGGCTTGAAGGGGAACTTGCAAGCTGTGGTGTTCCCATGCATTTGCTGCTCTTTCATCTGCTCTTCTAGGTAGTAAAGGTCGTGGGTTTGGAAGATGCTACCAAAGGAACCTCGGCAAGTTGCTGCAGTGCATCTTGTAGATGGTACACACGGCTGCCACTGTGCGCCTGTGGTGGAGGGAGTGAATATTTTAGGTGATGGAATCAAGTTGGCTGCTTTGTCCTGGATGGTGTCGTTGGAGCTACACTCAGTCAGGAAAGTGAAGAGTATTCCACCGCAATCCTGATTGGGCCTTGTAGATAGTGGATAGGAAATCAGGTGGTGAGTTACTCGCCGCAGAATTCACAGCCTCTGGCCTGTTTTTATTGCCACAGTATTCATATGGCTGGTCCAGTTAAGCTCTGTGTCAATGGTAACCCCCAGAATGATGATGGTGGGGGATTCAGTGATAGTAATGCATAGCACAGATGTTACTTGCTACTTATCAGCCCAAGCCTGAACGTTGTCCTGATTTTGCTGCATGCTGGCTCAGACTGCTTCAGTATTTGAGGAGTTGTGAATGGTATTGAACACTATGCAATCAATCAGCAAACATCCCCACTTCTGACCCTATGATGAAGTAGCTGAAGATGGTTGGGCCCAGGACACTACCTAGAGGAACTTGTGCAGCAAAGTCCTGGGGCTGAGATGAATGGCCTCCAAACACAATCTTCCTTTGCACTAGGTATGACTCCAATCAGTGGAGACTGTTCCCCTTGATTCCCATTGACTTCAATAATGCCACACTCGGTCAATTGGTGTCAATGGTGTCACTCTCACTTCACCTCCTGAATTCAGCTCTTTTGTCCATGTTTGGACCAAGGCTGTAATGAGGTCTGGAGCCAAGTTTTTTTTATTTAAATTCATTCATTGGACGTAGGCGTCACTGGCCAGGCCAGCATTTATTGCCCATCCCTAATTGCCCTCGAGAAGGTGGTGGTGAGCTGCCTTCTTGAACCGCTGCAGTCAATTGGGGTAGGTATATCCACAGTGCTGTTAGGAAGGGAGTTCCAGGATTTTGACCCAGCGACAGTGAAGGAACGGCGATATGGTTCCAAGTCAGGATGGTTTGTGACTTGGAGGGGAACTTGCAGATGGTGGTGTTCCCATGTATTTGCTGCCCTTGTCCTTCTAGTTGGTAGAGGTCGCGGGTTTGGAAGGTGCTGTCTAAGGAGCCTTGGTGCATTGCTGCAGTGCATCTTGTAGATGGTACACACTGCTGCCACTGTGCGTCGATGGTGGAGGGAGTGAATGTTTGTAGATGGGGTGCCAATCAAGCAGGCTGCATTGTCCTGGATGGTGTTGAGCTTCTCGAGTGTTGTTGGAGCTGCACCCATCCAGACAAGTGGAGAGTATTCCATCACACTCTTGACATGTGCCTTGTAGATAGTAGACAGGCTTTGGGGAGTCAGGAGGTGAGTTACTCGCCTCAGGATTCCTAGCCTCTGACCTGCTCTGGTAGCCACGGTATTTATATTTATTTTTTATTTATTTATTTTAGAGATACAGCACTGAAACAGGCCCTTCGGCTCACCGAGTCTGTGCCGACCAACAACCACCCATTTATACTAACCCTACAGTAATCCCATATTCCCTACCACCTACTAGGGGCAATTTACAATGGCCAATTTACCTATCACCTGCAAGTCTTTGGCTGTGGGAGGAAACCGGAGCACCCGGCAAAAACCCACGCGGTCACAGGGAGAACTTGCAAACTCCACACAGGCAGTACCCAGAGTCGAACCCGGGTCCCTGGAGCTGTGAGGCTGCGGTGCTAACCACTGCGTCACTCTCCCGCCCTGGTTACTCCAGTTCAGTTTCTGGTCAATGGTAGCCCTTAGGATGTTGATAGTGGGGGATTCAGCGATGGTAATGCCGTTGAATGTCAAGGGGAGATGGTTAGATTCTCTCTTGCTGGAGATGATCATTGCCTGGCACTTGTGTGGCGCAAATGTTACTTGTCACTTATCAGCCCAAGCCTGGATATTGTCCAGGTCTTGCTGCATTTCTACACGGACTGCTTCAGTATCTGAGGAGTCACAAATGGTGCTGAACATTGTGCAATCATCAGCGAACATGTGGCCTGGCAGAACCCAAAGTGAGCATCAGTGAACAGGTTATTGCTAAGTAAGCAATGCTTGATTACACTGTCTTCCATCACTTTGCTGATGACCGAGAGCAAACTGATCAAGCGGTAATGGGCTGGATTGGATTTGTCCTGCTTTTTGTGGACAGGACATATCTGGGCAATTTTCCACATTGCCAGGTAGATGTCAGTGTTGTAGCTGTACCAGTAAAGCTTGGCTCGGGGCGCGGCTAGTTCTGGAGCATTGTAATAATGAAGTTTTCAGTATTACAGCCAGGATGTTGTCAGAATCCATAATCTTTGCTGTATCCAGTGTCTTCAGCCATTTCTTCATATCACATGGAGTGAATCGAAGTGCCTGAAGACTGGACCTCTGATGTTGGGGACCTCAGTAGGAGGCCGAGATGGATGATCCACTCAACACTTCTGACTGAAAATGGTTGCAAATGCTGCAGCCTTTTCTTTTGCACTGATGTGCTGGGCTCCCCTATCGTAGAGGATGGGGACGTTTGTGGAGCCTCCTCCTCCAGTTAACTGCCCACCATCATTCATGACTGGATTAGGCAGGACTGCAGAGCTTTGATCTAATCTGGTGGTTGTGGGATCACTTTGCTCTATCGCATGCTGCTTCTACTGTTTAGCCTGCATGTAGTCCTGTGTTGTAGCTTCACCAGGTTGGCACCTCATTTTTAGGTATGCCCAGTACTGCTCCTAACATGCTTTCCTGCACTCCTTATTGAACCAGAGTTGATCCCCTAACTTGTTGGTAATGATAGAGTGAGGGATATGCTGGGCCTTGAAGTTACAAATTGTGGTTGAATACAATTCTGCTGTTGCTGATGGCCTAAGGCACCTCATGGATGCCTAGTTTGGAGCTGCTAGATCTGTTTTGAATCTATCCCATTTAGCACACGGATAGCGCCACACAACATGATGAACTGTGTCCTCTGTGTAAAGACAGAACTTCATCTCCACAAGGACTGTGCAGTGGTCACTCCTACCGATAGGGTCATGGAAGATGTCTCTGTGACAGATTGGTAAGGGCAAGGTCAAGTATGTTTTTCCCTCTTGTTGGTTCTCTCACCACCTGCTGCTGGCCCAGTCTGGCAGGTATGCCCTTTAGGACACGGCCTGCTCTATCAGTAGTGGTGCTACCGAGCCGCTCTTGGTGATGGACATTGAAATCCCCCATCCAGAGTATATTCTGTGCCCTTGCTACCCTCAATACTTCGTCCAGGTGGTGTTCAACATGGAGGAGTATTGATTCCTCAGCTGAGGGAGGTAGGTGGTAATCAGCAGGAGATTTCCTTGCCCATGTTTGACCTGATACCGTAAGACTTCATGGGATCCAGAGTCAATGTTGATGAATCCCAGGGAAACTAACACCCAAATGCAGACCATGGTGGGATAAGACATACCCAGGGATGGTAATGGATGAGTCTGGGCCATTGGCTGTAGGGTATGACTCTGTGAGTATGACTATGTCAGACTGTTGCTCGACTAGTCTGCTGGACAGCTCTCCCAATTTTGGCCCATAAGTTAGTGAGGAGGGCTTTGCAGAATCAACTGGGCAGGGTGTGCCTTTGTCGCTTTCAGTGCCAAGGTCGATGCTTGGTGCTCCATTCGGTTTTATTCTCAAGTTTCTGTTTTCTTATGTTTTGATAAACAAACAAAAATGTCACAATAAAATTCCAGATCTATAATTTCCCAATGAACTTCAATAATGCCAGTAACAAATAGATCCTCTGTCCTGTTATGCTTAGTGATTCATATTAAAACTGTTAGTAGTATACTACAGTATTACAGCAAGGGATTGTTTTTTTTCCAACTATCTTAAACAATCTAGATAGGAAGAAACTGCATAGACCATTGAAGAAAAGTTCAGATATGTTGCAGTACAGGTTCAAACTCCAGTTATTAATACAGTATTAGTTTACAGCTGTGCAAGTAGTAAATTGAAACTATTTCCTCTGGTGGGGGAGTCCAGAAGAAGGGGGCATAACCTTAAAATTAGAACTAGGCCATTCAGTGGGTGATCTCAGAAAGCACTTCCTCACACAAAGGGTAGAAGTAGTCTGGAATTCCCTCCCCCAAAATGCTGTTGAGGCTAGATCGAATGAAAATTTCAAAACTGAGATTGATAGATTGTTAGGCAAGGGTATTAAAGGTTATAGAACCAAAATGGGTAGAGGGTTAAGATACAGATTAGCCATGATCTAATTGAAGGGTGGAACAGGCTCAAGGGGCTGAATGGCCTTCTCTTGTTCCCATGTCTGAGGAGCATGTTTAGGAATTCTAAAATCGCAATTGTTCTTGTCAGAAACTTTATAACAGTAATAAATTGTTAAATCAAGTTGCATAATTATACAGACAGTGATCAAATTATGATATAATTGCCAAGTAATCACTGTGCTTCTAACAAGGCTGCAAACTACAGAATGCCTTACAGCAACTCACCAAGGTTACTCCCACATCACCATTTTAAAGTCACCTGTACCATCAAGGAGGATAGGAGCAGCAATATCCTGGAAATGCCATCAAGTTCACCTCCAGTCACACTCCATCCTTACTTGGACATGTTATCATTGTTCTTTCATTGCTGTCTGATCGATATTCTGGAATTCCCTATCTAATATCATCATATGAAGCATCATAAGGACTGCAGCAGTTCCAGGAGAAAGCACACCATAACCTTCTCAGACAACTTAAGATTAGGCAATAATTGTGCCCTTACCAGCATCACCCACAAATTAAAAAAAATTATCTTTGGATGTGGAAAAATTTTGTTTTTTATTTTGTCTTTACAAATCTACAAGTCAAAAGCCACCCTTCAAAAATAACTTAATAAGCATTACAAAAGGACTACAAGGAAACAACTTACTTCAATTTTGAAACCCATACCACCCAGCACAACTGCAACCTAGAAGCTTTAATATTACCATGTATTCTATGCACGCACTGATCAAAATATGGAATGGGTTCATAAATGTGTGCAAATTTAAATACATGACAATTCAGTTTTCAAAAAATGTATCATTCTAATAACCGAACAGTTAACTACAACAGAATTCCTACTCAACAAGTGCAAATCCGCTACCTCATTCGTGTTCCCTCTTGCATGATGTCCTCCAAACAAATACAGTACTCCATCCACACAAGCGGCACAACTTCCTGACATGGACTGAGGAACGTCACCTTCTGTGTACTTCTTCTTCCTATAAGAAAGAAACCATTTTACCTTCAGGAGCTACAGTTGGCTAGTTTTTAAAAAATTCTTAAAATGGATACTGCCAAATCTTAAGCATTTTGATTATTTACTATCTAGAGTGTCTTGGTTCCAAAGGCGGCCATGCAGTCCCTTTTCCATTCCTTCCCTTTCCTCTCCTCATTAAGTTTCTCATAAATGTTCATGGTTGAGAAAGTTAGTTGGACAGCTATATCTTCAAATGCTGTTCTTCTTCAACCATGAAATGACACAAACAAGGGCCCAATGAGATAAACACCTGATTTTCTCATCATGTTGGTTTCACAATCACAGTGAAAATTCTCTGACCTACAACTTCCACCTTCCCCAGCATTATTTAAGGAAAATTATTGACAGTTTAACTGTTGAGTTAACTGATTTCAGTCAGAGTGTTTGGGTGAGGGAAGGCTACAATTGCTTTAGTGCCCTTGGGTAATGGAAACAGGGGAGGGGGGGGGGGGGGGGGAAAAAAAAGAGAAAAATCACACACAGTTCCTACTACTGGTCATAACAATCGAGCTCTGCTGATAAGTGCATGTGTGAACTTCAAATGAGGATAAGATTGGTGTTGGCCAAATTATCTTTCAAAGTTCATCCTCTAGTCTCACATATAATGAATTGTGCACTTTACAGTCTGTGGAACTCCCTTAATTGCAACTGTCCTGGAATGCTTTGCAAATTGGATAAAATGGCTATTTCTATAAAGCTGGAAGCAACAAAATGAAAGTTGGTCTGGTGCATAACAACCTCTGCCTAAATCCAGTATATCTTATAACAAGGGTGAATCATCTCATCTCCATCTTTGGCCTCCTTGTCTCGAGAGACAATGGGTAATCGCCTGGAGGTGGTCAGTGGTTTGTGAAACAGCGCCTGGAGTGGTTATAAAGGCCAATTGTAGAGTGACAGGCTCTTCCACAAGTGCTGCAGATAAAATTGGTTGTCGGGGCTGTTACACAGTTGGCTCTCCCCTTACGCTTCCGTCCTTTTTTCCTGCCAACAGCTAAGTCTCTTCGACTCGCCACTCTTTAGCCCCGCATTTATGGCTGTTCGCCAGCTCTGGCGATCTCTGGCAACGACTTGTGATCAATGTCACAGGACTTCATGTCGCATTTGCAGGCGTCTTTAAAGCGGAGACATGAACGGCTGGTGGGTCTGATACCAGTGACGAGCTCGCTGTACAATGTGTCCTTGGGGATCCTGCCATCTTCCATGTGGCTCACGTGGCCAAGTCATCTCAAGCGCCGCTGGCTCAGTAGGGTGTATATGCTGGGGATGTTGGCTGCCTTGAGGACTTCTGCGTTGGAGATACGGTCCTGCCACCTGATGCCAAGGATTCTCTGGAGGCAGTGAAGATGGAATGAATTGAGATGTTGCTCTTGGCTGACATACGTTGTCCAGGCCTCGCTGCCATCGAGCAAGGTACTGAGGACACAGGCTTGATACACTCGGACTTTTGTGTTCCATGTCAGTGTGCCATTTTCCCACACTCTCTTGGCCAGTCTGGACATGGGAGCGGATGCCCTTCCCATGCGCTTGTTGATTTCTGCATCGAGAGACAGGTTACTGGTGATAGTTGAGCCTAGGTAAGTGAACTCTTGAACCACTTCCAGAGCGTGGTTGCCGATATTGATGGATGGAGCATTTCTGACGTCCTGTCCCATGATGTTCATTTTCTTGAGGCTGATGGTTAGGCCAAATTCATTGCAGGCAGTCGCAATCCTTTCAATGAGTCTCTGCAGACACTCTTCTGTGTGGGATGTTAATGCAGCATCGTCAGCAAAGAGGAGTTCCCTGATGAGGACCTTCCGTACTTTGGTCTTTGCTCTTAGACCGGCAAGGTTGCCTGTCAACTGATCTTGTGTTGAGGAAAATTCCTTCTTCTGAAGACTTGAACGTATGTGAGAGCAGTAGGGAGAAGAAGATCCCAAACAGTGCAGGTGCGAGAACACAGCCCTGTTTCACGCCACTCAGGATAGGAAAGGGGTCTGATGAGGCGCCGCTATGCTGAATTGTGCCTTTCATATTGTCATGGAATGAGGTGATGATACTTCGTAGCTTTGATGGACATCCAATCTTTTCTAGTAGTCTGAAGAGACCACGTCTGCTGACGAGGTCAAAGGCTTTGGTGAGATCAATGGAAGCAACGTAGAGGGGCATCTGTTGTTCGCGGCATTTCTCCTGTATCTGACGAAGGGAGAACAGCATGTCAGTGGTGGATCTCTCTGCTCGAAAGCCACACTGTGCCTCAGGGTAGACATGCTCAGCCAGCTTCTGGAGTCTGTTTAAAACAACTCAAGCGAAGACTTTCCCCACTACGCTGAGCAGGGAGATTCCATGGTAGTTGTTGCAGTCACCGCGGTCACCCTTGTTCTTATAGAGGGTAATGATATTGACGTCACGCACGTCCTGTGGTACTGCTCCCTCATCCCAGCACAGGCAAAGCAGTTCATGGAGTGCCTAGAGTATAGCAGGCTTGGCACTCTTGATTATTTCAGGGTAATGCCGTCCTTCCCAGGGGCTTTTCCGCTGGCTAGAGAATCAATGGCATCACTGAGTTCTGATTTTGTTGGCTGTTCATCCAGCTCATCCATGATTGGCAGAGACTGGGCTGCATTGAAGGCGGTCTCAGTGACAACATTATTCCTGGAGTACAGTTCTAGATAGTGCTCCACCCAGCGGTCCATTTGCTTGCTTTGGTCAGTGATCGTGCCCCCTGATTTAGACTTGAGAGGTGGCGATCTTCTTGATGTTTGGCCCAAATGCTCTCTTCATACCATCATACAGTCCTCTGATGTTTCAGGTGTCGGAGGCCAGCTGAATACGACTGCATAGCTGTTGCCAGTAGTCATTTGCACAGCGCCTGGTTGTTCTTTGTGCAGCGCTTCTGGCTACTTTAAGTGCTACGGATGTTAACTCGCTGGGGGCTTTCTTGTAGTTCAACAGTGCAATGCGCTTAATGGCTACGACAGGTTCCAGCTCTTCAAAGTGAGATTGAAACCAGTCTGCATTCTGCTTCTCATGTTTGCCATAGGTGGTCATTGCTGAGTCATAGATGGGCGTCTCTGATGTGGGCCCACTTGGTCTCTGCATCCCCTGTAGGAGAGTTTTGAAGGGCTTTTTCAAGTGAATTTAGAAACTTATGTAACAGCTGTAGATAAGAAATTCTGTTAGTGTTGATGCGCAGGCGGCCCTTCTGCTTAGAGTGATGTAGCTTCTTTGGTTTGAGTCTAACTTTGCTGCACACCACGGAGTGGTCGGTGTCGCAGTCCGCACTGTGGAGGTTGCGCGTGATTTGGATACTGTTTATAGAGGCTTGCCTTGTGACGATGAGGTCTAGCTGGTGCCAACGACGTGATCTTGGGTGCCTCCATGAAACCTGGTGACAGGGTTTAGTGTGAAAGAACGAGTTGGTGATGCAGAGGTTGTGATAGGTACACAACTCCAGCAGTCTCTGTCTATCTTATAACAAGGGTGAATATAACATCTTAATTGTAGCACTTGCCTGCAAAGTGCCCACAAGAATCAAATGGTGGGGGGGGTGGGTTGGTAAGGGGTAGCTGGGGCTGGTTAAATGAAAGCACACAGGAGTGTGATTCTGCAACTAAAGTTTTGGCTGCATGTCATGTCCATTCATTTGAAACAAGTCTCTGTCAAACTTCCATCTATGGAAAAGTAACTTTGCCACTGCAGAAATTACTTCAGTTCTCATACCATCCTCCTGCTGTCCAGTGCCTGCACTGTTCTCCTGGACTGCCACAGTCACAAGCGTATTCTTCACATCATGCCATGCCTCCCACATTGAAATGCAGATACAGATTCTGGGCTCCCTCAATAGTTCCGTCGCTAGCACCATATGAGACAAGACTGTTTTTACTGCTTGCAAATAAGACCAACGCCCCTCAATGACCTTCCCTCTGACATAACAGCAGGAGTGAGGCTACTGATTGACAATTCCACACCACTCTGCTACATTCATTACTCCCTTGCCATGGAGGCAGCCTAAAGCAGCCTACAGTAGGATCTGGACAACATCCAGACCTGGGTTGACAAGCAGTGGGTAACACTGATGCCATGTCTGTTCTAGGTAATGGCCATGTCAAACAGGAGCAACCCCACTATCTGTCCTCCACCTTCCATGATCAGAATCATGAATTCCCCAACGTAACACTGTTGTGGGGCTAATATTTTCACAACAATTGCAGCCAGTGAAGAAGACCGGCTACTCTCCTGAGGCAATTGGGAGCATGCAATGAATGTGACCATGCCCTTGCTAACCATTCCCTGGAGCATTACAGTTAGCTTTGGTAAGTATTATGTTTGACTCAATGATAATTTATGACCTGCATTACTGGCCAGATAGAGGGAATCGTGAACAAAGCAGATTGGACCAATTTTCTGAGGAAGCTGGTTAAGGTGTCTCATAGGAGACTTGGACAATCAGATCTACCCCATAGTGTGTATGAGGAAATTGAGTAAATTGTCTGGGATGTTGGCTAGCTTGTAGGAAACAAGGACTGTGGCTACCTTTTCAATGTCAATGTGTAAAACATGGATAGGAAATATAAACATTGCACATACCATCGTCCAGTTTCCATGTTATAGATCCAAAGTTCTTCTCTTGGCAAGTAAAAATCATGATAGCCTCGAATTGCAGCATTCTGCAAAATGAAATATAAATCAGTTCAGAAGTAACCAAAACAATGACTGTACTTAAAATTCTAATGTCACATCCTTACAGTGATTTTATGAAGTCCCTATTCTGTTTAATAAAAATCCTCTGATTTTTTTGATCAAATCATTTTATTTTACCAAAATACAATAAATAATACTGCCACAGCAGTGGTAATAAAGGTTGAGAATTTCTGCACACTGCTCCTTTACTCAACAGAAGATATAGAAGTAGAGACAATATTGTACAATGTTCTCTCAATACTTTGATGCAAATTAATCTTTGAACTCATGCAGCATTACTGGGCCATGGAGATGCAACTGCATTATAGGAGATTCCATAGTTAGGGGACAGACAGGCATTTCTATAACCATCATCATGAGTCACACATGGTGTATCCTGGTTCCAAGATAAAGGACATTATGGAGAGGGTGCAGAATATTCTGCAGGGGAAAGGGAGTGAGCAAGAAGTTATGGCAAATATTGGTACCAGCAACAAAGGGTGCAGGTATTGAAGTCCTAATGTCAGACTTTCAGGAGCTAGGTAGGAAGTTAAAAAGTAGGACCACGAAGGTAGCATTCCTTGGATTACTCCCATTGCCATGTGCCAGTGAGAGTAGAAATAGGCAGGATCAGTGCATGGCTTGTGGAATTGTGCAGGAGGAGTGCTTCAGATTCTTGGGCATTGGGACCAGTTCTGGGGCAGGAGCAACCTATTCAAAGGGATGGATTACACCTCAACAGAACCAGGACCAATGTCCTCATGGGGACCAATGGGACATTGTCATCCTCATGGGAACCAGGACCAATGTCCTAGTGTAGTTGGGAAAGGTTTAAACTAAATTGACAGGGGTTAGGCACCAGCATATAGAAGTAGAAAAGAGGAATAAGGTGCATTAAGGAGTGAGTGTTGGATAGTACAAGAGAAGGATTAGACAGGAGCAGACTAAGAAAGAAGCAGACTAAGAAGGACTACAAGGAATACAAAGATAGGTTTAGAATGCTTGCATATGAACGCACAAAGTGTGGCGAGTAAGGTTGGTGAGCTACAAGTACAAAGAGAGAAAACATGACTTAAAAATGTTGAGGACTGGGCACTTAATATTCAGGGATACAAAGTGTTCAGAAAAGATAGGGAAGGAAAAGGGGAGATGGGATGGCAGTACTGATTAGGGAGGATATAGTGTTGGAAAGAGAGGATGTTTTTGAGGAAGCAAAAGAATCCATTTGCTTGAGTTGAGAAGCAAAAAGGGTATGATCACACTACTGGGGGTATTCTATAGGCCTCTAAATAGTGAAAGATAGAGGAACAAATCTGCAGGAAAATCAGAGATGTGCAAGAACTATAGAGTGGTGATATGGGAGGACCTAATTACCCAAATATCAATTGGGATAATGTTAGAACAAAGGGAAAGAAGGGAGAGGAATTTCTGAAATGTGTTCAGGAAAACTTCCCTTGACCGGTATATTCTCGGTCCATCCAGGAAGGAGGCATTGTTGGATCTGCTGCAGGGCCATGAGGGATCATAGGGTTTAGATTAGTAACGGAACAATCTAAAGTAGAAGTTCTAAATTGGACTAGATCTTACTTCAATCGGATGAGAGGGGATCTAGCCAGTGTAAAATGGAAACAAAGTTTGACAGAAAAAATGTAATGGAATAATGAGTGATGTTTATGGAGGAGATGTTTCAAGTACAGGCTAGGTACATTCCAACAAGAGGGAAAGTCAGGGGAACCAAAGCCAGGGCTCCTTGAATGATGAAAGAGATAGAGAATATGATGAAACAAAAAAATCTTTTTTTTATTCTTTCATGGGATGTGGGTGTCACTGGCAAGGCCAGCATTTGTTGCCCATCCCCTAATTGTACTTCAACTGAGTAGCTTGCTAGGCTATTTCAGAGGGCAGTTAAGAATCAACCACATTGCTGTGAGACTGAAGTCACATGGAGGCCAGACCAGGTAAGGACAGCAGATTTTCTTCCCCAAAATATTAGTGAACCAGATGAGTTTTTACGACAATCGATGATGGTTTCATAGGACCATGAATAAGACTAGCTTTCAATTCCAGATTTTTATTAATTAATTGAATTTAAATTCCACCAGCTGCTATGGTGGGGTTTGAACCCATGTTCCCAAGTCATTAGTCTAGGCTTCTGGTTTACTAGTCCAGTAACATTATCACTACGCCACCATCTCTCCATGATGTATGCCAGGTGAATTCTTCAAATAAGAACTAGACCAAATACAGTAAGTTGAGAGGGAAAGTAAAGAGGAAAATAAGACTGGCAAAAAGAGAATATGAGAATAGAATGGCAGCTAACGTAAAAGGTAAGCTAAAAATCTTGTCAACATGTAAATAGTAAGCAGGTAGTAAGAAGTGGGGTGGGGCCTATTAGGGACAAAAAGTGATATATGCTTAGAGGTACAGAGCAAGGCCAAAATTTTTATATCAGTGTTTACCAAGGACGAGGATGCTGAAAAAATAGAAGTGGATATAGTAGAGGTAATGGATGGGATGAAAATTGATAGCTAGGATGTACTGGAAAAGTTGGCTTTGATTAGAAATGGACCTAGTCCAAATGGCTTGCAACCCAGGTTGCTAAGGGAACAGCAGGTGGGCTTGCCATAATCTCGCAAACTTCCCTAGATATGGGGGAGATGGCATAAGATTGCAAAGTAGCAAATGTGACCCTTGTTCAAGAAAGAACATAAATAGGAGGAGTAGACCATTCGGCCTGTCAAACCTGCTCCACCATTCAATATGATCATGGCTGATCGACTATCTCAACTCCACTTTCCTGTCCGCTCCCCATATCCCTTAATTCTCTGTGAAATCAAAAATCTATCTATCTATATCAGTCTTGAATATACTCAACGATGGTGCATCCACGACCTTCTGTGGTAAACTATTCCAAAGATTCTCAACCCTGAGGTGAAGAAATTTCTCATGAGTCCTAAATAATTGCCCCTTTATCTTGAGGCTGTGTGCCCCATACCTCTCAGTATCTACCCTGTCAAACCCCTTCAGAAACTAGTATGTTTCAATGAGAGCACCTAAACACCAGAGAGTATAGGCCCAATTTACTCAGCCTCTCAGAAAGAGTGTAAGGACATTCCTAGTAACTACAGGCCAGTTTAACTGGTGGGCATGGCTTTAAAAACAATAATCAGAAAAAAAAACACAAGCACTTGGAGCAGTTTGAGTTAATTGAGGATAGCCTCATGGATTTATAAAAGACAGATCATGCTTGACTAATCTAATTTTTTGAAGTAACAGAGAAGGTTGATGAAGGGAATGTGGTGGATGTTGTCCAAATGGATTTTAAGAAAGCGTTTGATAAAGCACCACATAACAGGCTGGTTTAGGCCACAACTGAAGTATTGCTCAACTCCAGCTCTGGTCACCATACCTTAGGAAGGATGTAAGGGTCCTTAAAAGGGCATAGGGGATATTTACCAGAATGGCTCCAGGGATGAAGGAATTTAGCTACAAGGTTAGGTTGGAGAAGCTGGGGCTGTTCTCCTTGGAGCAGTGGAGATTTGACAGGGGTGTCTCTTTTTAGACAGTCCCTTAGGCTCGAAGATGACTTGCTTCCACTCCAGTTTGACGGGTTCTGAGATAGCTTATAAGTCCAATGCAGACTCTGCCATGAGGGGCTTCAAGTGTCAGGTAGATGGGTAGTTTGGAGGTTTGTGTGCTCCTTCAGACACCTCGACTTTGCCTCTACATGTCCCCGAAGTCCCTCGAGGTGTACGATGCCTTCCCGAATGAGTTTTCTCCATCTAGGACAGTCTTGAGTCAAGGATTCCCATGAGTCGACGGGGATGTCTGATTGCTTCACAGATGCTTTGAAAACATTGCTAAAGGGATCCGCTGTCATCCTAGGAGTGTCCTGCCCTAACCAACTTCTGAGCAGAACAGCTGCTTCAAGAGTCTGGTGTCAGGCATGTGAACGATATGTCCAGCGGAGCTATGTTTGGCTGATTAGCACCCCGATGCTGGACAAGTTGGCTTGAGAGAGGACGCTGCTGTTGGACTGCCTTTCTTGCCACCGAATTTTGAGGATCTTGCAGAGGCACCTCTTGTACTTCTCCAGCACTTTCAGGTGCCTGCTGTAGGTTGTCCAAGTCTCCAAAGCATATAGGAGAGCAGGGATCACTGCTGCCCGGTAAACCATGATCTTAGTCTCTGTGAGATCCTGATTCTCATCCTCAATTAATCCCTTCCTCAGTCGGCCAAAGGCTGAGCTGGCACACTGGAGGAAATGATGAACCTCGTGCCCATGTCTGCCTTGACGGAGACTCCCAAGATATGGAAAATGGTCCACATTTTCCAGGTTCTTGCCACTGATCTTGATTGATGAGGGAAGGTGTTGAGTTGTGGGAGCTGATTGGAAGAGGACCTTCATTTTTCAAGTGTTTAGCAGAAAACCAGTTTCTCATATGCTTCGGAGAAGGAGTCAACAATGTCCTGAAGCTCAGTTTCAGAGTGAGTGCACACGCAAGTGTCATCTGCATACTAAATCTCGACAACGGAGGTCGGAGTGATTTTGGTTTTGGATTGAAGGCAGCGTAGGTTGAACAGTTCCCCGTCTGTTCTGTAGGTTGTTATCTCCATTCCTGCAGATAGTTTGCTGGAGGTAAGGTGTAGCATTGCAGTGAAGAAAATGAAGAGGAGGGTTGGTGCAATGACACAGCCTTGCTTGACCCTGGTCTTGAGGGAGATAGGGTCTGTGGTGGTTCCGTTGGTGAGAATGATTGTGGAGTAGATGGAGCATGGTGACAAACTTCTGCCAGCAGCCAAATTTGAGCAGCATACTCTGTAAGCCTTTACGGTTGACAGAGGTCAAAAAAGGCCATGTACAGCAGTTGGCATTGTTCCCTGCATTTTTGTTGGATTTACCATGTAGGTGAAGATCATGTCTGTGGTGCCTTTCGATGGGTGAAAGCCGTATTGTGACTCCGGAAGGAGCTCTTCAGCCACTGGGAGGAGGTGATTGAGGAGGATCCTTGTAATGATCTTCCCTGTGGCAGACAGCAGGGAAATTCCTCTGTAGTTCCCGCGACAGACTTGACCCAGTTCTTGAATACAGTCACGATCACAGCGTCCCCGAATTCCCCCAACAAGCACTCCTTATCCCAGATGAGAGATATGAGATTGTACAGTCGTGCCAGGAATGCATCTCCGTCACACTTCAGGATTTCTGCAAGGATTCTTCTGCTCCAGAGGTCTTGTTGTTCCTCAACTGCTGAATGACTTTTTCAACCTCACACTGAGACTGAACCATATGGGAGGTGGTCACCATTCTGCAAAGGCTTTGTAATTATGCTCGATTAGATCCTGTATTTCTTGGTTGTTCTCGTCAAACCAGTCACAATGCTTCTTAGTGGAGAAACCAAAGGCCTCTTTACAGGTGCTTGCTATGGTGGCCTTTACTGTTGACCAGGCACTAATGGCACACAGCGGCTCCTGGTGATTGGAGGTCAACAGTAAGACGCCAATTGAGAAGGACCACTTCAGACCTTTGAGGCCTTCATTGTTAATTTTCTTGCAGCATTGTTTTTGCTGCTTCTGGTGCTTGGGGGCTAGGCTGATGGAGATTGTTGTTCGGATGAGGTGGCAGTCAGTCCAGCAGTTGGCGGTGTATGTCATGTCGGGCAGCACAGTGGCGCAGCGGTTAGCACCGCAGCTTCACAGCTCCAGCGACCCGGGTTCGGTTCTGGGTACTGCCTGTGTGGAGTTTGCATGTTCTCCCTGTGACCGCATAGGTTTCCTCCGGGTGTTCTGGTTTCGTCCCACATGCCAAAGACTTGCGGGTTGATAGGTAAATTGACCATTGCCCCTAGTGTAGGTAGGTGATAGGAGAATTGAGGGAAGGTGGGGATGTGAGAGGGTAAAAAAAAATGGGATTAATGTAGGATTAGTATAAATGGGTGGTTGATGGTCGGTGTGGACTCGTTGGACCAAATGGCCTGTTTCAGTGCTGTATCTCTCTATGTCACGGGTAATGTGGATGTCTCTATGGTCCCTCGCTCAACGATGACATAGTCAGGTAGGTGCCAGTGTTTGGACCGTGGGTGTTGCTATGAGGTCTTGTGTTTGTCTCACAGGCAGAACAGGGCGTTATTTATGACAAGATCATGCTTAAGGCATTTCATCAGGAGGAGGACTCTGTTGGAGTTTGCTTTCCCTACTCCTTCCTTGCCAATCACGTCCTTCCCAATTCTGGCATTCAAGTCTCCAAGTCAGTTTATTGTCTGCTGGAACTCGGGCTAGGAATTTCTCACGGTCAGTGTTGAATCTCCCGTTGGTCTTGTCTCAAGGGTATGAGCGTATGCACTGACAGTGGCATGCCGATTTCTTGTTCGGATGAGCAGGGCACTCATGAGGTGTACAAGATAATAAGTTTTGATAAGGTAGGCAAAGAAAAGCTGTTCCCATCAGCTGATGGTACAAGGACCAGGGGACACAGATTTAAGATTCTGGGCAAGAGACAAGGGAAAGAATGCGGGGAAGAACATTTTTTTTTAATGCAGCGAATGGTAATTACCTGGAACTTGCTGTCGACGAGGGTGGTGGAAGAGACAAAGGCAATTGAAAATTAAAAAGGAAACTGAATGGGCACTTGAGGGAAATAAACTTGCAGGGCTACAGCAGGGGAATGGGACTGACCGGATTGCTCTACAGAGTGCCAATGTGGGCTCGATGGGCCAAATGACCTCCTTAGTGCCTTTTCAAATAATGGTCTAGATTCCCTGAAGATATATTTTTTCACACACAAAGGTTTTAAAGATAATTATTTGCTGTGTACAGTAGTCTGAAGTAAATGGAATACATGGAGATAAATTCATAATATTTACATGAACATGTCACAAAGCCTATACTATCTTACCTTATAGCCACCCAAGATATACATATAGCTTCCATGTGCTACAGCTACGTGACCGCTACGTTCTTCTGGTACAGAATCATGCAAAATTGGCAGTGGGATCCTATCCTGGTGATAATCAAGAGCATTTTCCTCTTCTTCTTCCTCCTCCTCGACCACATGCAGTTCCTCATTCACACCTTCGTTTTCATTTTCCATTTTTCACAATCTGTAAACAAAAGTAGTCAACATTTGACTGCAATGCAACTTTACTATGTACAATTTCCAAATGGCTCCAAATAAGTATTCAGCAAATGAAAGTCATGAAGTAAAACATTTACTTCAACCAGAGCGATAGTATATCACAAATTGTTGCAATTTTAAAACAGGCATACAAATATAATTAATAATAGAACTGTACACTCTTAATTATGCCGTCAATTAGCAGCTATTTTTAAATTGCACTACCGGGGTATATAAAAAAGTCCGAAACACATGGTGGAGATCAGGAAACAGTTTAGGCGGACAAGCCAAGGGCGGCAACTGAATCAAAGAACTTCACCCTGACTCGCAGAGACTTTCAAACTAACTGATGGGCCTCGGGTCGACAGAAGTCAGCTCGATCCCCAAGAACAGCCGGCCTTCTGACCGCGGATAACCCGGAACAGGGCGGGCAAAGCCTCCGCCGGCCTCTATTCGCTGTGCACCGACTGACAGACCCCCCTCCACTCCTGAATGGCAGTATTTATCCCTACTCCCAGCCCCAAGGTGTGGCTGGATCCCTGTACCTGTGTCCGCATCCCCGATCTCGGCCGCTTGTTTACAAACTATACACGCGACCGCAAACGACGGAAGCCACGCTCTGGAGAACTTCCGGTTGGTTAAAGATTGACAGACGAAGCGCTCCAGGAGGCGGCTTGGGATCACATGATCGGGAGCTCGTGCCCGACAGGGGCAGGGACGGGCTGGGATCACATGATCGGGAGCTCGTGCCCGACAGGGGCAGCGACGGGCCGGGATCACATGATCGGGAGCTCGTGCCCGACAGGGGCAGCGACGGGCCGGGATCACATGATCGGGAGCTCGTGCCCGACAGGGGCAGCGACGGGCCAGGGTCACAAGGTCGCTCACCCGAGCCGTATTTTGGGGGCTGCGTTTATTGTGGAAGGTTACAGACCTGAAATGCTAACTGTGTTTCTTTCTCTGTAAGTGCTGCCAGACTCCAACACCTTTTGTTTTTATTGCAAATTCTTACAGTCAGCATACATGTGAAACCCTGGATTTTTGTAGGCCGCAAAAATCCACGGAAGTATTTACAAGTTTATTGTACACTACTGCTTCATGCAACGCTCTGAATCTCAGATCTCCAATGCTGGAGGGGCGGGTTCTCACTTAGAGAGCCATCTTACTGTTGCACTCCTGCCTCCATCTCATTGGTGGTTAGATGCAACACTAAGGCAGCAACGCTACCACCAAGCCAAAGGTTTGCTACAGACCTAATAAATGGCACATCTTATTCATTAAAAATAATACTTGCAATACACAATGTACTAAAATACATAAAAATGCAGCACAAATAAAATGCAAGACTTAAAATGGGATCTTTGCCACCTCTAAGCACAGAAACGCCATTCAGCCCAACCAGCGGATGGCAGTGTTTATGCTTCACTCGAGGCTCATCTAAACATATCATTGTAACCCTCTATTCCCTTCTCCCTCCCATGCTTGTCAAGCTTTAGCTTAACTGCATCGATACTATTCGCTTCAACCACTCCCTATGGTAGCAAGTTCCACATTCACTAATGTCCTTTAGGGAAAATCTGCTGTCCTTAACTGGTCCAGCCTGCATGTGACTCTAGACCCACACCAATGTGGTTGACCCTTAAATGGCCTAGCAAGCCACTCAGTTGCATCAAACCACTATAAAGTCTCTGAAAAGGAATGAAACCAGACGTACCACAGGGCATTGATCTAGACACTGGAAATGACAACGGCAAACCCAGCCCTTTCGACCTGGTCAATTCCTCCTTACTAACATCGGGGGGCATGTGCCAAAATTGGGAGAATTGTCCCACATATTAGTCAGGCAACACACGGAATCATACCTTGCAGACAATGTCCCTCACACCCTCACCATTCTGAGGTAAGTTCTGTCCCACTGGCAGGACAGACCCACCAGAGGTGGCGGTACAATGGTATACAGTCGTGAGGGAGTTGCCCTGGGAGCCCTCAAAATTGACTTCAGACCCCATGAAATCTCATGGCATCAGGTCAAACATGGGCAAGGAAACCTCTTGCTGGTTACCACCTACCGCTCCCCCCGGCCGGCTGATGAATCAGTGCTTCTCCATGTTGAACACCAATTGGAAGAAGCACTGAGGGTAGCAAGGGCACAAAATGTACTCTGGGTGGGGGACTTCAATGTCGATCACCAAGAGTGGCTCGGTAGCACCACTGCTGACCGAGCTGGCCAAGTCCTAAAGGACATAGCTGCTAGACTGGGTCTGAGGCAGGTGGTGAGGGAACCAACATGAGGGAAAAACATACTTTACCTCGTCCTCACCAATCTACCTGTCACAGATGCATCTGTCCATGACAGTAGTGATAGGAGTGACCATCGCACAGTCCTTGTGGAACAAAGTCCTGTCTTCACATTGAGGGTACCCACCATCGTGTTGTGTGGCACTACCACCGTGCTAAATGGGATAGATTTCGAACAGTTCTAGCAACTCAAGACTGGGCATCCATGAGGCGCTGTGGGCCATCAGCAGCAGCAGAATTATATTCAACCACAATCTGTAACCTCATGGCCCGGCAAAATCCCCACTCTACCACTACCATCAAGCCGGGGGACCAACCCTGGTTCAAAGAAGTGTGTAGGAGGGCATGCCAGGAGCAGCACCAGGCATATTTCAAAATGAGGTGTCAGCCTGGTGAAGCTACGACACAGGACTACTTGCATGCCAAACAGCAGAAGCAGAATTTGATAGGGCTAAGCGATCCCATAACCAACGGATCAGATCTAAGCTCTGCAGTCCTACCACATCCAGTCGTGAATGGTGGTGGACAATTAAACAACTGACAGGAGGTGGAAGATCCACAAATATCTCCATCCTCAATGATAGGACAGATCAGCACATCAGTGCAAAAGACAAGGCTGCATCCATCATCAGCCAGAAATGCAGAGTGGATGATCCATTTCGGCCTCCTCCTGAGGTCCCCAGCATCACAGAGGCCTGTTTTCAGTCAATCAGATGCACTCCACATAATATCAAGAAACAGCTGAAAGCATTGGATACTGCAAAGGCTCCAGGCCCTGACAACATTCCGGCAATAGTATTGAAGACTTGTGCTCCACAACTAGCAGCACCCCTAGCCAAGCTGTTCCAGTACAGCTACAACACTGGCATCTACCTGGAAATGTGGAAACTTGCCCAGGTATGTCCTGTGCACAAAAAGCAGGACAAATCTGACTCAGCCAATTACTGCCCTTTCAGTCTACTCCCGATCATCAGCAAAGTGATGGAAGGGGTCATTGATAGTGATTTCAAGCAACACTTGCTCAGGTTACGGCCAGATGAGGAGGGGGTCTCATGTTCCCCTTTTGCCTCTTTGGTTTGACTGCAGCAGGATTTATCCTTTTTTAACACAGTGGTTGAACTTACCACCTCAGTGAACACTTGCTCCTGTTACTCTAATGTAATTATTATAACTAAATCACCAGGGCCGGATGAAACGTGCCTCAGGCTGTTAAAAGAAGCGAGCGAGGAAATAGCAGAAGGTCTGACCATCATTTTCCAGTCCCCACTGGATGTAGGTGTGATGCCAGAGAATTGGAGAACTACTAACGTTGTACCTCTGTTTAAAAAGGGAATAAAGGGATAGACCGAATAATTACAGGCCAGTCAGTCTAACCTCAGTAGTGAGCAAATTATTGGAATCTATTCTGAGAGACAGGATAAACTATCACTTAAAAAGGCACAAATTAATCAAGGATCGACAGCATGGATTTGTTAAGAGAAGATCTTGTCTGACCAACTTGATCCAATTTTTTGAAGTAATAAGGAAGATAGATGAGGATACTGCAGTTGATGTGGTCTACATGGATTTTAGCAAGGCTTTTGACAAGGTCCCACATGGCAGACTGGTTAAAAAAAAAAACCCATCGGATCCAGGCAGCAAGATGGATACAAAATTGGCTCAGTGGCAGGAAACAAAGGGTAACCATTGACGGGCGTTTTTGCGACTGGAGGGCTGTTTCCAGTGGCGTTCCGCAGGGCTCTGTACTGGGTGTCCTGCTTTTTGTGGTTTATAGGAACGATTTGGACGTAACTGTGGGGGGCATGATCAAGAAGTTTGCAGATGACACAAAGATTGGCCATGTGGTAGATAGTGAGGATAGCTGTAGGCCTAAGGAACATATTGATAGTCTGGTCAGATGGGCAGAAAAGTGGCAAATGGAATTCAACCCGGAGAAGTGTGAGGTGATGCAATTGGGAAAGTTCATCAAAGCAAAGTAATACAAGATTAATGGGAAAATACTGAGAGGTGTAGAGGAAGTGAGGGAACTTGGAATAAATGTCCACAGATCCCTGAAGGTAGCAGGACAGGTCGATAAGGTGGTTAAGAAGGCATATGGAATCCTTTCCTTTATTAGCCGAGGTATAGAATATAAGAGCAGGGAGGTTATGCTGGAACTGTATAAATCATTGGTTAGGCCACAACTTGAGTACTATGTGCAGTTCTGGTCACCTCATTACAGAAAGGATGTAATTGCACTAGAGAGGGTACAGAGGAGATTTATGAGGATGTTGCAGGGACTGGAAAAATGCAGCTATGAGGAAAGATTGGATAGGCTGGGGTTGTTCTTGAAAGAGAGGGGAGGGGAGATTTTATTGAGATGTACAAAATTGTGAGGGGCTGGATAGACTTGATGTGAAGGGCCGATTTACCTTAGCAGAAAGGTCAGTGACTAGGGGGCATAGATTTAAAGTGATTGGTAGAAAGAGTAGAGGGGAGATGAGGAAAAATTATTTCACCCAGAGGGTGTTAGAGGTATGGATATGCATCTCAAGTGCCGTAATCTGCAGGGTTACAGAGCAAATGCAGGAAGGTGGGATCAGAATGGGTGGAACGATTTTCAGTCGGCACAGACACGATGGGCCAAGTGGCCTCTTTCTGTGCCATAAACATTCTATGATTAATTGCAAAAGAACCAGACAGGTTTTCTTGAGTTTAAACACGATGTAAGTTTATTACTCTTAACACTTTAACCCGGTTAAAATTATTAAAAATAAGCTACGCATTCACATGAGAGTCACATACACAAATAAATTACAGAGGGAAAACAGATTTGGTGGTTGGATTAGAGTCCGGAATAAATGGACTTTAAATGTGGTATATTAGTCCCAAAGTCCTTAGTTGAAACTGTAGTCCTGAAGTCCTTGATGGGCCACGCGCATGGTTGTGGGTTTGCTTTTCTCAGGGCTCCTGATGGCAGAAGAGGGGTTTGATTCTTGTTCCCTGGTTGCTGGCTGTGGCGGTCAGTAGGCTTGAGGGGTCCCCCAGTTGCAGCTGGGTCTTCTCTTGATATTTACTGGGAAGACAGAGACCTGCTTCGTTGATGGCTTTTCAGTTACTCCTGTCTGCTTTCTGTGCGAAAAAACTTAGTCTCTCCAGAGCTGCGCAGGTAGTCACAAGACACTATCAAGCCCCTTTGTTGTTTTAATGAGATTTTTCTGGAATCTTCTCTAAGATTCAAGGCGCTACACTGCAAGCTGTCCAGTCACACTTGGAGTGGGTGCGGGGGCGGGGGTGGCGGTGGTGTTGGGTGCCAGTTTACTTTTAAACAAAAGTTACTGGTAAGAATTTCCAGCAAAAGTCTAATGCACAGTTCCAACTGATGAAATTAATATTTCCCATTTGGCATATAGGGTTTTCATGACATTCAGCAATAACCTGCTCCGTGACGCACAGTTTGGGTTCTGTCAGGGCCACTCAGCTCCTGCCCTTATTACAGCCATAGTCCAAACATGGACAAAAGAGCTCCAGCTGAGAGTGAATGCCCTTGACATCAAGGCAGCATTTGACCAAGTATGGCATCAAGGAGCCCCAGCAAAACTGGAGTCAACGGGGATCAGGGGAAAACTTTCTGCTGGTTGGAGTCATACCTAGCACAAAGGAAGATGGTTGTGGTTGTTGGAGGTCAATCATTTCAGTTCCAGGACATCACTACAGGAGTTCCTTAGGGGAGTGCCCTAGGCCCAACCATCTTCAGCTGCTTCATCAATGACCTTCCTTCAATCATAAGGTCAAAAGTGGGGATGTTCGCTGATGATTGCATAATGTTCAGCAACATTCGCGACTCCTCAGATACTGAAGCAGGCCATGTCCACATGCAACAAGACCTGGACAACATCCAGGCTTGGGCTGATAAGTGGCAAGTAACATTCACACACACAAGTGTCAGGCAATGACCATCTCAAGAGAGAATCTAACCACCTCCCCTTGATGTTCAATGGCATTACCATTGCCAAATCCTATGGGTCATCCTTGACCAGAAACTGAACTGGACCAGCCACATGAATGCTATGGCTACAAGATCAGGTCAGAGGTTGGGAATTCTGCGGCTAGTAACTCACCTCCTGTCTCCCCAAAGCCTGTCCACCATCTACAAAGCACAAGTCAGGCGTGTGATGGAATACTCTCCACTTGCCTGGATAAGTGCAGCTCCAACAACACTCAAGAAGCTTGACACCATCCAGGAAAAAGCAGCCTGCTTAACTGGCACCCCATCCAACACCCTCAACATTCACTCTCTCCAACACCAACACAATGGCAGCAGTGTGTACCATATAGAAGATGCACTGCAGCAACTCACCGAGTCTCTTTTGACAGCACCTTCCAAACCCGTGACCTCTGCCACCTAGAAGGACGAGGGCAGCAGATACATGGGAACACCACCACATGCAAGTTCCCCTCCAAGCCACACACCATACTGACTTAGAACTATAACCACTGTTCCTTCACTGTCACTGAATCAAAATCGTAGAACTCCCTTCCTAACAGCACTGTGGGTGTACCTACACCCCTAGGACTGCAGCGGTTCAAGAAGGCAGCTCACCACCACCTTCTCAAGGTCAATTAGGGATGGACAATAAATGCTGGCCTGGCCAGCGAAGCCCACATCCCACAAACAAATAATAAAAAATTCTCACCACTCTGGCTATAGAAGTTTCTTGTGAATTTCCTATTGAATTTCTTGGTCTGGGGCCACGGCGTGCGGTAAGTCCAGTGCAGAGAGGCAGAGAGAAAGGAGCAGTGGAACCCTAGGGTAATAAGACCTAGTACAGAGGGGAAGCATTGAGAAAAAGGTGCCTCCGAACACGTAAAAAGCCATGACCCGGCCCCAGTTGACTCCATCGCGGAACGGCTCCTCGGCCACAACTTCAAAGCACCCGCGGGAGATGTGCGGCTCATAGCGCATCTGCAGCGCAATGTCGGCGAATTTCTGCTGATACTGGCACCCGAGGCTGTCGCCCACCTCCCGGAGGACGCGGATCAGCTATGACAACTGCTGCAAAGTTTTTATGAAGATATGAAACAGGTTGCAAAGCAGACCCCTGTGGGACTCCACTGGTAACATTCTCCCAGGTTCATGACAATTGATGTGCGGCAGTGGTTTTGTGCTGGGTTATGAACCATTCCCCTTTGTCATCTCCATTAGTAATCCTTATGAGGAATCCTGTTAAACACAGCAGCAAACAACACACCAGGCACAGCGAGGTCTTCTGGATGGTGGGAACTGATGAAATGTTTTATTACCTGCACCTCCTCACCCAACCCCCGCTCCCCCCCTCGCACCATCTTCCCCCCGCACCCCCTTCCCCTGCGCCCACCCTACCCCCCTGCAGCACCCTTCCCAGCTCCCCCTCGCACCCCCTCCTCCCACCGGCATCCACCTATGCGTGAGCAGGGGCCCTAACAACCCCACTGCCTTGTAGGCGTCTCGGGAGAGTCCAAGGCTAAGGGAATAAACCCTAACAGAAAATCCGGAGCGGAACCCCATAGGCGGTCATGTGTCACCTTTGGCATGTTTCCGGCAGTTCCTGCAGCCATACCGGTGCCGATCGTCGTGCTCTGCACTCCTTTGGACCCCACCAGAAAGGTCGAGATGGGGGTTTTGACGCTTGAGCAACTCTCAACCTCCATACATTCGCCCAGGCATGCACCATGGAGCGGTCACTCCATAGTCGCCTTACAGCGACCAAAACTACACGGAAGGCAGCAGTTACGGGTTATAAGTCCAGCTCAATTGGCGTAGAGATTGGGCGCCACGGGTTGCCTTTGTCGGTGGGAGAGGTCATCGCACTCACTGGACAGCTACCGCCCGCCTCAAACTAGGCAGCCCCCAGTCACTAAGGTTCTGTCCCGCCACAGTCCACCTGCTTCAATGGGTGCTTGGAGCTCAGGGTCATTGCCTGAAAAGCGGACTGCAACACCGCACCAAACAGCATGATAAAAAAAGGAAAGAAGGTACCAGCCCTTCATTTTGCAAACTGGAATGTCACAACTGTGTGTCCTGGCCTGTCGGAAGACCTTACACAAATCAATGATTCTCGGAAGACTGCCATCATTAACAACGAGCTCAGTAGACTCAATGTGGACATTGCAGCACTTCAGGAGACACGCCTCCCTGTAAGCAGATCTCTAAAAGAGCAAGACTACACCTTCTACTGGCAGGGTAGGGATCCTGAAGAACCAAGACAGCATGGAGTGGGCTTCGCCATCAGAAACTCTTTGCTCAGCATGATATGGCCACCTTCAAATGGCTCAGAACGCATACTGTCCATCCGACTGCTCTCCGCCTCTGGTCCAGTACACCTAATCAGCATCTATGCTCCAACACTCTAGCTTCAGGTGGCGAGCAAAGACCAGTTCTACGAGGAACTCCATAATATCATTAGTAGCATCCCCAATACCGAACATCTGTTCCTGCTGGGGGACCTCAATGCCAGGGTTGGGGCCGACCATGACGCCAGGCCCTCCTGCCTTGGGCGCTATGGCATTGGAAGGATGAATGAGAATGGACAGAAACTGCTTGAGTTGTGTACCTATCATAACCTCTGCATCACCAACTCGTTCTTTCACACCAAACCCTGTCACCAGGTTTCTTGGAGGCACCCAAGATCACGTCGTTGGCACCAGCTGGACATCATCGTCACAAGGCGAGCCTCCTTAAACAGCGTTCAAACCACACGCAGCTTCCACAGTGCGGACTCGACACTGACCACTCCCTGGTGTGCAGCAAGGTTAGACTCAAACCAAAGAAGCTGCATCACTCCAAGCAGAAGGGCCACCCACGCATCAACACGAGCAGAATTTCATATCCACAGCTGTTACAAAAATTTCTAAATTCATTTAAAAAAGCCCTTCAAAACACTCCCACAGGGGATGCAGAGACCAAGTGGGCCCACATCAGAGACGCCATCTATGAGTCAGCTATGACCACCTATGGCAAACGCGTGAAGCGGAATACAGACTGGTTTCAATCTCACTTTGAACAGCTGGAACCTGTCATAGCCGCTAAGCGCATTGCACTGTTGAACTACAAGAAAGCCCCCAGCGAGTTAACATCCGTAGCACTTAAAACAGCCAGGCGCTGCGCAAATGACTACTGGCAACACCCATGCAGTCATATTCAGCTGGCCTCAGACACCGGAAACATCAGAGGAATGTATGATGGCATTAAGAGAGCTTTTGGGCCAACCATCAAGAAGATCGTCCCCCTCAAATCTAAATCAGGGGAGACAATCACTGACCAACGCAAGCAAATGGACCGCTGGGTGGTGCACTACCTAGAACTGTACTCCAGGGAGAATGTTGTCACTGAGACTGCCCTCAATGCAGCCCAGCCTCTGCCAATCATGGATGAGCTGGACGTACAGCCATCAAAATCGGAACTCAGTAATGCCATTGATTCTCTAGCCAGTGGAAAAGCCCCTGGTAAGGACGGCATTACCCCTGAAATAATCAAGAGTGCTAAGCCTGCTATACTCTCAGCACTCTACGAACTGCTTTGCCTGTACTGGGATGAGGGAGCAGTACCACAGGACATGCGCGATGCCAATATCATCACCCTCAATAAAAACAAAGGTGACCGCGGTGACTGCAACAACTACCGTGGAATCTCCCTGCTCAGCATAGTGGGAAAAGTCTTTGCTTGAGTTGCTTCAAACAGGCTCCAGAAGCTGGCCGAGCGTGTCTACCCTGAGGCACAGTGTGGCTTTCGAGCAGAGAGATTGACCATTGACATGCTGTTCTTCCTTCGTTAGCTACAGGAGAAATGCCGCGAACAACAGATGCCCCTCTACATTGCTTTCATTGATCTCACCAAAGCCTTTGACCTCGTCAGCAGACGTGGTCTCTTCAGACTACTAGAAAAGATCGGATGTCCACCAAAGCCACTGAGTATCATCACCTCATTCCATGACAATATGAAAGGCACAATTCAGCATAGCGGCGCTTCATCAGAACCCTTTCCTATCCGGAGTGTCGTGAAACAGGGCTGTGTTCTCGCACCCACACTATTTGGGATTTTCTTCTCCCTGCTGCTCTCACATATGTTTAAGTCTTCAGAAGAAGGAATTTTCCTCCACACAAGATCAGGTGGCAGGTTGTTCAACCTTGCCCGTCTAAGAGCGAAGACCAAAGTACGGAAAGTCCTCATCAGGGAACTCCTCTTTGCTGACGATGCTGCATTAACATCTCACACTGGAGTGTCTGCAGAATGTGATCGACAGGTTTGCGGTTGCCTGCAATGAATTTGGCCAAACCATCAGCCTCAAGAAAACGAAAATCATGGGGCAGGACGTCAGAAATGCTCCATCCATCAATATCGGCGACCACGCTCTGGAAGTGGTTCAAGAGTTCACCTTCCTAGGCTTAATAATCACCAGTAACCTGTCTCTAGATGCAGAAATCAACAAGCGAATGGGAAAGGCTTCCACTGCTATGTCCAGACTGGCCAAGAGAGTGTGGGAAAATGGCGCACTGACACGGAACACAAAACTCCGTGTGTATCAAGCCTGTGTCCTCAGTACCTTGCTCTACGGCAGCGAAGCCTGGACAACGTATGTCGGCCAAGAGCGACGTCTCAATTCATTCCATCTTCGCTGCCTCCGGAGAATCCTTGGCATCAGGTGGCAGGACCGTTTCTCCAACACAGAAGTCCTCGAGGCGACCAACATCCCCAGTTTAGACACCCTACTGAGTCAGCGGCGCTTGAGATGGCTTGGCCATGTGAGCCGCATGGAAGATGGCAGGATCCCCAAGGCTACATTGTACAGCTAGCTCGCCACTGGTATCAGACCCACCGGCCGTCCATGTCTCCGCTTCAAAGACGTCTGCAAACGCGACATGAAGTCCTGTGATATTGATCACAAGTCGTGGGAGTCAGTTGCCAGCAATTGCCAGAGCTGGCAGTCAGTCATAAAGGCGGGGCTAAAGTGTGGCGAGTCGAAGAGACTTAGCAGTTGACAGGAAAAAAGACAGAAGCGCAAGGGAGAGCCAACTGCGAAACAGCCCTGACAACCAATTTTATCTGCAGCACCTGTGGAAGAGTCTGTCACTCCAGTCTTGGCCTTTATAGCCACTCCAGGCGCTGCTCCACAAACTACTGACCACCTCCAGGCGCTTACCCATTGTCTCCCGAGACAAGGAGGCCAAAGAAGATCTTATAGAAGACATTGATGGCTCTGGTTATGCTCTTCCCTTAACAGGAAACAATCTCTCTGTATCCACTCTATGAAAACCTTTCAGAATTTTAAAGACCTGTATTAGGTCATCCTTCAACGTTTCTTTATCCAGAGAAATACTCAGCCTGTCAATCCTTTCATGATATGTATACCCATGCATTTCTGGTATCATCCTTGTAAATCTTCTTTACACCCTCTCTCTTGCTTCTATATTCTTCCTATAATATGGTGACCAGAACTGCACTTCTTTCTTTGGCCTCCTTATCTCGAGAGACAATGGTTTAAGCGCCTGGAGGTGGTCAGTGGTGTGTGGAGCAGCGCCTGGCGTGGCTATAAAGGCCAATTCTAGAGTGACAGGCTCTTCCACTGGTGCTGCAGAAAAATTTGTTTGTCGGGGATGTTTCACAGTTGGCTCTCCCCTTGTGCTTCTGTCTTTTTTCCTGCCAACTGCTAAGTCTCTTCGACTCGCCACACCTTAGCCCCGCCTTTATGGCTGCCCGCCAGCTCTGGCGATCTCTGGCAACTGACTCCCACGACTTGTGATCAATGTCACAGGACTTCATGTCGCAAACCTGTCGATGAGACACTGCAGACACTCTTCAGTGTGAGATGTTAAAGCAGCATCGTCAGCAAAGAGGAGTTCCCTGATGAGGACTTTCCGTACTTTGGTCTTCGCTCTTAGACGGGCAAGGTTGAACAACCTGCCCCCTGATCTTGTGTGGAGGAAAATTCCTTCTTCTGAAGACTTGAACGCTTGTGAGAGCAGCAGGGAGAAGAAAATCCCAAATAGTGTGGGTGCGAGAACACAGCCCTGTTTCACGCCACTCAGGATAGGAAAGGGGTCTGATGAGGTGCCGCTATGCTGAATTGTGCCTTTCATATTGTCATGGAATGAGGTGATGATACTTAGTAGCTTTGGTGGACATCCAATCTTTTCTAGTAGTCTGAAGAGACCACGTCTGCTGACGAGGTCAAAGGCTTTGGTGAGATCAATGATAGCAATGTAGAGGGGCACCTGTTGTTCGCGGCATTTCTCCTGTATCTGACGAAGGGAGAACAGCATGTCAATGGTCAATCTCTCTGCTCGAAAGCCACACTGTGCCTCAGGGTAGACGCGCTCGGCCAGCTTCTGGAGCCTGTTTAAAGCGACTCGAGCAAAGACTTTCCCCACTACGCTGAGCAGGGAGATTCCACGGTAGTTGTTGCAGTCACCGCGGTCACCTTTGTTTTTATAGAGGGTGATGATATTGGCATTGCGCATGTCCTGAGGTACTGCTCCCTCGTCCCAGCACAGGCAAAGCAGTTCATGTAGTGCTGAGAGTATAGCAGGCTTGGCACTCTTGATTATTTCAGGGGTAATGCCGTCCTTCCCAGGGGCTTTTCTGCTGGCTAGAGAATCAATGGCATCACTGAGTTCCGATTTTGTTGGCTGTATGTCCAGCTCATCCATGACTGGTAGAGGCTGGGCTGCATTGAGGGCAGTCTCAGTGACAACATTCTCCCTGGAGTACAGTTCTAGGTAGTGCTCAACCCAGCAGTCCATTTGCTTGCGTTGGTCAGTGATTATGTCCCCTGGTTTAGATTTGAGGGGGGCGATCCTCTTGATGGTTGGCCCAAAAGCTCTCTTAATGCCATCATACATTCCTCTGATGTTTCCGGTGTCTGAGGCCAGCTGAATATGACTGCATAGGTGTTGCCAGTAGTCATTTCCGCAGCGCCTGGCTGTTATCTGTGCAGTGCTTCTGGCTGCTTTCCGTGCTACGGATGTTAACTCGCTGGGGGCTTTCTTGTAGTTCAACAGTGCAATGCGCTTAGCGGCTATGACAGGTTCCAGCTCTTCAATGAGATTGAAACCAGTCTGCATTCCTCTGCGCACTTTTGCCGTAGGTGGTCAAAGCTGACTCATAGATGGCATCTCTGATGTGGGCCCACTTGGTCTCAGCATCCCCTGTGGGAGTGTTTTGAAGGGCTGTTACAAGTGAATTTAGAAATTTTTGTAACAGCTGTGGATGAGAAATTTTGCTCGTGTTGATGTGTGGGTGGCCCTTCTGCTTGGAGTGATGCAACTTCTTTGGCCTGAGTCTAACCTTGCTGCACACCAGGGAGTGGTCGGTGTCGAGTCCGCACTGTGGAAGCTGCGTGTGATTTGAACACTGTTTAAGGAGGCTCGCCTTGTGATGATGAGGTCTAGCTGGTGCCAACGACGTGATCTTGGGTGCCTCCATGAAACCTGGTGACAGGGTTTCCTATGAAAGAACGAGTTGGTGATGCAGAGGTTATGATAGGTACACAACTCAAGCAGTCTCTGTCCATTCTCATTCATCCTTCCAACGCCATGGCGCCCAAGGCAGGAGGGCCATGAATCATGGTCAGCCCCAACCCTGGCATTGAGGTCCCCCAGCAGGAACAGGTGTTCGGTGATGGGAATGCTACTAATGATATTATGGAGTTCCTCGTCGAACTGGTCTTTAGCTTCAGGTAGCGAGCAGTGTTGGAGCATAGATGCTGAGTAGGTGTACTTGGACCAGAGGTGGTGAGCAGTCGGATGGACAGTATGCCTTCCGAGCCATTTGAGGGAGGCTCTATCATGCTGAGCAAGGAGTTTCTGATGGCGAAGCCCACTCCATGCTGTCTTGGTTCTTCAGGATCCCTACCCTGCCAGAAAAAGGTGTAGTCTTGCTCTGTTACAGATCCACTCGCAGGGAGGCGTGTCTCCTGAAGTGCTGCAATGTCTACATTGAGTCTACTGTGCTCGTTATTAATGATGGCGGTCTTCCGAGAATCGTTGATTTGTGTAAGGTCTTCCGCCAGGCCAGGACACAGTTCTGACGTTCCAGCTTGCAAAGCGAAGGGCTGGTATCTTCTTTGCTTTTTTCATGTTGTTTGGTGCGGTGTTGCAGTCCACTTTTCAGGCAATGATCCTGAGCTCCAAGCACCCATTGAAGCAAGTGGACTGTGGTGGGACAGAGCCTTATTGACCGGTGACTGCCCGGTTTGAGGCGGGCGGTAGCTGTCCAGTGAGTGCGATGACCTATCCCACTGACAAAGGCAACCCGTGGCACCCAATCTCTACGCCAATTGAGCTGGACTTATAACCCGGAACTGCTGCCTTCCGTGTTATTTCAATCGCTGTGAGGCGACAATAGAGTGACCGCTCCATGGTGCATGCCTGGGTGAATGTATGGAGGTTGAGAGTTGCTCAAGCGTCAAAACCCCCATCTCGACCTTTCTGGTGGGGTCCAGAGGAGTGCAGAGCACGACGATCGGCACCGGTATGGCTGCAGGAACTGCCGGAAACATGCCAAAGGTGACACATGACCGCCTACGGGGTTCCGCTCCGGATTTTCTGTTAAGGTTTACTCCCTTAGCCTTGGTCTCTCCTGAGACGCCCACAAGGCAGTTGGGTTGTTAGGACCCCTACACAGGGGTAGGAGGATGCCGGTGGGAGGAGGGGGAGGGATGGAGCAAAGGGGTTGCTGCAAGGAGCTGGGAAGGGGTTGTGAGGGGAGAGGGGTGGGGTAAGCTGAGTGTGTGGAGCTGGGAAAGGGAAGGAAAGGGGGTGCAGGTAATAAGCCATTTCATCAGTTCCCACCATCGATGCCGAGAGCGCTCATCCGCGTCCTCCGGGAGGTGAGTGACATCCTCGGGCGCTGGTACCAGAAGGAATTTGCTGACAATGCGCTGCAGATGCTCTCCGAGCCATCTCCCGTGGGCACTTTGAAGTTGTGGCCGAGGAGCCGTACTCCAATGGTATTCCCTTATCAGATTCCAACTAATACAAAACTCCATTGCCCTCATCCTACCCTGTACTAGCTTCCATCCCTCAACACACTGAATTCAAAATTCTTATTCTGGTTCCCAACACTCACTACTTTAATAATCTCCTGTACTTCCATATACCAGTGCACACCTGCTTCTCTTGACTGAATGACCCATGGGCCCCTATGACCTGTCTCTTTCCACACCCATTTTACTGGTCACAAATACCTTTTCTCAGAAATTATAACATTTGTTGATAAGAAATAGGAGCAGGAGTAGGCCATTCAGCCCAAGTCTGCTCTGCATTTAATAAGATCACGTCTGATTTGACAGTGGCCTTAACTCTACTTTCCTGCCTACTCCGCATAATCCTTTACTTCCTTGTAGATCAAAAATATAATTCCGGTTTTAATATATTCAATGAACCAGCCTCCACTGCTCTCTGAGAAAGAGAATTCCAAAGAATAACAACCCTCAGAGAAGCAATTCCTTCTCATGTATCTTAAAAGGGAGACCCCTTATTTTGAAACTGTGCCCTAGTTCTAGATTCCCCCAAGAGGAAACATCCTCTCAGCATCTACCATTAAACTCCCTCAGAATCTTAGGTTTCAATAAAATCATCTCTTCTAAACTCAAATGAGTATAGGCCCAACCTACTCAATCTTGCCTCATAAGACATCCTAGGAATCAGCCTAGTGAACCTCCTCTGAACAGCTGCCCATGCAAGTATATCCCTCCTTAAGCAAGGAAACCAAAACTGTACGCAGTACTCTAGGTGCTCTCACAAATGCTCTGTGCAGTTGTAGCAAGACTTCCCTACTTTTATACTCCATCCCCCTTGCAACACCAATATTTCATTTGCCGTTTTAATTATTTGCGGTACCTGCATGCTAACTTTGTGATTCATATTCAAGGACACCCAGATTACTTTGTACTGCAGCATTCTGCAGTCACTCTCCATATAAATAATATTCTGCTTTTCTATTCTTCCTGCCAAAGTGGACCACCTTACATTTTCCCACATTATACTCCATCTGCCAAATTTTTGCCCACTCACTTAACCTCTCTTTGCAGATACTATGTGTCCTCCTCACAATGTGCTTTCCTACCTATCTTGATATTGTCCGCAAATGTGTCTCCAATACACTCAGTCCCTTCATCAAAGTCACTAACAGATTGTCAATAGTTGCACTATTTCCTGTGGCACTCCAGTGGTTTGCCAACTTGAAAATGCCCCATTTATCCCAACTTTGTTTTCTGTTAGCTAATCCTCTAGCTATGCTAATATATTACCCCCAACACCATGAACTCATGTAGTAAGTAACCTTTTATGTGGCACTTTACCGTATGCCTTTTGGAAATCCAAATACACATCTACTGGTTCCCCTTTATTCACCCTGCTTGATATATCCTCAAAGAACTCTAATAAATTTCTCAAACATGATTTCCCGATCATAAAACCATGCATTATGATTTTCTAAATGTCCTGTTACTATTTCCTTAACAATGGATTCAAGCATTTTCCCAATGACAGATGTTAGGCTAACTGGCCTACTTTCCTGCTCACCCCATCTGCAATCTTTCTGGTTGCAATATAACTTGTTAATCCACCCAAATGAGAACCTCATGATTGTTTTTATCCCATAATTTCTTGCTACTAATGGTATTTGTATTTTTATCACCATTAGACTCTGGTCTATCACACTTTCAAGCTTTCTTCCTGCAGTTTATCACCGAGGTGATAGAACAGAAACAATGGTTCATCATTACAGGTCCTACATTTTACTCAGAGTTAAACCTGCATGAGTGGTTTCAGTTAAGTCACTACCAGTGAGAAATCACAGGTAAATAGCAATGAGTATAGAACTGGTGATGAACACCTTCAGCTGAATACAATCAGCATAGAACCACTACTGAGAAGGTGGGAAGCAAGTTCAAAAGAAAAAATAACACACAGATGACAACAAAAGGCTCAAAAATATTATTTTGGTTCAGTGTACTGGGTGAAGGACACAATAAAATACCCACTTAAGGCAGTGGCAACTGTCCAGTCTGTCACTATGTTCTGGGAGCATGGTAACTTTTCAGAAAAGGAAATTGAGCATTTGTGTCTCTTCTAATGATTTGATAAAGTGTGAAGAAAAGTTTATCAAAAACTGAACTATGAAAAACATTAATTTGGATCTTAAATATCTCATAGCAAAATACCAATGCACTTCATGCCAGTTTTAAAATAAAAACAGTAAACATTTAATTTGATAATAAAAAAATTTAATGGGAACGTATTAAAAATAATACAAGAATGCACAAAACCCAAAGTGAATTTGGGGCAAAATACTGAAACAAGTCTCCTAGAATGGCTGATAATTTCTGTAATCTTTACATTGTTACTCAAACCACAATAAGATACTACTCTGTATTTACACTCAATTACATATTTAGGACCAATATACTAAAAGAAACATATTTCAGAGATCGTCCCAAAGGCATTAATTGTCCACAGGAGTGAGTGTGCAGCCAGCAAGTATTAGAATGTGAATTCCCTGCAATTCAACATATTGACCTTACACTCATGAGGATAATCTCAACTTGTGAGCAGCAAAGAATGACATGTTGACTGACCATCACCAGTGAATATAAAAATGGGTGCTCAGTACTTACCTAATATCTTCGTGTCTTGGAATAAAATGCAAATTAAGAAATGTCATGCTTTACCAGTTTATATTTCACTGATGAAAAGACCATCACTACTGGTTTATTATGTAAAACAGTTTATTTCAAAACCTAGCCCCAAGATGATATAAAATGTATTAACATATAGATATGTTAATTTGTCTACAAAAATGAATAAAATACAGTACAACTGAACAATCATTTATATCAACCCAATTTGGGTTTTCACATCTCAAACATTACATTTGCCTATCATAATGATATATATCTTGTAATATATCATTAAGTGTGATATACGCAAACATTCTTCAATCAAACTATCATCTTAAAATACATTCTCATTTCTCTTGGTGTCCAGCTGAAACCCAGAAAGTGATTTTCTTCTGCACTTGAGACAACAATTGGCGAGGTAACCATGGAAGTTGACTTTGTAAAACAGTGGAATTTTTGGCAATGCAGTCTAAGCACAACCTACAGAGGAAAAAAATCCAACAGCCTATAATGCATATTTTCACATCAGAAGTAACACCGACTCAGCTTAAAAACTCAGTCATTAAATATAATACATAGTGAGACAAAGCATATTTTTGAATTTGACCGATCTGATTCTCACTCGATTGAGGAGTTGGTCAACCCCAATTTTCTCAAGCTAGGGAATAAAACCAAACAGCTGTGGTTCTAATTCCTGACGTGTTATCCTGTGATAGCGGAGGCCAGATGAGGATAGAATCTAGCCCAGCTGTTGATGGCCCCAAGGTCATCCAAGTGGCACTCACTATCAGAATGTGTGCACAAGGTACATCCGCCATAGAGTTCCCATGCATTCCAAAGTGAGCTGTAGTTTCTTCCCCGTACATCAAAGCACCACTTTTGTGGGATATAAACCACCAAGACATAAAAGCTCCTCTCGTGCTCAGAAGGCATTCTTCTTTTAAATGCTGGGTTCCAAATCAGGTCGTCTGCCCTCATCAGCTGTGGATGTAACCTTCCAGCCAGCTGTTTCCCACGTCACCTCTACCTGTTCACTTGTTTTGTGTTTCACCCAGTGCACTGTCCTCAAACTCGTTTTCTAAATCTCCTGGGGTGCATATAGCTGTGCTGCTGCTTGCCTGGATGAGACTGAGTGCCAGGTGTGCTGAGAGATGCAAGGTTACACTTGGTCACTAGCCTCTGACTGCTCAGTTTTTTCTGCTACACCTGCAGAAATAAAAAAAAAGTATTAGCAACATGCTGTCATTACAACTGGATGGCCATGCAGCCTTTGCCTATTTTATTGGCATGGTGCTGTTCAATGCATGGCAGAATTCACAACTGAATAAGGTGAAGATTAAAGAATAAGTGTGGTACAAACTATGATCTGGAGCCTTCTATATTCCCATCTCATGTCTGTCTACCTTTCAAAGTCCTGCTCCAGTATTTGGATGGCCTGCCCCTTAAAAAGGAGGATGCAGCTTGGACTATCCGCCTCCTATTCCTCTCCCTCTCGTTATGTGCCATTTTTTCCTACAAAAACAGAAGCATACAGAAGTACTGAACAATGTGACGTGACATATTCTGAAACACTTGTAACAGGATACTTTTTGTAGGATTTGGGAAGACAGAAAGATGCTTCATACAGAGACTGTGCATGGAAAGAATCAGCAGGGGTTTGCATGTTAAGGTTTGTACTAAAAGGTTAAAGCTGAGCAAAGTGTTACGACCAGGTGAGAAAGGGGTCTCGGTTCCCTCTCAGCCTTCACCTGATCTTACTGCATCAGTGTTTAATTTTAAACACACCGTTTTTTTTAAGCTCCCCCTTAGTGAATCCTTGCTCACTTACTTCCAATTATAAGGCAAAGAAACTAGCCAAACAGGTTTTCTTCGGTTTAAAGAAAGGTTGACCTTTATTAGACAAACTCTAATTCAGTTAACGCCTACAGATACTCGACATGCCCACGCTAACATGCATATGCGATACACACAGGCAGATAGAGACAGAAAAGAGAAGAAATAAAGTGGAAAAGGTTGATGCAATATCTGAAGGTGGTTTTGGTTACTGTTCTTCGAGCTTGCTGTAAAGTCCTAACTTGTAGGTAGGTCTTGCTTTTCGTTGGGGCCCAATATTCTTCTTAAACCTTGTTTGATGTAGGAGATTTTTCTCTCGAAGTTCATGTGTCCTCAGTGGGTCCAGAGGCTTGAGAGTAAGAGATGGGAGGAGACAGGAGAGGTTTTCTCACTCCAGGAGCAAATCGTCTTTTTTCAGTTCAAACTCTTTGTACAATTCAGAAAAACCCAGGTTGCCAAGCAGGTTAGTCATGTGACTAGCTGGTCTGACCATGTGTTCTCGTAGATTCCCTTGTTTTAGCCGACCCTGGAATGTCTCTTCTTACACACAATACCTGGTGCTCAAAGTCGATTGTGGGTTAAATTGGAGCAGGGAATAGCCCTTTTGTCCCTCCTAGCACTGTTTGTTTTTTCCAAAATTAATATGCCTCATTCTTGGCAGGTGGGGGCCTGCATGACAAAAGAAAATGCTAGCAAGTGTACAGTGCAGCCTAATGGCCTACCACAGGAAGCTAGACTGTTACGAAAGTGCTTCCATTATTTAAAATTTTTTTTTGAGAACTTGTGTTAAAACTGAAAAGATTCCATGGATTTTTTTTAAAACCAAGTTCACCGACAGGACAAGAGGTCGTTTGAAAGCCACCTGTGCTGGAGTCCACCTGTGATTTGGGCTCAGAAAACAGAAGAACCCTTGGTGACTTGGGGGAAAATGGTTACTGAAAAGCTACATGTTAAGGTTTATGGAGGTCAGGAAGTCGACTCTGTTTGGACATTGTTTTCAGTTAGTTCTGAACTGCTTGAAGACAGTTGGTGTTTTCCTGCCAAGGAAAAAGAAATTACCCAGCTCACCTTCTTCTCTACCTTTTTGAAGAAATCTGCCAAGATTCAGTGTGGAACAACAAAAAAATCCCTGGTGCCGTAATAGCTCCTGAGGAGCTGAAAAAAAATCCTGTGATTCAAGTGTGCGTTGGCAGAAGAACTTTGATGCCACATTTCTCCTAGAAAGCCTACTAGATTAATTCTAGACATCTCCAGAATGGACTGCTTCTGAAACTATCATGACCCATCTCCGTATATCTGGATGTCAGACCAAAAAAAGGGACAACTGACTTCCTTCCGTATCTTCTTTTCTCGTCAAGAATTATCACGTATTTGGCCATAGAAGTTTTTTTTGTAACAGACCTCTGCAGTGAATTTCTGTATTTTTTTCCTGGGTGTAAGTAATTGGGGAATTTACAAAGGGGACTTCTATATTTTTTTAATCCATGCGTTAATGCTTTGCTTCATTACTGGATAAGTCTTGTTTTATAATAAACTGATAATTTTGTTGTTTATTAAAGAAACCTGGTTGGTATATTTTATTCTGGGATAAAAAAATAGAGTATATGATGGCTGTATCAGTAACCGGCTAAACATTTAATTAGATGTAGTGACCTGTGGAGAAATGGAACTAGAAATAGGAGGTGCACTCCTCCTGCCTCGGTTGTAACAAGACAAATAGTGAAAGAATGTACGGGTAGGAGGTAATGCAAAAGCATTAATAGTTGCTGCACTGTATAACTACAAGGTCATAGTGTAGTACCCAATCTTGCCACTCCTGGTGACTTAACTGAACTTTTTCCAGGACTGATGCAATCAACTTAATCAAACACTTCTCATGGACCCCTCTAACTCTACAGCCACTTGGGGAAAAAGGATAACATTTGTGCTTACTGCAACAATCTTTCACCTGGTTTCTCTTTGAAGCAGGGTCAATGCTGAACATTTTCTTCAACTGCTGTCATTAAGCCCCATTCAAAATGTCACATGTCCCTTTAAGCTGGCCACTATTACAATTGCTAAATTAAAGGGATAATCCTTGTCTGACATTACACAAACTAGCTGAATCCTGAATAAGCAGGTTCAAAAGTTCAAATAGGACATCAGCTAACTACGCACTGTTGGACTTAAGCTGGAGTGTTTGAGCCAAATGAAAAATGTCTCCTAGTAATTTTAGAACAATAAAATGCATTTGCTCAGACAGAAGGGTGCATTCTCCAGTCAGTAACGTTTGACCTTTGGGTGCAAAGTGAGTGCTTCCAATCAAAAACCCTGCGTGAAGATATTATGCCAGATCGCCACTCATTTGTATTCCAACTCTGATCTGAATTTTATTGGTGTATGAGTATGTTTGTACATGGGTGTCTACCAACATGATGATGTAACTGTCACAACTACATGCTGTTTCCTAAACTGGGCTGCTAGACATCAAGCTCCATAAAGAAATTGAAGAGACCAACTGTAACATTTTTACATCGTCAGGCCACAAGTATGCATTTTTCCCTGCTGCTATGAGCAATTTGAAGACACTTCATGACTATTGTTATAGTGTTGTCTTTTTTTCTTACTGTTGCTGCCATAGTTTCACAGTACATTTTCTGTTGAAAATTGCCCTATATCATTTTTTTTGGAAATAGGAAGGACCAGCTGAGGAAAAGCCAAGCAGGTCTGACTGCACTCATTCATCAGTACCCTAACACTGGAGTAGACAAGCAGAGACACACACTTCCATGGCTATCTGAGGAGCAGTGACTGCAAAAGTTTGATTCACAAGGGAAGGAAGCAGTGTAGTCAAACTCCAACATAGCCACAGCAGTGCCAGTGACCATAGAAGTAAAATATTTGTTTCAAGCTGTCACTGAGGACATTGCAATCATCAGCTGTGAATTAATATGTGATCAAAGTAACAGGTGCATTGTTATCTAAAGCCTCGCAGTTCATCTCCTTCCCCATCGTCAACCAGCAACATGAGAAAGTTCTGCAACTTAAAAGTGTGGTGGGATTCCCAAAAGGTAGAGGAGTTATGGATCACACCCACATGTTCCATTATATAATGCCACTGCATACGTGAATCAGAAACACTTCTGCCCACTGACTGGCCCCAATGCTGACTTTGAACGAAATCCCAAGGTCAATAAATGAACACATATTTTGGATGGGTGCCCAAGCCATTTTAGTACAGCTGGGGCAACCATCTCAACAGTTTTGCGGAAGGGGCATAGTCAGAGGAGAAACATACCACAGCCAGCCAAGAGCTCAGAAGAAAAATTTAACAGGTTCTGAAATTTAAATATCTATTTTTACAATCAATTATTCCACGGAGACAAAATTCAAAACACTGCTAATCCCCCACCTCTGGCAGGATCTAGGGCCCCTGGCATTATCCACCTCTTCCACTGATGTCAACACCAGGCTCTGCCCCAAATTCTTCCCCACATATTGCATGATGTGTTTTTGCACCCAACAGGAATTACTAGATCCGCACCCCCCTACTCCCTCTTTAGTTTTTAGTAGATATCCTGTAACCTTAACCAACAGATAGGAAAAATTAGAAAGTTCACACAAGTGAAATACTTCACCATGCAAGTGTGTTAATTTTTTTTGGGCAAGCATGACATTGAAGTTATTAGAAGTTACCCACCCTCTCAAACTGGGGCTGTGAATATTGTTTTGCCATGAACAAGAAATCAAGATTATTTTCTGTTTTTCTAATTAGAACATGGCTAATATTAACTGATGATAAATTTACAAATAGAATATAAAATCAAAGGATATTTTAGCACATTTACCTGAACAGTGAATAGGGCTGTGTTTGAAAGATCAGCACATCATTACAGTGACCCTAGTTAAAAGAATAGAGATAAGCTTTGCAGCAGACTTTAAATCATGCTCTTTCAATTGATACACTGTAGCAACAGCTGTGAAAACTACAATTGCATAGCGGTTTGACAAGGACATATATAAATTCTATATATTAATTTGAACTTCAATCATCCAAATTTCTTCTAATTTCTCCTGAAGCATCATCTAAGCTGAAAGTTCAGTTTGATGAGATGCTTCTGATCAGAACTATTGTTCTGACCCAAGATAAATAAAATAGTTTAGTTTTATACAGATGCACAAATCTGTATCAGTAGCAAATATTTGAGAAAAAATATAGGGTTGCATAAAATGAGACAAAAGTCCAGTTCTGATATTTAAAAATTGCATTAAGTTTTGCTGTTTAGAGACTTTATTTCATAATTATTTCTTCACAGACTTCCATTGGTAACTCCCACCATTGCATTTCTTTATCATCCTACTGCAACTATTTTGAACCCAACTATTTTTTCACCCCAATAAGGATCAAATCAGAGTCAAATGAGCTATTTTATCAGAATGCAATCAAACTGTCAATGGTACTGACTGGATAACTTATCCGAGCTGTGCTGGATGCTGGAAATTTGTTTTAAAAGATGTTACTGATGCATCAATTTCCAGACTGCCATAGGCCAAGTTACATTAAATAAAAATTCCCACCTTCAAAGTGGATAGCATCAACTCAAAGGCAGAGAAAACAGGGAAATAATGTGTTTCAACATGAAAAAACTGTGTTGCAAATTTCAGTCTGCTTTGGATATTGCCTCAGGGACACTGTACTGCTGGTCACTTCCATGAGCAGACTGAGTTCTTTATGTTCAGAGTGTACCCATCCTATTCAATATCTAAATGTCTAGCAGCATAACCCAGGAGCGTAAACCGAACCTGATGTAATTTTAATTGAAATACTGAGCACATCCCCAATCTTTCTGAAGCTGAATGGAAACACTTATTAAGGCCAGCTGCTTTATTTTACGGACATCAAGTGAATACACTAAGTAACACATATAATCAAGTTTCACATTTGAATCAATTCACTATAGAACCCTTCACAAAAATAATAAAAACATGCCAAACCTTCACTATCAGGCTAATTCACTGTTTCTGATCAGGCTCTGGATCCTGACCAGCTCTGAGCTTCCCTCACTGGGTCAGACTTCCTCCTCTCCTCTAGCTGCCTGCTCAACCTTATGTCCTTGCCCTTTTCTCCCCATCTATTCACAGGAAGTGGAAGAGCTGTCCCTCTGACTTCCTCCATCTTCAGTGATTTGCCAGTGGATCTGTCAATAAAATCTCTCCTACCAGCTTGGGGAGATGGCCTCAAGCAACCATCTCCTGCACAAAATGAATAGTAGGCAACCTGGTTTAATGGGCTTGGGATGAGAAAATTTACTTTAATTGTTTCCATGAGGTAGACTGCGAACTATAACATTCCACCAACTGTCTCATCTAGCTTTAATACCCATCTCAAAGCCTCTGTTTTTTTTTTTAAAATGTGCAAATTCACTTTTTTTAATAAAACAAATACTTCAACGTAACTCATTACAAAATTCTTTCCGTGCCTGAGAGATCAAAAATCAAAAGGTGACAGATTTTCTTTCCCCTTTTATTCTTTTTGACAGAGAGCAAGAAAATGACTGAATAGGTTTGAAGGCTGCAAGGTTAAATAAAGATACATGCAGATCAAAATGTTCTCAAATACAATGTGTCTGGTCTGTTCTGTTGGGCCCAATGAATCATCAGTCGCAAGTACCCAGAACTAGTTAACAAGAATATAGACCTGGATCAATACATTTGAGTTTTCTTCAAATCCCTTCAATTGCCAAAATGTTAGAGATTTTTCTTCTTAGGTTCCATAGACGGCCAAATTTTTTTTATTGCATCTCTTAACTCAACCTCTGATGAACACATCCTTAGGAAATGGTTTTAAAGTGGTAATACATTAAAACATCATAACCTGTCTTCTCACTATACGCACTGACTGATGTCCATGTATTTCCAAACACTAGTTTTTATTTCAATTTCCAGCATTTGTAGCTTTTCCTTTTTATTTTACTCAAAGTGGTTTGTTCAGTACGGATCTATGAATTATCAACACTATAGAACACACAGAATTCAAAAGACACTGACAAGGTTCAAGGCATCTCAGAGGCTGTAGCAAAACGGAAAGCCATTTTTACTAACCTACTGTACATCTGTTCTCCCAAAGAATTAAACAAAACTCTCATTTCAACATACTTACAGAATCATAGGAAAGTAAGTCATCCTTGCTCCCACCAAACACCATCACTTCAAATTCCTTTCCCAGACAGGCTGTATGCCACAACCTGCAGAGTTTTTCAATATTACATATATTAGTGTACAACAGTTACGCATGTCTAAGCTTTTTCTTCATTCATTCTGATGTTTCAAGTTCTGAAACGTACAATGATGTATAATTTGCTTCATCTCCTGTAAAATATTTTTGCCATTTTAGGCATTTTTAAGATGCAGGTGAATATTTCCCCATTTCAACTATAAAATAACTTCTTAAAAGGTTGAATCAAGATATAAAGATATAATCAAATGCTCCTTCTATGCATTACAGTATTTTCTCAAATAAGAAATCTCCCTCTTTCACTTTACCCAAGAATTTTCCATTCTCCAAACATTCAATCTGCACCTTGCAGGTGTCCCGTGGAAGTGTTGGGAAATTTGTACACCAAGCCACCGTATCTATTTCTCAGTTTTATTACTCAACATTAAAATTTGACAGATCATTTTTGATGTTAAAAAACACAAACATATTGCAAATCTTTTCAGGGAAATTCAGTTTTTTGAAGTAAATATAAGTTACTCAATTTTAAATCAGTAGTTAGTCGTAAAAGAAAGCTAATTGCCACACACCATAGCTACATGCCATGCCGCATGTCTAAGATAATCAGAGTTGTCTGCTCCTTGAAGGATTTTTAGCCTGATCGTAAATGACTATTCCCTCTCATGGCCTACATTTAGTGGTTGCTCTTAGTTCTTTCAACCACGTAACAGAATTTAGCACTGTCGGCTGAGTGTGTAATACTGAGAAAGAAAGCCTCTTCTAAGGTTATTACTCTGAAGAGGAAAGGTACCAAAAGTCAGAGTTGTGCTATTCATCTATTATAGGTGTATCCTGCAAAAGATAACTATTAACTGGTCAGCATTCAGCCCCAGAAGATTAAGAATGTAAGTTCATTGCCCAGTAAGGAGAATCCAGATGTTTCCTCAAAGAAGAATAGGGGAAAAGGACATAGGAAATCAAACTGTTGAAGTTGACCATTGATGTACTTTAGCTTCAAAAGCTGTTTGTCAGTAACTTTAAATAAGTCTTAAAGTTACAGGCTTCCTTCATGACATAGCCATGTTCAAACACCCCCAGTCCCCAAAATTGAATATGTACACAATAGATTCTCATCCTCTTTCATTTCAAAAGGAAAGACAAAAGCCTTGAAGAAGCTTGTGAGTGAGATTTGTTACCAAATAACATAAGAAAAAGTATGGAAGTGGACCCTCAACTCCTAGTTGCAGCAGAATTCAGGAGGGCCAGCTCAGGATAATACAGCGAGCAAACAGCACCCTACACTTGGTGTGCAAATTCCATCACTCGCTCGGGGCAAATGCTGGAGCAACTGAAGAAGGGTACACTGCTGCATTTCTGGTCTGAATTTCTTGACAAGAATCTGGTAAGCCACAGATAGCATGATAATTCCAAACAATCAAGCCTGTTTTTGCTGGGCTTACCACCCCTGCCTCCTGCGCATCCCCCCGCCCCCCAAAAAGGAGAAAACCCCTTCCTGCAATATGCAGACTAGAATAATTGCTATCTACCAAGCTGATACACTCCCCATTACAACAAAACAGAATTCTTCCCACAACAAACATGGCAATGAAAAATCTGTGGGACACATGTAGTCTCAGAAAGATGCATCAGAGCCTGGAACCCATTCCTAGAAGCCCACATAACCCAGGCACCTGTGATTCAGACTATCCCTTAACAAAGGCCAGGAGAACTGCAAATTAGCAACCCCCCACCACTCCCCCACTGGGAGCTCCATAAGAAACGAGATACACCATCCTGCACACAAGTCTCTTGACACCTTTCAAATCAAACCTCAAAAGACTATTAATAAGTTAATCAGACAAACATTGCTTCCAACACGGGCACAATACATCAACTACACAAGTGTACAAACTAGTGACTTCATAAAATACATCAATTTATTCTTCTTTCATAAGTTTAAAAAAAAATTCTATGGCACTGAATAGTTTGAACCAATGAAGTAAAACCACAAAGGAAAGGCTGAAATCCTTTCACCCTTCACTCGAAATAGCTACTTCAAGAGAAAAGAATTGATACTTGAATCAAGAACAAATTTCTTAAGTACAGCAATGGAATGGCAAGTGAAATGGTAGGAGAGGGGAAAGAGATCTGGTGCTCAGAAGAAAACGGAGATAAAAAAAATTTCATAATACTCCGTTTAGAAGTCTTTTACTTTGCTCATAATTAAATCTCCCATTGGATTGTCAAGGAGTAGGGAGCCCTGTGTGCAAGTGTTTTGCTCAAGAAACTGTGCACGTGATAGTGGAAGGAGGTCCACACTGCAGCTCCTGGTTACATGGTGCAATTCCCAGCATCTGGATCAAGATTTTTCTTTTTAAAAGCTAAGTTGCTAGGCTAAGAGAGTGTGAAGTCTGAACTGCTTATTGGATAAATACTAAATTATATATTTTTTCAATGAGTTAGCAATCAACTGGGGTTGTTGTGGTTTGATAAGTGAGGCTTCCTATTAATTAGGTGTGGAAGCACTGGTATGTTTTTCATTGTTGGTTGTTTTGAAAGTGGTATCTGTGCTTGAATTGTTTGTTATATTGACTTGCGATTTGAATGAATTCAAGCAGATTACGGAAACGAAGAACAACCAGCTTATAAAAAGCTAGGAAAATGAAAAGGCAGCTGAGTGAGTAGAGGCATTTGAGTCTGAAATGGAATTGCATGCTCAAGTGCATTTGGTTTGAACTTTATGTTCAGTTTTTTTTTTGAGTTTTCAAGTCTTGCGAGTTCATGGCACAACAATGCAACTTGCTTGATGTGGGAGTTTCTGGGAACTCTGTTTAGTAGAATCACAGGTTTAAGAGGTGTCTACAAGTTGAAGTTGCTTAAATGCAACAATTTTAGCTTGAACCACAACTGCAGACACTCTCCATTACACAGGAAGAACATTTCCTATAGCACCTATAGGTGTCAATAACCAGGAGGCATAGATTTAAGGTAAGGGGAAGGAGGTTTAGAGGGGATGAGGAATATATAAAAGGATAATTACAATTCTGATTAGAACAGTGACTCAGAGGAAGCAAGCAAGAGAAACTTCACACAAGATAGAGACAGGGGAAGCGATAGGTGCTGAGAAATGGCAACTGGTATAACAGTCATGAGATAAGAAATAGGAGCAGGAATAGGCCATTCGACCCCTCAAGCCTGCTCCGTCATTCAATAAGATCATGGCTGATCTGACTGTGGCCTTAACTCCACTTTCCTGCAGGCCCCCATAACCCTTTACTCCCTTGTAGATCAAAAATCTGTCCAATTCAGTCTTGAATATATTCAATGACCCAGCCTTCACTGTTCTCTGGGGAAGAGAATTCCAAAGATTAACAACCTTTAAGGAAGCAATTCCTCATCTCATCTTAAAAGGGAAACCCCTTATTTTGAAACTGTTCCGCCTAGTTCTAGATCCCCACACAAGGGGAAACATCCTCTCAGCATCTGCCCTGTCAAGCTCCCTCAGAAGCTTATGTTTCAATAAGATCATCTCTCATTCTTCTAAACTGCAATGAGTATAGGCCCAACCTGCTCAAGCTTTCTTCATAACCCCTTCATCCCAGGAATCAGCCTGGTGAACCTTCTCTGAACTGCTTTCAATGAAAGTACAACCCTCCTTAAGCAAGGAGACCAAAACTGTATGAAGTACTTTAGGTGTTGTCTCACCAATGCCCTGTACAGTTGCAGCAAGACTTCCCTACTTTTTACTTCACCCCCCCTTGCAATAAATGCCAACATTCCATTTGCCTTCCTAATTGCTGTACCTGCACGCTAACTTTGTGATTCATGTACAAGGAAACCCAGAGCCCTTTGCACTGCAGCATTCTGCAGTCTTCCTCCATTTAAATAATATTCTACTTTTCTATTCTTCCTGCCAAAGTTCTTTTCTTTCTTCCTCTTTGGCCTCCTTGTCTCGAGAGACAATGGGTAAGTGCCTGGAGGTGGTCAGTGGTTTGTGAAGCAGTGCCTGGAGTGGCTATAAAAGGTCAATTCTAAAGTGACAGGCTCTTCCACTGGTGCTGCAGATAAAATTGGATGTCGGGGCTGTTACAGTTGGCTCTCCCCTTGCGCTTCTGTCTTTTTTCCTGCCAACTGCTAAGTCTCTTCGACTCGCCACACTTTAGCCCCACCTTTATGGCTGCCCGCCAGCTCTGGTGAACGCCGGTAACTGACTCCCACGACTTGTGATCAATGTTACAGGACTTCATGTCGCGTTTGCAGACGTCTTTAAAGCGGAGACATGGACGGCCGGTGGGTCTGATACCAGTGGCAAGCTCGCTGTACAATGTGTCTTTGGGGATCCTGCCATCTTCCATGTGGCTCACATGGCCAAGCCATCTCAAGCGCCACTAGCTCAGTAGGGTGTATATGCTGGGAATGTTGGCCACCTCGAGGACTTCTGTGTTGGAGATACGGTCCTGCCACCTGATGCCAAGGATTCTCCGGAGGCAGCTAAGATGGAATGAATTGAGACGTCGCTCTTGGTTGACATACGTTGTCCAGGCCTCACTGCCGTAGAGCAAGGTACTGAGGACACAGGCTTGATACACTCGGACTTTTGTGTTCCGTGACAGTGTGCCATTTTCCCACACTCTCTTGGCCAGTCCCGCCAAAGTAGACAACCTAATTTTCCCAAATTATATTCCATCTGCCAAATGTTTGCCCACTCACTTAACCTATCTATATCTCTTTGCAGATTCTTTGTGTGCTCCTCACAGCTTGCTTTCCTAACTATCTCTGTATTGTCAGCAAATATGGTTACATCACACTCGGTCCCTTCATCCAAGTCATTAATATAGACTGTAAATAGTTGAGGCCCCAGTACTTATCTCTGTTGCAGTCCTCTAGTTACAGTTTGCCAACCTGAAAACGCCCTATTTATCCTGACTGTTTTCTGTTAGCCAATCCTCTATCCATGCTAATATATTACCCCCAACACCATGAGCTCTTGTGTATAACCTTTTGTGTGTCATTTTATCAAATATCTTTTGGAAATCCAAATACACTACACCTACTGTTTTCTTTTTATCCATCCTGCTTGATACATCCTCAAAGAACTTCAAGAAATTTGTCAAACACTATTCCCCTTTCATAAAACCATACTGACTCTGCCTGATTGTATTACTACTCCCTTTATAATGGATTCTAGTATTTTCCCAATGACATATGTTAGGCTAACTGGCCCATAGTTTCCTGCTTTCTGTCTCCCTCCTTTCTTGAATAGAGGTTACATTTGCAATTTTCCAATCCGCTAGAACTTTTCCAGAATCTAGGGAATTTTGAAAGCTTACAACCCATGCATTTGCTACCTGTGCAGTCACTTCTTTTAAGTCCCTAGGATGCAGGCTATCTGGTCTAAGGGATTTGTCAGCCTTTCGTTCCATTAGTTTTCCTGGTACTTTTTCTCTAGCGCTAGTGACAGTTTTAAGTTCCTCCCTTTTGCCTCTTGACTTTCTACAATTCTTGGGTCGCTTTTCGTGTCTTCTACAGTGAAGGCACATACAAAATAGTTGTTTAAAGTCTCTGCCATTTCCTTGCTCCCCATTATTAATTCCCCAGTCTCATCCTCTAAGGGACCAATGCTTACTTGAGCTACTCTTTTCCTTTTTATATACTTGTAAAGATTTTTACTGTGTTTTTATATTTCTTGCTAGTTTTTCCTATTATTTTAATTTCTCCCCTTTTTAAGCCATCTTCCTTTGCCGGTTTCTAAGATTCTCCCAATCTTCTGGTCTACCACTAAATTTCGCAGCATTTTATGCCTTTTCTTTCAATTTAATACCATCCTTAACTTCCTTAGTTAGCCACAGATGGTGCATCCTTCTCAAAAAGTCTTTCTTTCTCCATGGAAGAGAGACAACTTTTCTGTAGCAATGACAAGGTCCCAAATGGTCTGTCACCTCCCAGATGCCAAGGTAAGGAATGTAAAAGAGTGGGTGAAGTTTCTGGAAAGGGAGGGAGAGCAGCATGAAATCACAGTTCACACTGAATCCAAATGACAAAAGAGCAGGATGGCAGTCCTGTAAAAGTAAGTTGAAGAGTTCCTAGTTATATTAAAAAGAACTACAGATGCCATATGCTAGATTAGTTAAGGAAAGCAAACTTGAAAGGCAATATATGGCTAATCAGATGATGTCTAGATCCTGTGCATTTGTTCCAAATTTAATTTTTAGGCACGTCATAGCCCAGTAGACAAGGAACAAACCTGGTCAGCTGAAGAGATTTTTATTCCGGCTCTTTGGCTGCTTTTGCTGTTGTTCATTTAGTTAATGGAAACACAGACACAGAAAAAAGTTTTACGGGTAGTGTGTTTTTTTCTATAAAATGAATAGGGAAGTGGAACTAATCTGTATCCATGGACATAGCAAAAACATCCCTCTGTTATGAGATATTTTTCCACATCCAACAGACATATCAAAATGATCCAATCGCTGTAGGTACTTACCAAATGCAATATTTTTTACTTGGATAGCTAGATAGGCAAATACAGAAACTACGTCCACCATTAGAATGGGCAAGAGCTGGGTGTAGTATTTCTATTTATTAACACTTGCCCTACACTGCAAGCCTTCAGATGAGAAAAATTTGCAGCCCGAATTGTTTCTCTCACTGCATTCCCCAACTCATCACACCCAAAAAAAATTTCAGACAGAAGCTTCCTGCACAACACCAACAGAAGCATCAACAAAAATGGTTTATAATTGTAAGCAGCTGACTGACCCATCAGGTTCACAGTGACCTGGATAAGGACGCCCAAAACTCCAATAGGATAATACTGGATGCTCACTTTGCCCATGTAGTCCACAAGATTGAAATTAAGATGAGCTTATTTACAGCACAGAATAAACACCCATCTTTAGCAGGTATGAAACTTTTCCAAACTGTTAATAGATACAGCACATGTGCTCCAACTGGCCTCAGCACTCAACTAGGGAGAGGAAAGAATCATCCTGGGTTTCCACTTTTGGTCACCATCTAGTGATCCCTGCTGGAAAATGTGTGGGGGGGGGGATTTGGATGAGGGCATGATCTAGTTTGTTTAAGACAGCCCTTACTGTCTAGGCTCACATGGTTACAAGGATGAGGGAGAGGGCAGGAGAATGGAGCTGGGGGAATTGCTCTTTCGGGGAGCTGGTGCGGATGCGATGGGCTGAATGGCCTCCTTCTGCACTGTAAGAATTCTGTGACGCTGACAAGTGTGAAATGTTTTCAAAGAGGAGAAGATTAGGGAGAAAAAGAATCAAGTATGATAGGGAACTATAATTGCCTTGTAATTTCAGTGCAGAAGTTAGCCCCTACTGTAGCTTCCAAGGGGAGTTTTCAGAAAATCTGAAGCCATACGTTTCAAAATCTAACATTAGATCTCACTTGTTAATCTCAGAAAGAGAGAGATCAAAACTATCAGCTATATAAAGCCATGGTTTGATCGATCATTAAATGGATAAAGCTATGTTTTGTTAACTACTTCTTTGCCAAGCAGATATACAGAAAAAATAAAGTCTATCTGAACATACTAATTTTCTTCACAGTTCGCTCAGTTACATTGTGTGGCAACTGTTCCCCATGGTGATCTGTTCAGATGGGACTGATCGAAAGGCAGAGCAGGCTCAATGGGCCACATGCTCTACTTCCACTCCTATTTCTTGTGACTGAGGGTCGTCATTGAACACTACCCTCCCCAAGGAATTTGTGGGGGGGAAAAAAAGGAGTTCCATTAAGATGTGGGATCGTAAATACTTGTTCATGGTACTATTCCATCCACGAGTGTATACATGGGAGACAACTGTTGATTCTAGTATCCCATAATTGATCACAGCCTCCAAACTATACTCTGTTGCATCAGGGCTGGCACATTAAACTCAACAGAGCAATACCACCCCAGACATTAGCGCCAAACATCAGCTAGCAGACCACATAGCATTGTGAGTATATTTGCATATGTGGCAAGTTCCAGTGGGCGATTATCAATTCCTTGTCAGCATTTGAAGTAGATACAGACTTGTTTTTCAGAAAAAGCAGCTCTATAGCTGAACCAGATACACTTCAGACATGATGCCATCATAACAAGACAAGCAAACTGTGAAAAGAAGGATGTGTTCGTGCCTTGGTCTAAATTGTGCTGCTTTTACATGGATTAAGTGCCATTTATTCAAGCTTGGATGATTTTACTGAGCTGATAAAGGTCTTGGTTCCTGGACATTGCTCAGAATTTTAACTAAAATTCAGAACTGTAAAATGATAAAAAGATAATAAAGAAACAAGTTGGGCCATAACAGCAGATTCTAAATTTTAAACATGAATCCATAACAAATGCCACCTGATAGGAAGAGACATTTACAAGGACATGGATAACTGGCTAAGCAGCAGTAAAAACTGATGCATTACTACAAATGCTTCTCTTATAGGTAAGCAATAGTAGCGTAAAATTACTTAGCAGCAGAAAATGGAATGGTTGTCTGGCGAGAGGGATACTCATAAATGTGGTAAGGAAAAAGTCATGTTGATTTGGTTTAAAAATCCTTAAAAGGGACATGCACCTCTGAGTTTTCCCTGTCTTAGTACTAAACTTGGACTTAATCTGTGAAGTACATACAAATGATACAGTTCTACTGAATACAGTTTTTTTTCCCAGTTGTGAAATAAAACAGAACAAAATCCCAGTCCATTTGAATCATGTAGCATTCATTGTCCAACTTTTAAACATTCTAAAGCTGAAGTCTACATACTGAAGATATTTTATACATAATTACAGATTTTAACAATAAAGTTTGAACATATTACTGCCAAAAGTGAAGAATTGTTTTCAGGCACGTTTTTGATATTTACATGAACTTTTAAATGAAGGAATCTAAAAAGGGCAATATTACAAACTAAATCTAGTATATGACGTTTTCCTTCTATATGCAGTGTTGGATCTAGTATAGCCCTGTGCAATTCATTTTTCTGATAATCTGGCAATGAAAAGTAATCTAAGCAATATAACCAAGTAATATAATCTGAAATCATGTATTGCACTCTTAACTGATCTGCTACAATAATCACCCTACTTTAACTACACATTTTACTATAATAATTTTTCCCACCTTGTATTGAGCTACGAAGCAGTCTACATTTCCTTGCCCTGCACTCTCCATCTGCCTTTGCTTTCCTCACCTCATCAAAACCTTTGTCTCATGACTTGCTGTTGGTAAACTCCTGCCTGGTCTGCTTCACCGTAGAACATGGAGTAGGCTTTCCTGACTCGAACTTGTTGAAATCCTAGCTTGCAACCTGATGCTTTTTTTTTGTACAGACTGTAACAGTGCTCTATTACGCTTGGTAGCTGCTAATCTAAAACGGTGCAAAATGTCACTGCTGTACCTAGTATAAATGCTATTACAGAATGTTTCAAATATTTATTCATATAATACATACAAGACGGGAATTTTTAATAAAAGCCAAACCACAATGCAAAAATGCTCATTAGTATGGCACATACAGAAACTTTAATTGCAAAGTGAAACATGCTAGGGTTGCATTTACAACAGTAATTAAAACTAGCAATGTAAACAACACCCCACATCAACATTAATATATAGAAACCATTCAAACTGCAGAAATATGTACAGTTCATCAAGTACTGCTCTAATTTAAGAATCCAATCTGCAAACAATTAGTGCAATTTTTTCAGGGCAAGGTCAAGCTTGACTTTTAATACTTGCAAATTAGTTTAAAATCTGCATTTTGTACTAGTGCTAAGCATTTGGATATTTTTGGCATGATCTTAATCTACTGTACCATTAAGCCATGAATAATTCCTCTGAACGAAAAATGGGAGAATGCCCTTTTTTGTTTAAAAATACACAATTAACTGCTAATGAAATGGTATTCTCAGAAACTGCACATTTTAAAGATACCTGGCCATAATTTTAATCGTGGATTACACAAAAAAAGAGATTCTCCCATTTATAGACATTTCGGGCTGTAATTCAGTAATAAAACACGAGGCAAATTTTCACTATTATTAGGAAGTTATTGTGAAGCAATTCAGTTCCAAACTCATGCCCTGCTCATTTATTTAATTTATTTAAGTTTTGTAAGTATTTACAATACTCATTATAATCATGTACAGTAACTTTGGTCCCCTTCAGTGTTTCTGATGACACTGAAAATCTCCAAAAGCATTTTTACTGCTCTTAACTCAAAGATGAGGTAGATTTGTAACTGGTTACTAAGTTGATTAAATTTTTTGCTGTCTGATTACATCTTTAGCTTTTAATCTGATAAAGCACTGAAAAACTTCATGATCTGAAATTCCATTTAATATTGTCATGTAGCCAACTTTAACAAATATTTCACTAGACACATGACCAACTACAAAACTATATCATCTTCAGTACTAAAGCAGCTCATGCTGTGTAACCGAAATCTTTACTTTTAGAATGTGGTTGGCAGATGGAAGAGAAATGTAAAAGCAGTACTGGTAGAAATGCTACATTTCTTTTGTTCCATATAGTTGAAGGCCAAATAGCACCATCTCTCACATTCAATACCAAAATCTAAAAATAAATTTCCAAAATTAATGCAAATAGTTAGTGCTTAAATACACAATGTTTGCAAATGCATAGTGCCATACAGTGATGGTCCTTTGCATATCCGTTTTCTAAACAAACCAAGCAGATGCTGTTTGAACATTCAGGGATTGTGACGTAATGCTATGTTCTATGTAAGAGGAGGAGATTTGGACCATTTCAAGTTTCTGTACTTTAGAAATTTCTGATGCAAAAAAATGCTTCAAATTTATTTACCATCTGATTAAGTGTTCAAAATTAAAGACAACAGATTAATAGGTTAATAAATGTATAACGAGAACAGAAACAGCCATCTAGTCAAAATAAAATGCAAATTTTGCAAATATTCCTCTATTTATTCCATTGGTTCTGTCAAATCACGCACAGCCTGTAGCTGAGGGGGCAATCCAGCAACTTGTTCCAAGGCTTAAGCAAAGCTCCCAGGAGAAATTTGTTAAGCATGCAAGAGCAGCTTGATAACACTCTCCTTGAGATTTTCTTTTCTTTGGGAAGCATCTGCTCATTATTTCCTCACACTTATATGGTGAGATTGTGTGAGACACACACAAAAGAAAATGCAACCTGTATCCAAATACCCTAATGCTGTGCCACAACTAGAAGTTTGACAAATATACACTGTAAGTGAATTAGTCGGAATAATGATTAATTGATTGGTCCCAAATGAAAATAAACCTATGAATTATATAAGGTGAAATTAAACCAGAATTAATTCATAGAAAAAAAGACTGGAGGTTAAAGGTTTGAAATAGATTTTAAATGACTAGAGTATGCTCATCTTACTTTGCTGTAGTTTTATTTTATTACAAGAATATCTGACATTAGTCTAGCACTCAAAAGGGGCACTGATCATCTCCCCTCGTCCTTTGTTCCACTACCTAAAAATTTGGAAAGCCACAAATTCACATTCATAACCCAGTTTTTTTTTAAGTTCTAAGAAAGATACAATCCATTATTTGTAGTGATCTATTTCTATATGCAACTACCATTTGATAAGGTTTCATACAGTGAAATGTCTTTATTGTATTTTTGCTTCAACTAATTCAAGTAGCACACGAGCGAAAATTTCGACTTGATCAAGTAATTTTTTTTTTTTGCTTGTCCCTACTTCATTTTGTATCTCCTAACAAAATGATTTTTTAGTTAACTTGCAGTTTAATTTAATGATATAATGAAATATGACTCAACTAAAAGTTGAGCACGTTACTTGGGAGCAGCATACACTGTTTTCACATATCAGACAAACTAGCAACTGATGTTCTCTGCTACCTCTGGTAAAACAGCCTAGAACTGACTTACGTAATAATTCAGCTGGAGACAAAAACCTTCCAATTTTCCCTCCTTCCCTGTGGGAAAGACCAAGCCTTTCTTCACCACATCCCATCATGGTGCAGAAGAGATTAGGAACTTGGCTTGCAGGTAACTGCAGATGCAAGCTAAACTGTATATCACCAGATATTAGTGCTCTAATTAGATTTGTTGTTTTAAATTATCAGTTATCTCTACACTTTTTTCCAAATTAAATTAGGAATTACAATAAATTAACTAATTTGTACTTCAAAACAAACTGCTTAGAACTGGTCAGTGCACCTTGAGTGTTAGAAATTCTGCATAGGCTCAATGATATAAAGCAAATTGCCTATTTGTTACTACATACATAAATTGACAGAAATTTTACCTTCATAGTCTTCTTGTACCTGTCCACTGCCTAAGTATTGAAATATGGCTAAATCTGAGAAAATTCTATTAAATAATAAAAATTACTAAATATTGTTTATGTGCACTATAAACAGTGTTGCATTCTTCAGCAGAAACTTTTACTGCCTTGTTTTTACCTTGGTCTATTCCTAGGACAGTGTTCCAGTTGCCTCCATTCAGTAGCGCCAACACTGTATATCCATGCATCACCTGAAAACAAGGGGTAACACTGCTTACTTAAAAGTTAATTTATCAATAAATCTGAGGTCACCTTGCTAATAACAAGTTACAGTAGTAAGTGGAATAAAGATAGATTTCCTACATCTAGGTGTAATGGTCATTGTTTAAGAATTAGACTTCACATCCCATTTATGAGACAAGAAATGTACCAGGAAAAACAGGTCAAGACAGAAACTTGTGGTCATTGCTTTTGACTGAAAGCTGAAGGATGCAAAGACGATTTACAAACATGATATCAGAACTGCAAGATTATACCATCAGGAAAGGATGAACAGGCTGGGCTTCCTGTCTCTTCAAAAGGGAAGACTGAGGAGTGACCAAATAAGAACTCTTTAAAAGTATGACTCCACAGCCCAAACAAAAATGAATAGGGGTGAAGTAGCACCATTGTAACAGAATGGTCCCCACTCAGACACCAACAGATAGCAATGGTTTCCACATCCTGGACCATTACATGGTCATACCAGCGGAGAGGACCCTTCATTACCTGACAGAGATTCAAATGTGATGAGTTTTTACCCTACTCTCTCTCTGTAGTGAGAGAGGAAAAATCAACCAAAGAGCACAGAAAGCCAGGGCCAGCCAGAGGTTGAGAGATACGGTCCAGCTAAGTAGAAGAATCCTGCTGAGTAACAACTTGAACAACCACTGCAGCACAGAAATTGCTAGGTGGTTTTGAACTCTCCATCCTTGAAAATAAACCAGGAATCACACCACCAACTTTAGGCTGAGTTTTAAACACAGAAGGCTACAACACTTTAGAAACTCCAAGACAAGGAATATTCAGGCCTGCAACACTGTTCTAAAATTTCCTCCTGAAAGAAACTCTGAAGTTTTTTTTAAGCAATGGACTCTTGTACAGTAATTTGGCCTCTAATTGCACCCGACCCTTTTCTCTCTATTTTTGTGTGTGCACACGTGTGTGTGAGTGCATGCGTGGGTGAGGCTGTGACCATTTTGGGAATTGTTTAGAAATAAATAGTTAACTTTTTGTTATTCGTTTCGCTGTTTATTTGACCCTAAAAACACTCAGGAACTAACACCATTTTTAACAAAACACTATCTGCAGTCAGTTGGGAGGTAAAAAATAGAAGCCACCCACACCATTTATCACCTGTAATACCATCTTATAACCTACACTACTGAATCCTGACCAGCTACATTCTACAGATCGCATGGTTCCAGAACTGGGATCGTTATGTTCCATATACCGTTTATCTAATGGTCTATATCCATAGAATCTTCAGCCCCATTCTTAAATAGATAATTATGCAGCAGCTCAAGAATTAATACAGCAATAAACACTACTCTCAGGGGGAGACATTTTCTCATCTTTAATTTAACTTGAGAATTCCTAAATTTTATTCTTGTATCATGAAAATTTAGGAAATTTTATGAACATGAAAAAGATATTTGGCTCAATGTTTACCCAACATTCTCTAGTTGTCATAACACAAGTTATATAACTTGTTCACATTTACATTATGCATGCATCTTAATCCTTCCAAGATCTGCCAAATAGAAAGTAGCTCAGCGCTGACCATCACTTTAAGAATATACCATCCAAGAAACTTTCCCCAGTTCATTAATGCCTCTTAGAAGTAGCGCTTCCAATACCGTGTGCTAAACATAGCCTTTTCAATTAATTACCTTGTGTTTTTATGCTAGATATTTTCCTTGTGTTTAGCACCGCTTCCATAAGTGAGTCTGTACACTTTGTACCCAGGACTACGTCTTTACCTGCCCAGTATCTAGGCTAAATGGGGCAAGCCCATGAGTTAAACAGTAAATCCTTAGTGTAATATATTCAGTAAGTTGAAGTACATGTCAGCATACGCCTTTCTCAAATTGGGAAATAAACTCTATTACACCTTTGCTATAATTGCTGATTTTGTTGAATAGTTAAATCAACAGTATTAATTACAAACCTTATATACATGTAAGAATAATAAAGACACTTCCCTTCCACTAACATGCAACATTAGAATAAACCACTGAAATAGGATGCATTATATCTCTTGTAGCTTGCTACCATGGTCTCTCTGGTCTACCGCATCATCATAAGCTTCAAAAACGACTGACTGGTAGGGTTGCCCAGCAGTTTCTTGGAATGGAGCAGCCCACAAGGCTTTTGCACATTATATTTTCCACAACAGCATTGTCTCCCTCCCCACTTTATGATGCATCCCCATGCGCACAGAGAGACGGGACCAGATTGTGTGCTGGAAACAAATGGCAGTTGATGGGGGCCTCCAGAGTTGGAGTCTGGGAGGGCACGAATGATTGGGGAACGGAGTCTGGTAAAGAGAGGAGTGGAGAGGCAGGGACTGGGGAAATGAGGTTGTGGGGAGAGGGAGAAGAGTTTGGGAGAATTTGGGGCTTGGTGGTCACTGAAACTGTACCCCATCAGTACCTGAGGAGAAAGGGAAACTGGAGAAAAAGAAAATGCATCTAGCAACACTTTTCCAAGAAAAAGGTCTAGCTGCAGCAATATTGTTTGTGTAAGAGAAAACAATTGTCTATAAACACTTACTAAGAGGCTGACTTTCTGCACTTAGCCCTCCAAAAAGAAAAAGCTGATCATCTGTCACAGGAGTCAGAGTGTGCCATGAACGACCCTGTGGACGTATTCCTTTAACAGCAATTCTAAGAGGAGAACATAGAGTAGGAAAAATGTATTACATGCAAGTCATCCCCATTCAAAAACCACACCGATAAATGAATTTAAAAATGTATATATGCACACATTTAACTTGTTCAAACAATAGATTTTTATTCACCTTTATGCCAGACATTTGCTGTGATATCCTCAGTTTGGCAAGATCCCTAACTGGATAAGAAATTTTGATATTGCTAGTGTCTATCTCCAAAACATTTATGTAAATGGAAATGAGGTCCCCACCACTACCAATCTGAAACATATCCATTTACACCTACTCTGGTTTTTGCCTCCAGCCATCTCTTTAGCCATGTAGTTAAGTTTCCTTTAACACCATGTGCCTTAATAGGTCTCTTATACGATACCTTGTCAAACACCTTCTGAAAATCTGCACACACATCCACATTATCCAAATACTCTGTCTTACTTACAAAATTCAGTTAAATCAGTCAAGCATGACTTGCCCTTTATATATATCCATACTGACCATCATTCATTAGTTCATGCTTAAGTGTTTACTAACTTGATCCTGCATTATCGACTAGAGTCAGGATTTTCCTCTTTGGTGGCAATCTGCTGGAAATTAAACTAGTTAAAGAGAATCCAAGATAAAAGGCGTTGGATCAGAAAATAGCTCATTTCAGTGGGATGAAAGTGGACTAGCACAGACTAACTCATTGGGAAAAAAATGGCAAATCAAATAACAGCGAGATGTTCAAATAAGAGAATAAGATGAAAAACTAGGAAGTGCATAAAAGACTCCGGTTCCTTGGATAAGCTTCCAACCACATATCCCCACCATCACTAAGACTGCCTATTTCCACCTCAGTAACATCGCCCAACTCTGCCCCTGCTTCTGCTCATCAGCTCCTGGATCCTGCATCCATGCCTTTGTTACCTCTAGACCTGAATAGCCCAATGCATTCCTGGGCAGCCTGCCACATCCTATCCCTCCATAAATTTGAGGTCATCCAAAACTCTGCTGCCCAAGTCCTGCCTTGTACCAAGTCCTGTTAACCCATCATCCCGGAGCTTGCAGAACTGCACTGTATCCTCATTCAGCTACGTCTTGATTTTAAAATTCTCTAGTTTTCAAATCTCTCCATGGCCTCGCCCTCCCTCGCTCTACTCTCCTTCAGCTCCATAAGATAGTTGCGCTCCTCTTGAGCATTTGCAATTTTAAATGCTCCACCATTGGTAGTCTGCCTTCAGCTACCAAAAGCCCTAAGCTCTAGAATTCCCTCTGTGCCCCTCTACCTCTTTCCTTCTTTAAGAGGCTGCTTATATCTACTTCTTTGACAAAGCATTTGGTCAACTGTCCTAACATCCCCATATGTGGCTGTGTGTCAAATTTTGTTTTATAATGCTCCTGTGAAACACCTTGGGACATTTTACTACATTGAAGGCGCTATATAAATACAAATTGTTGCTCCCTGTAGATTAATAATGTTTCAAACCACTGGTGGCTTTGGAAATGAAAAGAGCATAATTAGATTAAGATCAAAATTAAAATTAAGCATCTACACTGTCGCTAATAGAAACAAAACTGAAGAAAAAAGTTTACTGCCTTTTAAACATGATTTAAGTTATGCAGAAAATCAAACTACTTACTCTCCCGACCAAGTCCATGTATCTAAGTCCAAGCAGTGCAAATCATTAATTCTTGTTTCCTGAAAGTCAAGGGAGAATGTGTGTTAAACAAATACATTTTACATATCAATGGAAGTGCCTACCTTGTACAGTCTTCCCCAATTGTTAAAGAAACCACAATTTACCTACCTACCACAGCAGTAATTAAGATACAAATGAAATAATATTCTTAACAGTTCTTAATTATGACCCTCCTTTACAGCACCATATAGATTCCCATTAGTTCACAAATCAAATTGGATTTTTTTCTCCTCCCAAAAGCAAAAAAGTTTATTAAAAAAAAGCAAAACAATGCGAAGGCTATACACTACATATCACAGAGCAACACTTAATTCAAGTACATTGTATTTTAAAAGCTATAATTTCAGCCAAAGTGATTCCTGACAACGCAGCCAGCCACTGACTTCATTAGGCTGCGCCAAGGTGTGCATATGCACAGATGGGCTCCTGCTCTCTGCGCGTGTGCTGCATTCCGACTTGCCAGCACTGGTTAATGCATGCGCCGATGACGTCATCGCGTGACGTGTGCACCTTCGGGCAATGCGCCTGGTCGGCCTCTGCGCATGCGCTTTACGCATACAGCAATGCAACGCCAACGGGTATTCACCCATGCATCAAGCTCCGCTCCCCCCCTCGCTGCTCTCTCCGGCCGCTCCACTCTTTCCGGGCGCTCCGCTCCCCACCCTCCCCCGGCCTGCTCGCTCTGCTCCCCACCCGCCCCCGGCCCGCTCTGCTCCCCACCCCCACCCCCTTCGTGGCCCACTCACTCGCTCTCTCCCTACCGCCATTGTGTGCTGCCATGTGTTTAGGTTAGGTTGCCTTCGTGTGATTATTTGAGCAGCGCCATCTTTAGTCCTGGCAGCTGCCTGAAGTCGCAGAGAGACGTTTTAGTGGCATATGCTGTATTTGCGCATGTGCCACTGCAGCGCCTCCTAGTGGTAGCATTGTCAGCAAAAGCAGCCTTTAAAATATGGCAAGGAGACAGAACAAATGTACCTCCTGTTTCGAGTGCATGCTATGAATCATGTTCCAAAAGAAGAGTACAGTATAACTCTGGACCATGACCCCACCACCGAACATCAAGCCACCGTCCAAAGGACTGTCACTGACCTCATCTCCTCTGGAGATCTTCCCTCTACAGCTTCCAACCTCATAGTCCCACAACCCCGGACAGCCCGCTTCTACCTCCTTCCCAAAATCCACTAACGGGACTGTCCCAGCAGACCCATTGTGTCAGCCTGCTCCTGCCCCACTGAACTTATTTCTTCCAATCTAGACTCTATCTTTTCTCCGCTGGTCCAGTCTCTTCCCACCTACATCCGTGACTCTTCTGACGCCCTACGTCATTTTGACAATTTCCAGTTTCCTGGTCCCAACCGCCTCCTCTTCACTATGGACGTCCAATCGCTCTACACCTCCATCCCCCAACAGGATGGTTTGAGGGCCCTCCGCTTCTTCCTGGAACAGAGGCCCAACCAGTCCCCATCCACCACCACCCTCCTCCGCCTGGCTGAACTTGTTCTCACATTGAACAACTTCTCCTTCAACTCCACGCACCTCCTTCAAGTAAAAGGTGCCCCTATGGGTACCCGCATGGGTCCTAGTTATGCCTGTCTTTTTGTGGGATATGTCGAGCATTCTTTGTTCCAGTCCTACTCAGGCCCCCTCCCCCAACTCTTTTTCCGGTACATTGAAGACTGTATCGGTGCCGTTTCCTGCTCCCGCCCCGAACTGGAAAACTTTATCAACTTTGCTTCCAATTTCCACCCTTCTCTCACCTTTACATGGTCCATCTCTGTCACTTCCCTTCCCTTCCTCGACTTCTCTGTCTCCATCTCTGGGGATAGGATGCCTACTAATATCCATTATAAACCCACCGACTCCCACAACTACCTTGACTGCACTTCTTCACACCCTACCTCCTGTAAGGACTCCATTCCATTCTCCCAGTTTCTCCGTCTCCGACGCATCTGCTCTGATGATGCAACCTTCCATGACGGTGCTTCTGATATGACCTCCTTTTTCCTCAACCGAGGATTTCCCTCAACCGTGTCCGGCCCATTCCCCGCACCTCTACCCTCACCCCTTCCCCTCCCTCCCAGAACCGTGACAGGGTTCCCCTTGTCCTCACTTTTCATCCCATCAGCCTCCATATCCAAAGGATCATCCTCCGCCATTTCCGCCACCTCCAGCGTGATGCCACTACCAGTCGCATCTTCCCCTCCCTTCCCCTGTCAGCATTCCGAAGGGATCGTTCCCTCCACGACACCCTGGTCCACCCCTCCATTACCCCCACCACCTCGTCCCCGTCCCATGGCACCTTCCCCTGCAATCGCAGGAGGTGTAATACCTGCCCATTTACCTCCTCTCTCCTCACTATCCCAGGCCCCAAACACTCCTTTCAGGTGAAGCAGCGATTTACTTGTACTTCTTTCAATGTAGTATACTGTATTCGCTGCTCACAGTGTGGTCTCCTCTACATTGGGGAGACCAAGCGCAGACTGGGTGACCGCTTTGCGGAACATCTCCGCTCAGTCCGCAAGCAGGACCCTGAGCTTCCGGTTGCTTGCCATTTCAACACTCCCCCCTGCTCTCATGCTCACATCTCTGTCCTGGGATTGCTGCAGTGTTCCAGTGAACATCAACGCAAGCTCGAGGAACAGCATCTCATTTACCGATTAGGCACACTACAGCCTGCCGGACTGAACATTGAGTTCAATCATTTCAGAGCATGACAGCCCCCCATTTTACTTTCATTTTTAGTTATTTTTTCTTCCTTTTTTTAAAAAAAGGATTCTTTTTTACATTTCTTGTTTTTATTACAGTATAACTATACTTACATTCACAATACACTCGAACCTCCTGTAGCACTACTCAAAATAAGTCAGAGGTTTCATGCGGAAAAGAACATTATGCAATATAAAACAATAAATTGGTCTGTTATTAAGGCTATAAGATATAATTGTTCTTCATTCTTGAATTGAATACTCAGCTAAGTTACAGATCAGAGCTTTGGCTGTTTGTAGGAAGATCAATTAAGAAAATGGCAATATTCTTTCTCCAGAATTAAGTGTGGTACAGAGATTTGCAACTGATAGTATGCAACATGGGAAGTGTTGACATATTGTTTTTAAATATATTACTCAATTGCCTGTGAGGTTCCACATGGGGAGTCAAAGCCTGCAGTGTTTAATAAAACATTATTCCCAAAAAAGTATTGATAATACACCCTAAAATAATGCGTAACAGAAGCAGCTATAATAACATGGCAATTAAAATAATAATGACTCAAACTGGAGAAATTAAATTAGAAGAAAATGTGTTTTTGATGATGTACAACAGGGAAACTAAATCCACAGAAACCAACGCAAACCATGTGCATCAGGTCCCACAGACAACAAAAAAATTCTGATGCACATAATATCATGGTTAAGTAGGCACCAGCGAATTAATAAATAGCAGCAGGCACTATAATCAATAAAGTCATAGAGCAGCACCAGCAACAATTTAAGACAGCAGCTGGTAACCAAGCAAATTGAAAAGAGCTAATCAAGCAGCAAACAGCAGTGAATAATGAATGCAGCAGCAATCACGAGCAAATCAAATTAAGAGCTGGGCAGCAGTGAAGTAATAAACTCATAGACCAATATGCACACTGACAAATCAAAGAACTTAGTGGTCCCACAAGCAGATTACTAGCAATTAATTTAGTTAATTAAAAGGATGCTCCTGCTAAGTAAACAGTAGGTGAATAGATAGAGTGATCAATTAAAAGGATTCCTTTTCTCCTTTATACGTTTTTTTTGAAGTGACACAAACACTGAATGTTACACTTTAAAGTCTCTCAGTGATTTGAGTTATTACATAGGATTCCCAAAACTTTATCAGTGCTTTGGGGATGAAATTCCACAAGTCTGGTCATTTTGCCATGAAAACGATTGAGTAGCTTTAATTTCTATGCATCTTGATTTTAGCTCTCAGCTGATGCCATTACATGGAGCTTTGGGGGGGGAATGGAGGTGCAAGGGGGGGGGCGCTCTGTTGTGTGACACTGGCAGAGATGTTGGGTTGACAATGGCTCAGGGTTTCACGTCAATTAGTGTTGGAGAGACATCCAGGGCCTAATCTTCACTGTGTAAGTGGGTGGATCTTTCCCCCCAGTATCTGTTAGAGACAGAGGCAGAAGGTCTCACGCAACATAAAGGGATTTTTGGGGTTTGTAGAAGGGGTTTCTTGCCTTCAGCAGAACTAGGAGTTCTCGAGTGCAGCAGAAAGAGAGCCCAAACTTAGTAGCACTACAAGGGTATGATGTGGGATTAGTTTACTGTGCAGTTGTTGGAGGGGAGGTCTTGGAATAGATGTGGCAACACCATGGAGATATGTGAGGTGCTACGACAAGAGAAAGGGGGAAATCACCAAGGTTTATTAGCATTAGGAATGATGCCAGTATATGAAATACTGGAGGAAGGGCAGGGGTTTGGGAACACTGATGTAGGTATTTGATCTAAAAGCACCAGGGCTTTAACTCCCATTATCTAGAACATGAGGGGAGATATTCCAGTACCTGCCAGAACTGGGGATGGGGTATGGAGCAGGGGGGTGTGGAAGGAGGGGCCCAGGGTCTGGCATCAAGACTGGTACCATTTTGAAGTGGGAGAGGTCCCAAGCAAGAAAGGTGCACAGTCTGAGAGGATTGAGTGATGCTCGTGGGGTTTGGTACCATTGGAGGCAGGGGTAAAGGCCCATGAGAATCTAATAAAACTGCATGCCTCCATAAACACGAGTCCTGGCCTGAAACCAATTGTTAACTGTTACAGTATGGAGCACTCGCAAACACTCACTTTCAGTTTCCCCTTTGATTTTTTTTTCTTTCTCCCTCTTGCACACACACATCAGCTGGAAAAACTAAATCTTGACACACAGCCCTCAGATAAAAGTTCCATGCTTCATATTTTATGTCAGCCAAAAACATGTTTTGGGGTGCAAGCAGAGCAAGATATGGCAGCAAGGCAAAAAGTCAGAGGTAGCATCAGTCAATTGGCTTGGCTTTTCCAGGCTTCAGGTGAGTGGCACCAGAGAATGGTGACAGGCAGGCTCAACAAAAGTAATGCGATATCTTTATTAAACAAATCAAAGAACATGTGCAAAAGGAAGATATTTAATATTTCTATATGATTCTACGATTCAGCATTAATAATTGTGACATGAAAGATTTTTGTCAGCATCAAGACTCTTTCCCAAGCATGCAACTTCAATTCAGTCTAATTGACAGTTAGGCTCTATGCAATGGGAAACTAGATTTAACTACTGCATCGTGTATATGGTTTAACCTAAAAGTCTTGCTGAGTAATGAAATGTGTAAGAAATATGTTCTAGAAAGGGTATTTAAGTTGCATGCTGATGGAAGAAATATAGAATCAAAGTATTTGTACATCAATAATTTATATTGTTTAAGTATTTGTACCATCAATAACTTGCTGGGTCCTGATGATATATTATCTGCAAATAAATCTTTGTTTTCGCCTGAACGCAAGGGTCTAAGTGTGGTATTAATCACCTTTGGAGTGGACAGGCGAATGTGGTGGGCATCACGTGATTTCCAATGCAATATAGTGTAGTTAAAGGGTAATTGCTAATTCTATACCATGGAATCCCACTGATAGCATTCATATGGGTGCAAATTCTGTTTTACAGGATACTCAATCTGGTCACAGAAACTGCCTTACTGCCATGAGCATAACCTCATGGTGTTAGGAGAGATGCTGACGGTAATACTCACACTGCCCATCTTTATGGCTTATGTGAATGATATTGCCAAATGAATAATAATTTTTTTTGTACACACACTGCTAAAGAACAGGGTTACAACTGGCCAAACTACACAGAGGGCTTATACAGATATTCATTAATTCATTAATGGATGGACTTATGCATGTATCACAAAAAAGTGGAAAAATGGTACAACTACCCTACTTGAGTTATAAGTCCAGTGCCAAATACTAGGCAATTTACTCTCAAGGTTCTAGCAATGCTGCAAGTGGCCAAACAGTATACAAATAATTTACTTTTGAAGGGTGCAGCCTAGCCAAATAAGAATAGCAAGATGTTGTATGGATAATCAATTAAAGTTCACCTACTGTAACGCCATGGTAAAATATATCAATACAGCAACGTTTTTCCAAGAAAAAAGGAACATTTCCCCCTACCAACAAGGCTTTCAGACATTGTCAGATATTAAAAATATACACATTCTTTTAATATGACTTTTACCTGTACAATTTTGTTCCATAAAATGACCTTTCACTACACTGTGTCCTGCAGATATCCTCAATAAAGACATCAATGCTTATGATTTTATCTTTCAGTTAGAAAATAGATAAGCAACTTACCAGTATCCTTCCTCCAAATAAATATCCTTTATTTCCCAGTGTGGCACATGCATGTGCTGCTCGAGGTCGAGGAGGTATTCCCTATCAAACAGTATATGTTTAGGTATGTTGCAGTCACCAGAGAGATTTAAAAAAAGAGAAAAAAAAGCATATTCTACTAAAATTAGTGCATGTGGTTAAAATTGTGCCGCCGTGGTCACACCTGTGACGATAACACTGCTTCAGAAAAAAAAAAGGAACAATGAGGAAAACCGTTGTCTTACAAAAATCATTTAAAACTCATGCAAGTGATTTACAAAGAAAGCAGCTTCAAATAGGGCTACATGGAGACTCTCCGAGGGTGGGGGGGGTTCCATAAAATAGTCGAGGAGCAGCTGGAGGAAGGCTTGATGCAAACCGGGAGACAGGAGCGAAGGATGGCTGCCTCACCTCAGACAGCAGCGTACTTGCAGGAATGCTGACAGCAGCAGGAAAATTGCCTGGTAGATCCAGTTACCAAGGCTGGTGATGGACGCCAGGTGAGTTCAGTTCAAGAGAGGAGAGTTTTAAAAATACTTAAAAATCAAAGAAAGGGTGCCAAAATACAAGTTCATCCAGGTATTTGAGTATTATATTGTATTGTAATCTAAATGGGGGTCTCCATGATTACTCATCTATTTGAAAAGAGGTCCTTCAACTAAAAAAGTTTGAGGATCACTGATAGTAAAAATGTGTTCATGGAGGCATCCTTTATAACAAAAAAACAGATTTACATATAGGTACATGTTATGAGATCAAATTGACAACTGTAAAACAGGGGAATACATATTTAGGCATAGCTTTTACAATTTTCAAAGTTTGATTTTACTCAGATTATGTACTGTAAAATCTGGAGTATAAATGTAGCTATTCTGCAATTTTCAACGTACTTTAGTTGCTGGCTGGTACCAGATATTCATACTGGGGTCAAAGACATGGATGTCATAATTCCATCCCCAGAACATCTCTTCTTCCTTGGAAGAAAAAAAAATAAGTTTTTTAAAAAAAAAGAAAACCATATACTCCTAAATCTTTATTGTATCCAAGAACAACCACCATTGTTACAAATTTCAGGTCTGCACTGGATAATTCTATTGGGTTCAGCATTACAGACATCCCTTTAAGGCGATCATGCATGCACGATGATCAGGAGGATACTTTTACTGCCCACTAACTAGTTAGACAAAAGCGTGACCTGGGAACCATAGTAAGTGTGTGTGTGTGTTTATATAAAATTGGATATTGTGGTGTCTCAATAACCCTTTTGCAAATTTTCTTTCTTCCAGAAGGCAGACTGATAAAACTAACTTTGCACAAAATGCAGGACAGAACAGAACAGTTGCCAGTGAAACAATCTACTTCCTAAGGTCACAGACCTGAAACGTTCTGTTTCAGCCTCCACAGCTGCTACCAGACCGGAGGCTGAATTTTACGAGCGCACCGTTCCCACGGCGACGCACCGCACGCACCCCCCACTCCCAAAATTACAAGAGGCGGGACATCTGGCGCCCTGATGGATGTCAGCTCAGCTGAGGAGCAGGTGCTGGGGCCTTATTTAAAGCGCCCAGCACTTGCTTCCTGACAGCTGCCAAATAAATACTTATTTCACTATAGAAGACTGTGACCTTAGGAAGTAGATTGTTTCACTGACAACCTTAGTCACAGGCCTGGAAGTTAACTCTGCTTCTCTCTCCACAGATGCTGCCAGACCTGTTCAGTTTCTCCAGCACTTTCTGCTTTGCTGCCATATACTTACCCTGCTTTGTCCCAGTGTCCTGTGCAATTGAGATCCTCTCCATCCACTCAAGTGTAACATTCCTACTTGTAGGCTTTCTGCACCTGGATGAATAATCTTAATTTTGCACTTACTAGAATGGGATACCGAATTGTACCATAAAAGGCAAATACACGATCAGAAATAAAAGCATCATTTAAGAATATCTACATACTATGGGCCTTTACTTTCCTGAATGTGAAAAGCCGCAGACTAATATGAACAAAGAACAGTACAGCACAGAAACAGGTCATTCGGCCCTCCAAGCCTGCGCCGATCTTGACGCCTGTCTAAACTAAAACCTTCTGCACTTCCGGGGACAGTATCCCTCTATTCGCATCCTATTCATGTATTTGTCAAGATGCCTCTTAAACGTCACTATCGTACCTGCTTCCACCACCTCCCCTAGCAGCAAGTTCCAGGCACTCACCACCCTCTATGTAAAGAACTTGCCTCACACATCCCCTCTAAACTTTGCCCCTCGCACCTTAAACCTATGTCCCCTAGTAACTGACTCTTCCACCCTGGGAAAAAGCTTCTGACTATCCACTCTGTCCATGCCACTCATAACTTTGTAAACCTCTATCATGTCGCCCCGCCACCTCCGTCGTTCCAGTGAAAACAATCCGAGTTTTTCCAACCTCTCCTCATAGCTAATGTCCTCCAGACCAGGCAACATCCTGGTAAACCTCTTCTGTACCCTCTCCAAAGCCTCCACTTCCTTCTGGTAGTGTGGCGACCAGAATTGCACGCAATATTTAAGTGTGGCCTAACAAAAGTTCTGTACAGCTGCAGCATGACTTGCCAATTTTTACACTCTGTGCCCCGACCGATGAAGGCAAGCATGCCGTATGCCTTCTTCACTACCTTATCCACCTGCGTTGCCACTTTCAGTGACCTGTGGACCTGTACGCCCAGATCTCTCTGCCTGTCAATACTCCTAAGGGTTCTGCCATTTACTGTATACCTCTCACCTGCATTAGATCTTCCAAAATGCATTACCTCACATTTGTCCGGATTAAACTCCATCTGCCATTTCTCCGTCCAAGTCTCCAACTGATCTATATCCTGCTGTATCCTCTGACAATCCTCATCACTTTCCGCAACTCCACCAACCTTTGTGTCGTCCGCAAATTTACTAATCAGACCAGCTACATTTTCCTCCAAATCATTTATATATACTACAAACAGCAAAGGTCTGATCCCTGCAGAACACCACTAGTCACAGCCCTCCATTCAGAAAAGCACCCTTCCACTGCTACCCTCTGCCTTCTATGACAGAGCCAGTTCTGTATCCATCTTGCCAGCTCACCTCTGATCCCATGTGACTTCACCTTTTGTACCAGTCTGCCATGAGGGACCTTGCCAAAGGCTTTTCTGAAGTCCATATAGACAAACTGCCCTTCCTTCATCAAACATCTTTGTCACTTCCTCAAAAAACTCAATCAAGTTAGTGAGACACGACCTCCCCTTCACAAAACCATGCTGCCTCTCGCTAATAAGTTCATTTGTTTCCAAATGGGAGTAAATCCTGTCCCGAAGAATCCTCTCTAATACTTTCCCTACCACTGACGTAAGGCTCACCGGCCTATAATTTCCTGGATTATCCTTGCTACCCTTCTTAAACCAAGGAACAACATTGGCTATTCTCCAGTCCTCTGGGACCTCACCTGTAGCCAATGAGGATACAAAGATTTCTGTCAAGGCCCCAGCAATTTCTTCCCTTGCCTCCCTCAGTATTCTGGGGTAGATCCCATCAGGCCCTGGGGACTTATCTACCTTAATGCTTTGCAAGATGCCCAACACCACCTCCCTTTTGATAACGACATGACCCAGACTATTCAAACTCTCTTCCCTAGACTCATCATCCACCAAGTCCTTCTCTTTGGTGAATACTGATGCAAAGTACTCATCTAGTACCTCACCCATTTCCTCTGGCTCCACACACAGATTCCCTCCTCTGTCCTCGAGTGGGCTAACCCTTTCCCTGGTTACCCTCTTGCTCTTTATATACGTATAAAAAGCCTTGGGATTCTCCTTAATCCTGTTTGCCAATGATTTTTCATGACCCCTTTTAGCCCTCCTGACTCCTTGCTTAAGTTCCTTCCGACTGTCTTTATATTGCTCACGGGTTTCGTCTGTTCCCAGCCTTCCAGCCCTTACGAATGCTTCTTTTTTCTTTTTAACTAGGCTCACAATGTCCCTTGTTATCCAAGGTTCCCGAAACTTGCCAAACTTATCTTTCTTCCTCACAGGAACATGCTGGTCCTGGATTCTAATCAACTGACATTTGAAAGACTCCCACATGTCAGATGTTGATTTACCCTCAAACAGCCGCCCCCCAATCTAAATTCTTCAGTTCCTGCCTAATATTGTTATAATTAGCCTTCCCCCAATTTAGCATCCTTATCCACAAGTACCTTAAAACTTACGGAATTATGGTCACTGTTCCCAAAATGCTCCCCTACTGAAACATATGCATTTGGAATCTGTAATCATTTTGTTGCTGCTTTGTGAAAAGACATGTAACTGAATTAAAAGTACTTCTTAAAGAACCAGGAAAATGTTTATATTTTAGCTGCATTGCAAGCCAGAAATATTGCATCAATAATTATGATCAACTGCTGCTGAAGCAAACTGTACGTGAACATGTATATGTGTACACGTCATAGATGAAAAACCAGGACAAGAGCACAGACTTCCTCATTGTCCTGCATTATTTTTCAAATATGTGCAAAAAAAAACCTTGCAGCCAGAAGTTAGAGCAGTTACACTGTGGAATAACCTTTGCTTATAAAGGACCAGCCCAAAAACCGAAGATGGCAGAAGGGGCGCTCCAAGGTTCAGTGATGCGTCCCTGCTCACTCTCCTCCAGGTTGTGCAGGCAATGCGGGAGGTCCTTTCCCCCAGCGATGGTAAGAAGAGGCCCTCCCGCCTGACCAAGGCAGCCTGGCTGGAGGTGGCAGAGGAGGCAAGTAGCCATGGGGCCATCCAGGGTCAAAGGGTCCAATGCCAGAAGAGGATGAACGATCATTCCCTCAGCCAGCCAGGGTCCTCCAGGCCTCGTGCAAAGTCATTCACAGACAGAGAACAATCTGATCAGCAGCCTTCCTCCAGTCAGGCTACGAGCACAGAAGTGGCACTACGAAGGAGCACGTGCAAACGTTTCCAAAATCCGTGACACAAATAGGTCTGCACGGGTGACACACTATAAAGAAGTTCAATCTCTAAATCTTCTCCACTAACATGCATGTTACTTTTATTGTGTGAATGATATGTGCCAGCATGTACTGATCATGTCTCCTCCCATTACATCACTTGCCTTTCAAAACTGCCAATGTATGGAATATCATTGCCATGCCAGTATTACTCATGTGCGTCTCCATGGATGCAGTAACATGTTGAATGGCTCAGTCTGCTGCTGCCAGTAACGGTGGACGCAAAGATGTTGCAGATGCAGACCGCTGCACAACAGGTGAACGAGGATGCTATGTGGCTTGCAGAGCTCATGGTGGTTCCTATGGCGTGGAAAACTTTTGATCAATAAGGCATTGCCATGCATCTCTTGCTCGCTGCTCGCCCTGCATGCGTCGCCTGGATGCTCTCTGTCCTCACATGCGCCTTTCCTGCTTTAAGTTCTCAGCGTCCTCATCGTCTGAGGAGGAGTCCTAGTCACGTCTCTTCATCCTACAAGGCTGCCCCCCCTATCGAGTGCGTAGTTGTGCAGAGCACAGCAAACAATAATGATACGAGCTATCCTTTCTGGCTTGTACTGCAGGGCACCACCCGATCTATGCAGGTAGAAGCAGCGCATTTTCAGCATGTCGATCGCTTGCTCAATAGTGGCTCCTGCAGCTCCGTGGCTGGCATTGTATCTCTCCTCTGCAGCAGTGGTGGTGTGTCTCACTGGTGTCAGAAGCCATGTCGGCAAGGGGTAGCCCTCATCTCCAAGAAGCCAGCCCTCTATCCGAGCCAGTTCAGTGTGCAGCAGCACCAGCTGGGACTGGAGCAGGATGAAGGCATTATGGCAACTGCCTGGAAAGCAGGCACAGATTTACATAAAGCCGTTACAGTGATCACATACGAACTGTACGTTGAGTGAGTGGAAGCCCTTACGGTTTACTTATGCAGCAAGTCGCCGGCAGGAGCCTCAATGACCACATGGGTGCAGTCTATGACCCCTTGCACCTGTGGAAATCCCATGACGGAGCTGAAACTAACGGCCCTCTGGGCCTGACTCCCAGGGTCCATCCTGAAGCCGACATAGACACCAGCCCTCCGGTACAGGGCATCGGTCAGCTCTTTCATGCATCAACTATGTGGCATGGCATTGCCCGTCTTAGCTCCCACTAAAAGTGGCACAGCATGACCACATTAAGATTGTAACAGTTGCATCGATTGCCCCACCAGCCAGATAACCTTTACACGCCTACCGTGTGTTGGGTCAGTAAAATTTAGCCCCTGTTGTCTATTTCCAGCACTTGCTGTCTCTATTTACTTCCTATTATTCCTTGGAACTTCTAAAATAACAGAAGTATGCACTCTACCGCCCATTAACAGATTAAAAGGAAAGGAAAGTTAAGATTGGATAGGCTGGGGTTGATCTCCTAGGAATAGAGAAGGCTGAGGGGAGATCCGATTGAAATGTACAAAATTTTCAGGGGCATGGATAGAGTGGAGGTGAAAGGCCTATTTACCTTAGCAGAGAGGTCAGTGACTGGGTGGCATAGATTTAAAGTGATTGGTAGAAAGATTAGAGGGGGAGATGAGGAAAAGATTTTTCACCCAGAGGGTGGTGACGGTCTGGAACTTACTGTCTAAAAGGGTAGTTGAGACAGAAACCCTCAACTCATTCAAAAGGAGTCTGGATATGCATCTCAAGTGCCGTAATCTGCAGGGCTACGGACCAAATGCTGGAAGGTGGGATTAAACTAGGTGGATTGTTTTTCAGGCGGCCCGGACACGAGGGGCCAAGTGGCCTCTTTCTGTGCAATAAACCTTCTATGATTGTATGAAATTCACTCCACAGACTGAAACAACCAGGCAGTGACATAAGAAACAGCTTGTTCTCTCTCGCTGAATGTTTTCTATTTAAACTAAATTCAAACTACCTTCTTTGGCAAGCAGAGAGGAAATCAGTCTTGACCTCCAAATCCTCAACTCTGTGCTGAGGATTGGCTGGTTGAGCTACCAAATATAACACCGGAACCAAAAACCTCAGCTCCCTCTTGCCACTGCCATTGTTGCATCAAAATGGCCAATTCAGCTAAGGAGCCCCTGCTATGCTCAGTGAAGCCATTCTAACACTCTCGGTGCAATATTCACTAAAATATACTAACAACCCGCACCATCTCAAAATAATACAAGAAATAAAACAGTGGTATTTTCCACGAACAGGATGCTGCCATCAAGCCAAAAAGATGCTCTGCCTACCACACAAATGAGTAATGTGATATATGAATTGCAGTGCTGGTGCGATGCCTGTTACATAGGCCGTAGGTCCCAATGACTGGTAGATCGTATCAAACAGCATGCCCCTTCGGCTGTTCGCAATAGGCAGAGTACTGACCGTACTCAACCAGCCCGTACTTGCAAAATTCAATGTACAAGTTAGATGTGATTCCGCGATTGGACAGCACTTGCTGAACAATCCCAAGTGTGATAAGAATTACACTAGCAACCAATATAAGATCATCAGTTGGGCTCGCAATGTGGCTCACTTACGCTTGCCTAGAAGCTACATACATTCATAAGCAGGGACCTGTCCTCTGCAGGCAAAAGGAACACGTCCAGGCGTTGTGCCTTTTTTGAATTAAACAAAAGCGGGGACACAGTAGTTCCCTGGTGCATTCTCCATTGCAAAGCCTTGACCAGAGCTGACTTGCCAATCAATCAGCACCCTTTTCTCATGCAGTATAAATTGTTGCTTCCTTGGAAACTTGGCTTAGAGTCTGACTTGATGAGTGAAAGACGAAAAGCTTCAACAGCAATATTCAAGTTCTCTACTAACAAGCGACTAAATAAAATTCTTTCAGACACATCTAGCACCACCGAGTGGATCTAAACTGCACCGCACAACACACAAGCTGTCAAGCAAAGATGATACCGTGTGCGCCAATTTTAACAAACTCACCATAGGAATGTTTAGTTTTGGACGGTTTAGTTTTGGACTGTAGAAGCTACTAATATACTGATGAAAACTTTGTTGTTGCAGACAGCACAAAAATAGGTTGGGGAAAAAGCTTGAATGGCAACGAGGATCAATTCAGATGATCTACAAACTGAATCCAATCCATAAACAAAAACTTCAAAAATGCTGGGTCAGCTGATAGCCTGTTCTTTTGTTATTTTTCATAATCATAGAATGCATTCTGATTACAATGCCACAACAAAATTATTCTATGTCAAACAATATTTAGTGGGAATGTAGTACAGGTTGTGAACTATCTAAAATAGTCCTGGTTATGATTAGAGATACAGCACTGAAACAGGCCCTTCGGCCCACCGAGTCTGTGCCGACCATCAACCACCCATTTATACTAATCCTACACTAATCCCATATTCCTACCAAACATCCCCACCTGTCCCTATATTTCCCTACCACCTACCTATACTGGTGACAATTTATAATGGCCAATTTACCTATCAACCTGCAAGTCTTTTGGCTTGTGGGAGGAAACCGGAGCACCCGGAGAAAACCCACGCAGACACAGGGAGAACTTGCAAACTCCACACAGGCAGAACCCAGAATCGAACCCGGGTCCCTGGAGCTGTGAGGCTGCAGTGCTAACCACTGCGCCGCCCAACACTAATCCCATATTCCTACCACATCCCCACCTGTCCCCATATTCCACTACCACCTATGATTCTGGCTTTGGAGGCAGTACAGAGAAGGTTTACTAGACTAATACCTGGAATGGGCGGGCTGTCTCATGAGGAAAGATTGGACAGGCTAGGCTTGTATCTGCTGGAATTTAGACGAGTAAGAGGCGACTTGATTGAAACATATGTGATCCTGATAGGTCTTGACAGGGTGAATGTGGAAAGGATGTTCCCCTTGTGGGAGAATCTAGAACTAGGGGTCACTGTTTGAAAATAAGGGGTCGTCCATTTAAGACAGAGATGAGGAGAAATTTCTTCTCTTGAGCGTCGCAAGTCTTTGGAATTCTCTTCCACAAAAGGCGGTGGAAGGAGTCTTAGAATATTTTTAAGGTAGAGGTAGATCGATTCTTGATAAGCAAGAGGGTGAAAGGTTATCGGGGTTGGATGGAAATGTGGAGTAATCAGTTCAGCCATGAACTTATTGAATGGCAGAACAGGCTCGAGGGGCTGAGTGGCCTACTCCTGCTCTTAATTAGTATGGCTTTCTCCAACAGGCTTTACTTGTGTCTACAGCAGTACTGTCCAATAGAAACCACTGACTAGCCACAGGTACAGATACGGCAACACTGATTTAGCCACAATGTATTATATGTATCAGACAACAAAAGCTTATAGCAATGAGAAGCTTTCCAAAACAAGGTCAGCAGTTCCTACAATGTGAAGGTTAAGACTTTGTGTGTAGTGAATGGGTTAGTGTGCCATAATACTAACAACCAGCATTAAAAATGTTGAGCATCACACTGGAATTCTACATGAGCTGCCACCAAGCTTTATAATCAAACCTTGCACTTCCAAGGCCAGGAAAAAAATTATTGATTATATGTCATGGCTTCCGACCATAAGGGCAGCTGTGCAAGAGAACTCATACAGAAATGTGCATATTTCAACCCAGGCAAAGACAACAGAAATAAAAAAAATTCAGAAAACAGCCACCAGAAATTCATTTATGCATCCATGAAAAGATACAGAAATTATACAATTAAGCAGGATGGAGCTCTGCTTCCATCACAGCCCTCATTTTTGTGAAGAAATATATGCTGGCAGTTAGTAGTAGTATAAAATGCATCTCCTAACCTAGGGTGGAATTCTTTGGTTTGGCGTCAGGCAGATTATTCTAATTTAAAAAAAATAATACTGGAAGTTAGGAATCCCTCAACAATGCTTAAATATGAAACTTCGTCTGATATTAGACTCTCTTCTTGTTATCAAAACACTAACTACAAAGACATTCAGAAGTCCTCATGAGAAGAGACACATTCTAGCAGTTGAAGTGAGGGAATCACATGGATCAATATCAAAGCTAGGAAATTATGTATTGCTGAGGGCATCCAGGCAAATACAAGGACAGAACAATCACTTTGGGAAAAATAGACCAGCTTGAAGTCCAGGCTTCTGAGGGCATAAAACTTCCAAGTAAAAGCTTTAATGAAAATACCTAGATATAAATGACAATTTTATAAGTTAACCACAATATGGTGAAATATGTAATTTTAAAAATGCTTATTTTCAGCCTGTAGTCAACAAACTGAGGGACAAAAAATTATCATTTTTCAAAGTATTTTAAACAACTTTAATTTACCTTCTTTCTTTTATTGATAAGTTTTCCTAATTTATCAGTTACCATTGGTTAATCATCAGTTCTTAGCGGTTTCTTCATTGGTATCTTTCTACCTGCTTCCCTCACTCCTACATCCCATTTTTATTGGAGGTGTTTTACTTTGAACAAAATGAACAAAGTGTGACATCAGAGGGTCACAGAGGAGTTGCGTAGACATACCAATTTTGTAAGATAGACAGATAGAATGCACAGCTTTTCTCCATATCTGATGGATGTTTAGTCTAGAATTGGTTAGGCCTTGCATCCTTCTTTCTTGGAGTAACCTCCTATTTCCAACACTCCTTTCTCAATTGGGTGGATCAATCCCAGGATTTGGTGAACTTGGATAGTAATTGATTTGCTCCACATTTATTTTCTGACTTCCAGTACTGAGTTTTCTCTAACCTTACTTCAAAAACTCATGCTTTTATGACATAAATAGATAGCTCAAGCTAATTTCCAATTAGTGGTGGGTATTCAGTTCAGCTAGTCCATTTTTGATGCAAGCCAAGATGAGTCTCCGTTCACTGCAGGCCAGAAAAGAATGCCAGACCTATAAATAACAAATAGCTCCAAAAGGGCACATCATGTGCAAGGTCAAGCAGCATTCAACATGTTCAAGACCAAGAACAAGGGTGGGTCTGGTGCATCTCACTGTTTAAATCAATATTCTCAGCAATCATGTTGATGAAGTCAAAGTACTGTTTGCAGTGCTGGATAATAAACTGGGCTAGGCAGAAAAATGTTCTGCTGAATAAATTCATGCAAGAATTCCAAACTCTGGTGAAACAGAAAGACTGAAAAGTTTTGCACCAAATAGTAGTACATGTTTAAGTAAATATCCATCTTAAGTACATTTACTAGTAATGTGTGCAAGACATTTTCTACTAAAATTAACGCATGTGACTAAAACATTGTCACCATAGCCATGCGATTTCTATTGGATAATAATGCTCCAGAAATGAAAATGAAATACCAAATAGGTAAAGTTATAATTAAAAAGGACAGGATCTTACCCAGGATGCTTCATTCACGTCAAATGAATCATTTAATTCACTGATTTTCTTGCATCCATAGCCGCCAAAATAAATCAACCTGTCAGAAATTAGTTATTTTTTGAAATGCAAGAATAATTTACTAATTTTAATTTACAATAGCTAATTACTACATATGAAGTTCCATTCAAGGCAAAAATGACAATAAAACCATTTTTGATTAAGAATTCCTTGAATAGTTTACAATTAATTAGTGACAAAGTTCAGTGAAATCTCAAATTAACTCAACAAATGCACTGTACATTCTAACCTTCATAGCACAAAGAACAAAAGGTATAACATTTTTTCAGCAGGTAAAAGGATTCATTTGCTACAAACTTAGCTGTCCTACACCGTGTCACCTATGGTTCAGAAGTAGCACTTCTGCCAGTCAGAAGGCTGTGGGTTCAAGTCCCACTTGAGACATAAATGTGCACATAGTCTTGAGTAACATTTCCATGTACTACTGAGTAGAAGGTGGTATCTTATGGATGAGACATTAAACCGAAGTCCTGTCTGCCTCTCAGGTAGATGTACAAGATACCATAGCACTACTGAAAGAGCAGCAGAGGAGTTCTCAATGTCCTGACCAATATTTATTTCTCAAACATATGCATGCACAATATTTTGGAATATTTGGGACTGTAATATGCATATTATAATATCTATATTTTTTAGGAGGTAACTAAGATTGGAACAACAATTGTGTCAATATATTTGCAGTATAAAGTTTAGTGACTTACTTGTGTTTATATACCCAGCAAGAAAGTTTGTCTCTTGGAGTAGGAGGATTTCCTTGGTAATTATTGAGCTTCTTCCAAGTAAACATGTCATCCTTCACTTGTAAATTAACACAATACAGCTGTTCCAAATGTTTAAAAAAAATTAGTATTCTTGTATTTGCATTATTTATGATTTCATTCGAAGTTGAAAAGCATGGATAATTTACCACCCATTTCCTCTAACAAAAGGATACTTTTTTTTTTAAAAGGATGATTTTAAGTCATTTTCTTTCTAGTGTCACAACTAAAAACATTCACAGAAATGGACAGTCTAGTAGTGGACCACATTAGTGCACAGACTTACTAATTAGTATACGTAAATACTTCACTGTGACTCCAAGTTGGGTAGTCAGCTAACTGAGGGACACTAAAGGCTGAATTTTTCCAAACCTTGGGAGACTGAGAGGCAAAAGGGGGGCACTTAAGGGACTCTTCCCACTGTCACTTTACCAACAGCTGGTGGGAGCCTCGCCACGTGGGGAGGTCAACCAGTAAAACCTGGCAGCTTTCCTGTGGGCTGGGGGAGCAGGGAGGGCCCCCGGTGGCAAACATCACCCCCCGCAACTTCGCTGGAGCCTGCTGGACTGGCCCCGTGAGCCTGCCCCACTTATCTGAGGCCTGGGGCTCCAGCGCTGCTCCTGGTCCTCCTGCAGTACCAGCAATGGCCACTACTCGACAGGCCAACAGCTCTTGGGGGCTGAATCCTGTCCTTAAAAAGGACAGAAACCCCCAAGGGCAATAAATTGGCTGCCCACCATGGAATTCAGCCAGGGGTCCAAAATATGGCCGAGGTGGGGTTGCCCCTGCCTTCCAGTCCATCGCCAGGACCTCCACCATCAGGATAAAATCCAGCCCAAGAATGCAGACAGAGAACCTGGAACAGGTCAACTACATAGTTTTTCTAGTTAAGAAATGGTAGATGACAGGCAGGAATGACTGACTTTGTCATTCCTTTTAGTTATGAGATAAATAATGGCCGTAGATTGTTGAAAATAGTTTTGTAAAATCAAAGGTTATACATAACTCTCCCAACCTTTACACAGAAACATAGCAGGAGTAGGCCATTCGAGCCTGCTCCGCCATTCATTATCATGGCTGATCATCCAACTCAGTAACCTGTTCCCGCTTTCACCCCATATCCTTTGATCCCTTTATACCCTAGAGCTATATCTAACTCCTTCTTGAAAATATACAATGTTTTGGCCTCAACTGCCTTCTGTGGTAGCGAATTACAGAGGTTCAAAACTCTCTGGGTGAAGAAATTTCTCCTCATCTCAATCCTGAAAGGGTTACCCCATATCCTTAGACTATGACCCCTGGTTCTGGACTCCCCCACCATCGGGAACATCCTTCCTGCATCTACCCTGTCAAGTCCTGTTAGAATTTTATAGGTTTCTATGAGATCCCACTCACACTTCTGAACTCTAGCAAATATAATCCTAACTGACTCAATCTCTCCTCATACGTCAGTCCTGCCATCCCAGGAATCAGTCTGGTAAACCTTCGCTGCACTCCCTCTATAGCAAGAACATCCTTCCTCAGATAAGGAGACCAAAACTGCCTCACCAAAGCCCTGTATAATTGCAGCAAGACATACCTGCTCCTGTACTCGAATCCTCTCGCTATGAAGGCCAACATACCATTTGCCTTTTTTACCGCCTGTTGCACCTTCATGCTTACTGTCAGCGACTGGTATACGAGAACACCCAGGTCTCGCTGCATATTCCCCTCTCTGTTTATAGCTGTTCAGATAATAATCTGCCTTCCTGTTTTTGCTACCAAAGTGGATAACCTCACATTTATCCACATTATACTGCATCTACCATGCATTTGCCCACTCACTCAACTTGCCCAAATCACCCTCAAGCCTCTCTGCATCCTCCTCACAACTCACCCTCCCACCCAGTTTTGTGTCATCTGCAAATTTGGAGATATTACATATAGTTCCCTCATCTAAATCATTAACATATATTGTGTATAGCTGGGGTCCTAGCACCGATCCCTGCAGTACCCCACTAGTCACTGCCTGCCATTCGGAAAAAGACCCATTTATCCCTACTCTTCGTTTCCTGTCCGCCAACCAATTTTCTATCCACCGCAATACACTACCCCCATCCCCATGCGCTTTAATTTTACACACTCGTCTCTAATGTGGGACTTTGTCGAAAGCCTTCTCAAAGTCCAAATAAACCACATCCACTGGCTCCCCCTCATCAACTCTACTAGTTACATCCTCGAAGAATTCTAGTAGATTTGTCAAGCATGATTTCCCTTTCGTAAATCCATGCTGACTCTGGCCCATTCTACCACTGTTCTCTAAGAGCTCTGCTATAAAATCTTTGATAATGGACGCTAGAATTTTCCCCACTACCGACGTCAGGTTGACTGGTCTATAATTCCCTGCTTTCTCTCTACCTCCCTTTTTAAATATTGGGGTTACATTAACTACCCTCCAATCTGTAGGAACTGTTCCAGAGTCTATAGAATCTTGGAAGATGACCACCAATGCATCCACTATTTCTAGGGCCACTTCCTCAAGTACTCTGAGATACAGACCATCAGGCCCTGGGGATTTATTGGCCTTCAATCCCATCAATTTTCCCAACACCATTTCTCTACTAATACTGATTTCCTTCAGTTCTTCTCTCACTAAACCCTGTGTGCCCCAACATTTCTGGTATATTTGTGGCCTCCCTAGTGAAGACAGAACCAAAGTATGGAATTAGTTGGTTAGCCATTTCTTTGTTCCGCATAATAAATGCCCCTGTTTCTGACTGTAAGGGACCTACATTTGTCTTCACTAATATTTTTCTCTTCACATACCTATAGAAACTTTTACAGTCCGTTTTTATGTTCCCCGCAAGCTTGCTCTCATACTCTATTTTCCCCTTCTTAATCAATCCCTTGGTCTTCCTTTGCTGAATTCTAAACTGCTCCCAATCCTCAGTTCTGTTGTTTTTCCTGGCAAATTTATATGCCTCCTCCTTGGATCTAATGCTATCTCTAATTTCCCTTGTAAGCCAAGGTTTGGCTACCTTTCCCATTTTACTTTTGCGCCAGACAGGGATAAACAATTGTTGCAGTTCATCCATGCGCTCTTTGAATGTTTGCCATTGCCTTTCCACCGTCGTCCCTTTAAGTAACGTTTCCCAATCCATCATAGCCAACTCGCGCCTCATACCTTCGTAGTTTCCTTTACTAAAATACAGGACCCTAGTCTCAGAATCAACTGTCACTCTCCATCTTGATGAAGAATTCTATCATATTATGGTCGCTCATCCCAAGGGGTCTCGCACAACTAGATTGTCAATTATTCCTCTCTCATTACACAATACCTAGTCTAGGATGGCCAGTTCTCTAGTTGGTTCCTCAACGTATTGGTCCAGAAAACCATCCCGTAGACACTTCATGAATTTCTCCTCTACGGTATTGTGATTAATTTGATTTGCCCAATCAATATACAGATTAAAGTCACCCATAATTACAGATGTTCCTTTATCGCATGCATCTCTAATTTCCTGTTAATGCCATTCCCAACATCACCACTACAGTTTGGGGGTCTATATACAACCCCCACTAACGTTTTTTGTCCCCTAGTGTTTCTCAGCTCTACCCATACAGATTCCACATCGTTAGAGCCAATATCTTTCCTCACTATTGCGTTAATTTCCTCTTTAACCAGCAATGCAACTCCACCTCCTTTTGCTTTTTGTCTGTCCTTCCTAAGTACTGAATACCCCTGGATGTTCATTTCCCATCCCTGGTCACCTTGCAGCCATGTCTCCGTAATCGCAACTATGTCATACCTGACTACAACTATTTGCGCGATTAATTCATCCACTTTATTGCGAATGTTCCAAGCGTTAAGGCACAAAGCCTTAAGGCTTGTCTTTTTAACATTACTTGGCCCCTATTTTTCACTGTGGCCCTGTTTGATTCTGGCCCTTAATTTCTCTGCCTATCACTTTTCTTATTCCCCTTACTGTCTTTTGTTCTTGTCTTTGATCCCCCCTCCTCTGACTCCTTGCAAAGGTTCCCATCCCCCTGCCATTTTAGATTAAACCTTTCCCAATCCAACATAGCCAACTCGCGCCTCATACCTTTGCAGTTTCCTTTACTAAGATTCAGGGCCTAGTCTCAGAATCAACTATGTCCCTCTCCATCTTGATGAAGACGAGCTGCAATAGCAGCTTTCTATGGTTTGTACCATGATGAAATTAGTATAGATAGGCATTATGGTCGGCATGGACGCAGTGGTTCGAAGGGCTTGTTTCTATGCTGTATGACTCTATGATTGTTGTTCCAATTGGTTCACTTAACTAAACCATAAATAAGAACAATTTTTCATGGTGAGCAGCACGCATGCATTTGACCCACCCTATTTAATTCCCTATCTCAGTTGCATACTGCAAGCCTGTTCCAATGGGTGATATATGAGCAAATCAGATAGTTACCCAGCAGCAGGTTACGTCATAACGAGATTACATTGAGGAAATGGGGGCAAAAATCAATGATGGGGAAAAAATTAGGGGAAGTTACAAGGAAGTGCCTTTAATCTCTTATCTTTGGAATTCTTTACCCCAGAGGGCTGTGGAAGCTCAGTCATTGAGTATATTTAAAGCAGAGACTGACAAATTTCTAAATACCAATGACAATGGGATATGGGGATAATGTGGGAAAAGCGCAGAGGTGGATAATCAGCCATGATTGTATTGAATGGTGGGGCAGGGTCGATGGGCTGAATGGCCTACTCCTGTTCCTAAAGTACTCAAAATTACAGAAATGAGTTCATAAATATGTATTGCATTTTACTAAATTCTCAGTATAATAGCACTGAATGATATAAAATAATTTCAAAAAAGTCTTTTTCTGGGAAAATATGCCACCCCATATAATGTTGACGCACAAAGGTTAGAAACCCTGGTCCATACTCAGTTAACGAATTTCACTCAGAAGAATAGCAAGGATGCTGCAATTGGTTTCAGAAATGTTGGCCACAAGGGGAGAAAACAAATTCACAAAAAGTCCTGCTTCTGAATATATCCAAAATCAATGCTGGAAAGTACATATAAATGGACGGCTCGATCATAGTTAAGTAGCCTGCCATCACTGACTACCAGGCTCATGCCTGAAGAATCAGCATTTATAGTATCATATGACTGTTGAGGTTTGGAAAAAAGTGTCTGAGAATGCTCAGAACCTTCAGGAGAAGAGCAAAGGGGCAATAAACTAAGGCACAGGCAGGAAAGAAAGGTATTTGTAAATATCCTTTTAGAATATAGCTCATATAAAAACTAGCAGTGCTGGGGATTGCATCTTCAAATCTAAAAGAAGCACTGTGAAGGGTGGAATATTAATGCCTAAATTCCATCACTCTTTCTTTGAATGACAACACGAATTACCATTCAGCATCGCTGTGCTGTTTACTGAAGACAGAACAAACACATTCTGCAAGAGCAGCTCTCCACCTCCTGTTTTAGCAATGTGGAAAATATGATAAACAGAATACATGACTTACTTCATTACTATACCCTAGATCATCACATCCTCCAAAAATGTACATGACGCCATTCAGACAAGCTGCACAACTTCCCGACATAGGACGAGGGAGCTCTCCTTTCATTGATTGTCTCTGCCTGTATTAGAGGAACATAGGAAGATATTTTGAATACAAACAAAATAAAATTAGTTACCCAAATGTGGCAATATAATACACATCATTTAGCTCAAGTTTGTATAATTGCAAACACTTGCCTAATTAGTATAAGGCTATTACAATGTGACTTGATGCAAAAAAAAACTAATGAAAAATTATTATAGCACTATTCACCACCTTATTTCTTTACTGATCTTCCTGACATCTGCATCTTCACAGCCCGCTTCTACGTGTTAGCCTTGTCTGAATGGTAGCACTCTGACCTGAGTCAGAAGGTCATGGGTTCAAGTCCCACTTCAGAGACTTGAGAGCAGAATCTATGCTGACACTCAGTACAGCTCTGAGAACAGAGTTGTCATTTTTTTTTTAGATGAGACATTAAACTGCAGCCCTGCTGGTCCTCTCAGATGGACATAAAAGATCCCATGGTACCTTTTAAAGAAAAACAGGCATGTTCTGCCAATATCCGGGTCATCATTCATTCCCTAACCGACTGATTATTTGGTCATTTATCTCACTGCTGTTTGTTGCAAGTTGCTGTGCACAAATTGGCTGCCATGCTTCAGTACACTACAACAGTGACAACACCTCAGTGGCTGTAAAGCATTCTGGATATCCTATGGTCATGAAAGGTACTATATAAATGCAGGTTCTTTCTCAATGCTATTGCCACTGCATCCGATTGTCAGTGAGCATTCAAGCATCACTTTTCTCCAATTCCTCCTCTTCTCTCATGAGAAGTGTCATTGCCCTTGCGGCAAAACGAAAAGGCTAAGAAGAATGGAATTCCAACCTTGTTCCATGAAAATAACTGACACTCTTGTTACCGTGTAAGCATTAAAATTAGTTTTAAAACTGTTTTGGTCACACATACCAAAACAGTAGACTGTCAAACTATTTCGTTTAATGCCAGTTTTCTCTGTGCAAAAAATGGATGTGCCTTCGCCAAAGGAATGCTTACAAAAGGTGTTTTGGCACAGATGTCAGACCTTGCAATTGTAGTCAGTCATCTCATGACCAAAGCCCACCTGTTCAGGTATTGGTCATTAGAGGGCTGATTGTGGGAATGCTACAGCAGCAACAATAGAAATTAGTGGGGGGGGGGGGGGGGGGGGAGAGAAATTAAAATTAAGCAACTAACAGAAAAAGTAGGCAAGATCTGAGGGACTGTGAGGAAGAGGAGAACAAATAGGGATCTTCAGATAAAAAATTATGTCATGCGACTAACTGGAAGACAAAAGATTCTGGGAGGGAACAGTTAACTGCATCATAAAGCAAGTTTTATAAGAGCTATTGGGCAAGAATTTACCATAGCTGGCAGAACATAGAATTGCTCTTGCATGTTTAATTTCCATGCAACAACTGAAATGGCGCAGCATCCTATACAGGGCATCTGAGACCTGTGTAAACACTGTAACCATCTCTGCATCCACAAATTCATGACTTCAATATTTACCACCAGCCAACAAGATATTGGGCCAGATTTTGCAGTCAGCAACAAGCAAACACTTGTCCATGGACTATTACACTAAGTTCCTGTCAGTGAGCCACAACAACAGCACAACACCCTCTCCAGAGTATCTGGGGCCTGTAAAGGGCAAGCAACTGTGCAATCAAATTGGAGAACTGTCAATGGCACGTGCAGATCCTGAACCAGGAAGTGCAATTGTGAATTCAATGTCAAATTGGGGGGGAGGGAGTGAGCAAAACTGGTGGGGGGGGGGGGCGGAGAAAGAAAACAAATAAGACTCCACAAATGCAAAAATTCATTTTCAATGTCTGCGGTGTTGCTTGGCAGTAATTAAGATTTGTCATGCCCTTACTATGGGTACCTAGAATGAACTGGATGAATCCCAACATCTTGTGACAAGTTCAGCCTGTATCTATGATGCAAGTACAGGAACTTCAAGGCATTCTAAATATTTGGATGAGGAGGTAGGTGGTGAGATGCAGTTTTTGCGCAGCTTACAGAGGAATGGCACATCTTGGACGGTAACTCCTAGATTTTTGTGTTTAACAGCACATTTGGGCTCACCTGAAGGGCTGTACAATTTGCACATAGATAAGATAGTACCATTAGCCAAAACATTTTTGTTATAGTAAATTCTGAGCCATTATATTCAAACCCAGTACTCAACACAGTCACGTGACATTGTTCCAGTAAATCTGCTATATTAAACAAACAGCTGTTGCATTTAGACCACAGTGGTAAACATGAGAAACTACACTCTAACCATGCAGTGAAAATAAAAGGCTACTCTTTGTCACCAGAGAAAATTACTCACCACACACCACTATCTATTTCATAAACCCAGATTTCATCATTTGGTAAATAAACTTCGTTATTTTCATACGTCTGCAATAGAAAAAATAACAATGTCTTACACACACCAATCTTAGAAATACCTTGAAATATAAATCATCCAAAATTTGGAAAAGATGTAACAATATGTGCTTTTAAAAAAAAGTGGGGAAGTTATTTGGTAGGAGCAAAAGATGAAAAAATGTTTCACATAAACTGCAAACATTTGTCCCCAGAAAAGGATATTCTGATCATTGTTGTATCTGAAGCAACCTCATGGAATTGGTCATGTCAATTCTTCACAGAAAAGGCCCACTCTTAAGTGATTATTTATCCATTAAGTTCCCTGCTTTGTAGAGCGTTATTCCACTGATATCAGCAAGTCGTTGCTTAAGAAATCTTGTAGATTAGTAGCCAGGTAAGGTTATTTTTTAATGTAAGTGCATGGTATCTGCACTAGGAAAATTATTAGGAACGTGAAGACTTCTATTAACTTGATACCTTTTGTTGCGATATGCACGCCTACTGAAGGAGCAGCTTCCCATTGGGAGTTTCTAGCAGTACATTAGAATGTCAGGTTTCTACAAGAGCACAGGCCAACAAGAAATTAAATATATTTTTCCATGTTATTAGATAGGGTCAGAGAGGGGCAGTGCATTTAATATGCAGTTCTCATTGTTACTATTCTGCAAAATATTTGAACAGCTGCTAGAATATTTGATAATCCTTTTTCAAAAACTACTCAATTAATTAAGTCAAATTGGTGCGATAACTAGATACTTTTATTTTCAGACAATCGAGAATATTGTTACAGATAAACAAAAAGAGAGACATGAATGTAATTTATGTATCGTGCTTGCAGTAGTTAACTGAATGCTGGACAGCTATCCCGTCTCCAGGTGACAATACCTAAGTACCACATAAATAATTTTCCCCCACAGAATTACATAATGAAAACAATCTCCAAGCATAAGCTTGGTTAACAGTTAAAAAAAAATTCAAGAAATTCAGCAACTACATCTTACAATAAAAAGTACTTTCCCAACAGTACACAGGAAAAATGGGTAACGCCAACACTAGAACCATTACACTCATAACTATCCAAATGAACAGAGAAATTTAAGTGGGATTGACCACAGATATGCTGGGACTACTAACAGGAGCAGCAGATAGCAACTTCTCAGGTTCACAACTTTCTGCGGAGGCTGTTGTGGAGAGTTCCCAGAGTTGAGAGCATAAACATTCTGGGAGATGGTTCATTCATTATACTCTGGAACTGGCGAAACATTTGAGTTCTGAGGAGCATCAACAACTACTTCCTTGGTATAAGCCTATTGCCAACTTTTTAAACATTTGCTTTATTTCCAAAAAAACCCACTAAATGTAGACAGAATTAGGTTTTCAAAAAACCTATCTTTTCACCTCAAATATACTGATAACATTGGAGAAGAATGAATTTCAGTACTAAGGATATTGTACTGTAAAGGTCAGCACATAAAAATTCTTAAATAAGTTACGTGGATAATATTGAGGTTAAAGAGAGATGTTAAGAATCAAATACAAGAGATTAATGATATATTGCCTTTTGCATACACATATACACAGAACATCCATCATAAGTTGTTTACAACAAAGCTATGGCTTGGGAAAAGTAGCAAAAGTATGATGTGAAAAAGGCACGAGGCCCACATCATTTTGCTGACCTGTCCAAACCACTGGGTGATCATAAAACGTCAGACAGTGTTGCATCCAGCAGTTGGCAGACTGTGAAGCAAATGTACAAAAGATGCAATGTTTTTACTTAGTAAGGAAAGACCATTTGCCACCTTCCAAGATCCAGTGGCGTGAACAGGATTGGACAAGTAACATTCGCGCCACACGAGTGCCGTGCAATGATAATCTCCAAGACAGAATTTAACCATCTCCCCAAGACATCCAATGGCATTACAATTGCTGAAAGCCCCCAGGATGTTGATGGAGGGCTATCATTGACCAGAAACTAACTGGGGCAGCCATGGAAATACTGTGACCACAACAGTAGGTCAGAGGTTGGGAATTCTGCGGCAAATAACTTGCCTCCTAACTCCCCAAAGCCTGTCCACCATCCACAAGGAACAAGTCACGCATGAAGGACGAGCGTAGCTCCAACAATACTCTGAGTTCGACACAATTCAGGACAAAGCAACCTGCTTGATTGGCACCCCCTCCACCAATTTAAACATTCATTCCCTCCACCACCGGCGCACAGTGGAAGCAGTGTACCATCAAGATGCACTGCAACACTCGTCAGTACATTTAACAGTACCTGCCAAACCTGCACCATCTAACACCTAGAAGGGTAGCTGATGCGTGGCAACACCACCACCACCTGAAAGGTCCCCTCCAAATCAACCACCACCATGACTTGGAACTATATTGCTATTCCTTCACTGTTGCTCCGTCTAAATCCTGGAACTCCCTCCCTAACAGTACTGTGGGTGTACCTACACCAGATGGACCACAGCAGTTCAATAAGTCAGCTTACCACCACCTTCGCAAAGGCAATTAGGGTTGGGCAATAAATGCTGGCCCTGCCAGCATGTTCACATCCCACAAACAAATAAAAACTTCTGATACATGTGGTATGAGCTTGTTCAGGATGCTCACTTTTTGGAAAAGGTCCAATATCTTTGTATTTCAGAAGCATCAGTAATTCCTTCTTGTTCACTTTGTGACTGTCATCTAAAATCTGCCTAAAATGCTATGGCCCCTGGACAGCATTCATGGAAGGCTTAAAGTTCAACAGTTTGGTCTTACTAATCTGGTCAACAACATTGCTAATTGCTGGCAAACCACCCAACTTCTGGATACTGGCCAGTATGAACTAGAAACCAAGGAAATAACCCCAATCATATAGCATCTTGCCTTCTGGATTGAGCTATTTCCACTCCTTTAAAGCCACACGGTTTCCTTTGATGTTGTTCTTAGCACTTTCACTTTCAGATACAGTCCCTGAACCATTCTGTTCTGGTTTTACCACAGATGCCATCGGGCTTGCCCAATTGGTCAATTTTCTCAATTATGCACTTACATTTCATGCAATCCAATATCCTTCACCTTCAAGCAAAGAATACCACACTGGGCTTAAAATGTTTGGCTTCACAACCAACTTCACATTAAGCTACACTTGAATACTCATTCCGGTTCATTTGCCTTGCCTTGTGGTGTTGTTTCTTCATTAGGCTCCTCGTCAAATTTGACGCAATGGACACCAGATTTTTGTCTTTTCTTCTGTTGGTTTCTCAAAGAACAGTACAACTTGGGGCCTTCTTTTCTTCTCCCTGCTTCCAGTCTAGAAGCACCTACTGGTTTCCAGCAATACTTATCTAAATAGCCTGCTGCTGTGCAATTATGCCATTTAACCTTCTTATAAAAACACTGGCTTGATAATGATTTATTTTACCACATCTGCAACATGACTGAACAACTTTAGAGCAAGAGCAAAATACTGCAGATGCTGGAAATCTGAAATAAAAACAAAAAATTCTGGAAACACTCATCAGGTTTGGCAGTATGCGTGGGGAGAAACAGAGTTAATGTTTCAGCTCGATGACCTTTCATCAGAAGGCCATCGACCTGAAATGTTAACTCGGTTTCACACTTGAACATTTGGATCCCATGGCATGTAACTCACAAACATGACTGGCAGCTGTCTCCATTCCGAGCGCTATTTTGAAAGCTCAAGCAGATGTCTAAACCACATTCAAAGTGGTCTCTTCTTGCATCAAGAAGCCTAGCAAAAGCATGTCCAGTGGAGGTTTTCTTTGTTTCAGTATCCCTTTGCCTCCTCTGGTTCAACTTAAACTGTTGCATAATAATGAGTGGCTTCAGGCTTAGATGTCTTCCTTTAGGCTGGGCAAGAGCAATCAGATTCTTAATAAATGTATATACTGAAGGTGCAGAGATAGTAATGTTACAACCAAGATGGGTGGTGTACGCTGTTTATTCTAGTTCGACTTCTCCACAGATAGCAACATATATTTTTCCACTTACTGATACGGTCAAATACTCTATTTTTCCCAGAATAAAACACACTAACCAAATTTCTTTAATGAAATGTGCTTTACCCTCTCAAATTCTGTATCAGTTTGCCCAATCTCTGCAGATTCTGAAATTTCTGCCTTTACACTTCAGGGACCAACTCATACGCAGTGAGAATAGCCTTTTTTGCCATCTCATAATCTTCAGAAGCCTCCTCAGAAAGCATGGCATAAACATTATGAGCTCTGCTCTGCCCATCAATGTGCTTTGCATAAGCAGTGTCCAGCTTTCCTTGGGCCACTTCAACTGTTTGGCTATCTTTTCAAAAGAAATGAAAAATGCCTCTGCGTCCCTTTCCTCAAATTTCAGGAAGGCTTGTACGAATTTAAACAGCTCTCCACTGGATCCTGGGCTGGAGTCAGATCCTTCCCCACCAAAATTGTCACCGGAATCAAGACCACCCCTTCATCTTAATTCCATCTTTTGTAATTCGAATTCCTTCCCTTCTTTTTCACTTTCTCTTTGAAAGTAAAGCTCAAGTGTTTCCAATTCTATTGCTTTTTCTTTGCCAAGTACAAGCTACTTCATCTGTAACTGAATGTGAACTAACTGTACTATGTGGTTTGCCTTCTTCTAATTACAAATGCTGTGCTATTACTGCTGTTGTGTCTGCTTTCTTAGCTCCTGTTTTTAACTAACACCAAAAATTCTGCCAAATCCTTTAGCCTATATAACTCAGGGATACATCCTCCTTCCCTGGAAAGGTCGTAGCACCTGACAAAGACATTCCAATAGTGTAAACTTTACTCTATTGCACAAGAAACCGGTTTCTTTTTATTTTTCCTTTTCAATTATTACCCCACTTACAACTGTACGTCGTCAGCATTGGGTTTATCCCAGCAAGAGAGCCCCCAATTATATGTTACGACCGAAGCAGGAGAGTGCACCGTTTATTCTAGTTCCACGTCTCCACAAGGCACAGCATATATTTAAATTTTCCCACTTACCAATACTGTGAATCATATGCTCTATTTTTCCCAGAATAAACCAGGTTTCTTTAAATGAACAAAATTATCAGATTATAAAACAAGTCTTAACCAGTAATGAAGTAAAGCATAAACACAGATTGAAATTTTAAAGTTCCCCTTTTACCTTAGCCCTCACATACACACATACACTGGTTAACCGGGGGGAAAAAAAGAGGATTTTTGTTCAGAGCTGTGTTGGACAAAAAAAACACTTGGGCTGAATACTTGCTCTTTCTTGAAGAAAACAGCCGATGAGTTAAGTTGGTTTCAACAACTGGCATACAGTCTAGCCTCCGAGTACACGTAGACAAGTCACTGGGATCTTTTAGAACATTTCTTTTCAGGCAGCGTTGAGAATTAATTTAGCAGGCTTTTCTTTAAAGACAGGAGACAAGATGAGTTGACACACTGGACTTCTCAGGGTCTTTGAGGGGGGTGCTGGAAAGCTAAGCTGGGTTGTGATCTTCTCCCTTCCTTGGGAATTCTCTTCTCCTTCAGCAGGCTTGACTCTTTAAACATTCAGCAAGAATCTGGTCTCTTCCTGACACTTCAGCAGCAGGCACTAACTTTATCTCATTCCAGAAGGTAAACACTGACACTACAACCAAAAGTTTGCAAGTTTGCTGCTCTCAGGCTTGTCCTGTCAAGGGGCATGCAACTTTCACTTCTCTGCACACATCTTCCAGTTACCAGGGTTTCTGCTCTATTTTTAACTTGAGTCATGTAACAACCAGTAAACGTGTTGCCAAACCAGTTCTTTGTGTTCTCTTGATGACCCTCTTGAAAAAATGTTCCAACATTTCTTCAGTTTGACTATGAATCCCTCAAAAAATATTTTTAACAAAAACAGAACCACTTTCATAACAGTAAGCAAAACCACACTCTGTCCAGAAGATTAAGCTTTAATTCCTCGTCAATCCTGGAGGGCTGGCAACCCTACATCAACATGATTCCAAAAAAAAAATCAGAGACAAGGTAGACCGTTAGCTAAGTAACAACAATGCCTAATATTCAATCTTTTAAAGAAAGTGCTATCCTTTATTTAAATATGAACAGTGGCTACAAGAATAAACACTCAAATTGGTGTGGTAATAAACTTTTATTACCAGTTCCTCGGAATATTGTCAAGAATTTAAAAATACAAGACTGTAATTGCTACAATAATTTCACTCCCTTCAGGGAACCATCTAGTACTTCACCAGCACCTGGTTATGTCCTGATGCTGTGAAAGGCTTTATATAAATGCAAGTTCTTTTAGTGTTCAGTCATTGAAGTACCATACTTATCAGCAGTTACTAAATTTACAAGAAACAAAACAGCTTTCCTATTTACATTAGTTCACAATGTCACTAACAACTGCCCTTTCATGACATCACAAAGAGACTCAACTGCTTTAATTATTTCAATAGCCTGAAAAGTAACATTTTTAAGTGCATTTAAATCTATTTTCCTGGAATAATGCTCAGTGGTAAACAAAGTTATTGAATTTACCCTTCAAGATATGTGATTTACTGTGACCCAAGTTATAAAATCCTATGATGAATTTAGTTTAGAATTCTTCATTGTACATTTACTAATTTAAGTACTACTTAAATGAACTTTTAACTGAAATTAAAGATACTTATAAACTTTTCTTTCAGTCTTGCCATTCATCCCTCACGAACAGATCAATCTAGAAGTTCACAATCTCATCTCCCTCCTTTTATAATTATGCAGCCAGATGACTGAGAACAGAAACTTCTGTCAGACTGCAGGCGCCAGCATTTCCCAATCTGGGGCTCTTATCAAACACAGGCTAGTTGCTAGTTTCACTTCACGAGACAGTAGGCGCCAAAAATCCACTCATCGTTAATACTGCTGCACGTGGCAATTTGACGAGTTTGTACGGGACACTATAAGCCATTTCTTTACCCAGACAATCCCAAATTTTAGGTTACACCAGTCTGACAACCTGCAAGAATGTACGTAACTATGAGTGAGGCCCAGATGACCGTTACAAATGTGTGGGTTAGAACACACATTAAGTTTTCTAGAGGCCCAAGTACTGCTTAGGCCAGTAAAGTAGCACCTACCACGTAGCCACCCCACACATAAAGAAATCCGTTGTTAAATACTGCGTGGTGGTGGTTTTCTTGTATTCTCCGAGACCAGTATTGGGATTCAGCCATTTCACCTTCAGCCTCTTGTCCGCCAACTTTCTTATGTCGTCGTCGTCGTCGTCGTCGTTTCTATTTCTCCCTCTCGACGGCGACTTCTCTGGAACCTCCTCCACCCAATCACACCCACCCAAGCCGCATTTCGCCCAGCCCGCGCTCAATGCAGGGCGCAACCAATCAGCGCATATAACTCATGCCCTTTCAGAGCCTTAACCAATCAGGCAGCGGGAGCACTGTCCCTCGCGAGCCGTCACTGAGGGCGGCAAACCCAGCACGACGAGATGCAACCGTTGGAGTTTGAAATAGTTAGACTGTCTCCTGCTGCGCGACCGTCACTTTCTACCGCGATTAATAACTTTCAGGGTCAAACAGTAGCAAGATGGTTGCCCTGGATCGGGAGTGGGAGGAGGCAACCAGACCTCCGACACATCACCTATCCAAGCCCCTCCATTGGAACATGCATGGTAGTTTGGGGTAGCAACAGAATGGGGCTCGATTCTGCTGCCCTGTAATTGCATAACCTGTTCACTCGCTAGTCTTTTGCCATTTTGATGAGGTGCAAAAAGGCCATTAGTATCCAAACTACTAAACCAACATAAATTATCCCATTTAGAAGAAAGAAAATTGAAAGAGGTGGTTCTTTTCAATCGTTCATAACATTTTTTATTTATTTATTTAGAGATACAGCACTGAAACAGGCCCTTCGGTCCACCGAGTCTGTGCCGACCATCAACCATCCATTTATACTAATCCTACATTAATCCCAATACCCTCTCACATCCACACCTTCCCTCAATTCCCCTACCACCTACCTATACTAGGGACAATTTATAATGGCCAATTTACCTATCAACCTGCAAGTCTTTGGCTGTGGGAGGAAACCGGAGCACCCGGCGAAAACCCACGTGGTCACAGGGAGAACTTGCAAACTCCGCACAGGCAGTACCCAGAATCGAACCCGGGTCGCTGGAGCTGTGAGGCTGCGGTGCTAACCACTGTGCTGCCTTAAACCAATCTTTTGCCACATTCACTGTTTCCTGTTTTGTTGCCCTTTCATTTGACAATTGTTGCTTATATTGAAGTGATTATTACACTTTCATCAGTACGTATAATCAAATAGAAAAGTCTACCCGTGACAAATATGTATTTTGCCAAGGTTACATTGATTTGGAATATTTCTTGGTAGAAACAATATGCAGGGGGTTAGAAATATAGGGTCACCTAGAGATAATAGAAACATCCCCAAAGGAAAACAAGTTGGCTTGGATTTTGCACTAGTAGTGAGGGCAAAACTGTCACATTCACTCAGTACTTCTCCGTGACTGACAGCAACTTCTGGAGTTCACACATGTGCAGCTAAATGCAGAAATCATGAAGTTCCTGTCAGTGATTCTATGCTTGTCCATTGTTGAAGTGTCCCCAGACTGATGAGAAATTGCTCTTTTATGCTATTAATTTCGCTGGAAAAACCCTTGAGAAAGTTGCGCCTCGTTGAATGAGGTGTAACTGTTTTTAAATGGCACACTAAGTTCACAATTACTAAACAGCCTCACTGGCCCTGAAAAACTCATGCTATATTTGTGGAATGTCAAGTTTCTCCATTATGATATAAAAACTCGATACATTTTTAAAATTATAGTTCTATATTTAAGTTTCTACCTTAATCCCATGTATATGCCCCAATCATTTATTTTGCACTCTAAACATTACTGCATCATCATCAGTAATAATCAGTGAGACAATTCAATGTGATTGGCTGCTTACCCTGCTTGATAACATCACTGTTGCTGGATGCCTGGAGATCCCCTTAACTTGGCACCAGATTCAAACTTTTGTCGGGAAAGGGGTAATCCCTGCCATAGAGATTGCTAGATCTTTGTGGGCAGCTTTCTTCACAGTCAGCAGCAACCATGACATTTGGCTCATTAGCTCCTAAACCAGACAGCTCATATGTGCAGGTTTCTTGTGCTATACAAATATAAATTGTCAAAAACTAGTTCCTGGTGAACAATTGCAAGTGTAAGAGGTTACCCACTTAAATAGAGCTATAGCATTCAATCGCAGGAGCTTTATACCAGTCAAAAAAGAATGACTAACCATCTAATATCTATAGAAAATTACAGCCTTTTGTAGACCAACTGTATCTCAACTTCGAAAGGATTTAGTATTATATTTCTGTAGTAAAGTTTATCTGAGAAGGCAGCTTTCCAGTTGGGGAGTCAGGTGCTAATTTCTTTTTTTAAACAGCTATCAGAAAAGCTAAGCTTTTTAAAAAATCCATAGTGCAAGATGAATCCATCATGCAAGGAGGAAACATTTTCAAAATGTAGGCATGTTGAGAGAGATGGCCCTAGGAATAGTCTTTATTCATTTATGTACAGAACATTACAGTGAAGTTTAACATGTCTTTTTGTCCTGTATATATCGCATTTACCTACTTCATTTAAATAAAGTTTGTTTAGTCTTGGCCCATTGAGTATAACTAGTTTGCTTATGAAGAAAAATCACTTGGCAGCATGTGATGAATTCCAGCAAATTGGTGTAAAATACAAGGGCTGTCTCTCTCTCTTCAATCCCTGAGTCTTGGGCAGGTAAAGATACCATATAGGAAAGAGTATACTTATGGGAGTGATTGGTGATATAGAACCCAAATAGAGTAGCCTAAAAAACCCAAAATTTGACACTGCCATTGCGACTTTCAATACTCAAATTCCCCACACCCTCCTATAAAGTCTAATTCCCCTACACCCTCACTACATGATACTGGTAGGCATTTCAATATGTATATAGCTACCCTGATCGCTCAATGTTCAATGGCAACTTCCATTTATGTAGCACCACTAACATAGTAAAATATCCCAAGGTGCATCACTGGAGCATTATCACACAAAATCTGACACCCAGCCACATAAGGAGATATTAAGACAGATGACCAAAAGGTTGGTCAAAGAAATAGGTTTTAAAGGGTCGTATTAAAAAAGGAGAGAAAGGTTTAGGAAGGGAATTCCAAAGCTTTGGACGTAGTCAGCTAAAAGCACAGCCGTCAATGGTGGAGTGATTAAAATCTGGGATGCGCAAGAAACCAGAATTGGAGGAGCACAGAGATCTGACAGTGTTGTAGTACTGGAGTAGATTACAGAAATAGAGAAGAATTGAGGCGGTGCTGGAACAGAAGCCAATGGAACAGCAGCACAGGGGTGATGAGTGAAAGGGACTTGGTGCCAGTTAGGATAGGGGAAGCAGAGTTTTAGATGAGCAAGTTTATGAAGGTAGAAAGTTGGAGGCCAGCCAGGAGAGCATTGGAGGTAACAATCTTGAGGTAACAATGGCATGGATGAGGGCGTGAGCAGCAGATGAGCTGAGGTATGGGTGGAGACGGACAATGTTATTGAGGTAGAAGTTAGGTGGTCTTGGTAATGGAATGGATGTGGTTGGAAGCTCAACACAAGGTCAAATAGAACACCAAGGTTGCAAATGGTCTGGTTCAGCCTCAGTGGCTCGGGAGAGGGATGAAGTTAGTGGCTAGGGAACGAGTTTGTTTTGGGGACCAAATCCAATGCCTTTAGTTTTCCCAATATTTAGTTGGAGGAAATTTCTGCTCATCCAGTACTAGATGTTGGACAAGCAGTCTGACAAATCAGAGATGTGGAGGGGTTGAGAGTGTAGGGGGCCAGGTAGAACTGGGTGCTGTCAGCATTCAAGTGGAACGTAACATGTTTTCAGATGATGTTGCCAAGGGGCAACGTGTACATTAGAAATAGGGAGGGGCGAGGATAGATCCTTGGGGGCTCCAGAGGTAACAGTGCAGGAGATTGGAGTGAAGCCACTGATTCTCTGGCTATGATTGGATAGATAAGAATGGAACAAGGTGAGAGTGCAGTCCTACTATGCTGGATGACGGAGGAGAGGTGTTGGATGAGGATGGTGTGCTCAATTGTGTCAAAGTCTGCAGATCAGTCGAGAAGGATGAGGAAGGATAGTTTAGCACTGTCAAATATCAAGCACCTTAAATGCACCTATTGTATAGTAGGTATGATACTCACCCAGACAGACCAGGTAGGTACCAGGTTCAATCTTGGTATGTGCTCAGTTAGCTGATCTCAACCAAGATGACAATGGGTACATTAAAGTTGGCTTCAGGGCCCTGAACTAGGAAGGAAAAAAATGCCAATTATTTGCACTCCTGATCTCTATCTGATGACCCAACTTCAAGTACTCAAATACTTGGCTGGGATACTCCACAATCAAATAGTCTCCCAACACTCACTATTCATTCTCACATGCAAAGAATGGACATCTGTCAAAATATTGGAAAGCTGTTAGGACCTACAAAACCATATGTCCTAGCATAAACTGCTGTCAGGAGAGGACAGGGGAAGAAAGTTAGCAAGAATACAGAGGGAAAAAATGTTAAGATACATTTTAGAATATTAAGTTAGGATAGCAGGGAATAATAAAAGTATCAAGCATTTCCTAAATGCATTCAAAAGAAGGTGAAACAGGAAATTGGAGCCACTGGAAATTGTTATGTTTTGGCAAGAGAAAGTCAGCATGGAATTATTGGAGAGAGGAATTGTCAAACCAATTTCCTGGAGTTACTTGAGAAAATGATGGACCTTGTTCACCATAGAGATTCTGTCGATGCAATATATTTAGCTTTTATAGAATCTTACCAGGACAGAAAGAAGCGAGTTGGTCCATCGTGCCTGTGTCAGCTCTTTGAAAGAGCTATCTAATTGGTCCCATCCCCTGCTCTTACTTAATAGCCCTGCAATTCTTTTCTTTTCTTCAAGTATATATTTAATTCCCTTATGAAAGTTACTCCAACACCCTTTCGGGCAGTGCAATCCAGATCATAACTTGCTGCTTAAAAAGAATTCTCCCCCACAGTTCAGCCAGTCTTTCACAACAGGCTACACAAGTGATTAATCCACATTGCGGCAAAACATAGAATAGGAAGCAAGCTTTTGAGGTGGTTAAAAACTTGGCTATATCAGCTGTATGTAAAATCTTGGAATATTACCCGCCTGAAAAACTTCACTTTTTGACATTTTATTTGATGTATTTTCCAGAAATCTGGAGTCTACAATGCATCAGCCTCTCAGACCTCCTCAGTAAACAAATTGTGATTATATTAACTAGCATTCAACAAAAAAGTTTAAAATTTCAAATATTAAAAATTGGATCAAGCTTTTAAATTTAATCTTAAATCTAGAAATTAAAAAAATCAAAGTTCACCTAAAAGTTTATAAACAGTAGTTCCCTAAAGGTCAAACAGTTTGCATAAACACACAAGTAAAACTGTCTTTCCAATATTTGTTAGCATTCACACTCGGTCTAGTTAAATAACAAGGGGGGGGGTGGGGAAATGTTTTAAATGCCTTAGTGCTTCTCACTGAAAGGAGCAGATAGATTGCAAGAGGGGCAGGGGTTGCAGTCTCTCCTTCCTCATCTTTCCACCATGTTATTGTTTGATTCTCAGGGAGCAATTATGTCTGAAGATAGAGACAGCGCCATCCAACTGGGTACTACACTGGAGCAGCACATAACCTGGTGCAGCTTTCATATTCCCTTAGTAAAGAAGGAGCCTGTCTCAATTCATCCTCCCAAAACAGTCGCTTAGTGAGTGGATAATCAGATAGTACTGGGGACACTGGCAGCACTGCCAGTCACACACTCCAAGCCCCTTCTGCCACACCTCAAAACCATGGTTGCTGCAATAAAAACACTTGGTGGTCCCCACGTTCTCTATCCACATTCAATTTGCCCAATACAATCCTCCACTCTTAGTTAACGGAACTGGATTAAGAATTCTTGGGACGCTGGGCAACAAAAGCATATGTAGGCCCTCTTGTCCCTTGGACAACCACCTTAATTAAAACACAAACGTGTAGTAAAATGTAAGAAGACGACGTCCAAAGAATGTTTGTACACAGCATCAAAAATAAAGCAAAGCATATTGAAATATAGAATGATCAGAATGGGGGGAAGGCGGTGGCGTAGTCGTATTGTCACTGGACTAGCAACCCAGAGACCCAGGGTATTGCTCTGGGGACATGGGTTCAAATCCCACCACAGCAGAAGGTGGAATTTGAATTCAATTAATAAATCTGGAATTAAAAGCTAGTCTAATGATGGCCATGAAATCATTGTCGATTGTTGTAAAAACCCATCTGGTTCACTAATGTCCTTTAGGGAAGGAAATCTGCTGTCCTTACCTGGTCTGGCCTACATGTGACTCCAGAGCCACAGCAATGTGGTTGACTCTTACATGCCCTCTGAAATGGCCTAGCAAGCCACTCAGTTAGGGCAATTAGGGATGGGCAATAAATGCTGGCCTGGCCAGCGACGCCCACATCCCATGAATGAATTAAAAAAAACTTAAAATGAAACTGCTTAATTTTACCTAGAGCCCCCATTTTTGGCAGTGGCCCATGCACACATGTGTTACCCTGCCCCAGTAGCTGCAACACATGCTGAGCCTGTACAAGTGCATGCATTGAGATCACAGAGCCATACCTATTGGCAAAAGTTGCAAATACACAAATGAATTATTACATAATTTCTAACTTTCTCATGGGCCCCAAAACCTGATAAATCCACATCAACCAAACAACAGTCTAACTTTTAAGGAGCGGTCCTAATTTACCTACAGCCACTACTGTAAAGGAATTTTAATTCAGTCCTTACTTTGATCAAA